>NW_021604563.1:4190057-4242090 GCF_004785775.1 Grammomys surdaster
CTCCCTCCCTCCCTTCCTTCTTTCCTTACTTCCATTTCTTACTCAAGAAATTCTGACTTGCTGTTAAGATTTGGCTTGAGGTTTATATCACAAGTGTCCCTGTCTAGCCCCTTCCCTTTCACTGGAAACTGTACAAAGGTAGAAGCTTTCATTTTACCCATTTCTTGGTGCCAGAATATAAGAAGAAGGGGAAATTATATATAAATGAATACAGAAATGAACGCCTTCTTTTGTTTATCATCAGACAAAGTAAAAGATAAATTTGAGAATGCACATTCATTTGAATAATTAAGTTTCTCTGTGTCTGCACCCATGCATGTGTGTTTGTGCCATGAGAAGTATTTAATTGTTAAATCAATTCAGCCTTGATTGTCTTTTCTGGTAAAGAGAGCTAACAATATCTGTCTTCCATAGTTGTCCAAGACATACTGTACATCTTTTACATTTTCTTTTGTGCATTGAAGCCTTCAATATGAAAGTTCTATTGGAGATCAGTTAGTTCAATGGTCATTATAGGACAGAATTAAATTCATCTTACCATTCTTTGGATCTTTAATATTTTTTTAGGTCTGTCAACTCTCCTTAGTTATCTTGTAGGAGAATCAAAGGCAGTCAATTTGCTCTTCCTGCTCTATAGTGACACCTGAGAAATGAAACCTTGCCTTTCTTCAGAATGCCTAATTGCTACTTTCTTCTTCAGCAACAAAAATCCTACTTGATTGCATTCTATTTTATGGAGAAAAATCCTGGTTTCTAGTAGGTTGCTTAGGGTAACAAACTCTATATTCCCCCACCTCCCAACACGTCAATGCATTCACTCTGTTAATTGTAGGTAGCAAGTACTTGAGATCATCTTTATTATCTTCTGATAGTAATACGACAGTGCCTAGGTAAGCAAATATCCCTTTTCTTGCTCTCCAAGTAGGCCTAGAGCACCAACACACACACACACACACACACACAGACACACACACACACACACACACACACACACACACCCCACCCCAGAGAATCTAGTTAACACATCACAAGAAAACATACTGCCAAAAAAAAAATCAGTGCTTTCTTGTGAAAACAGTAGCAAGTCCCTTTGGAACACAGCATTGAAACTGTTCCACTAAGCCTTTAATGTGAATTTGCTCAATGGGACTGTGCATACAGGTGTACAACAATTATTAGATTTGATATCTGAATGAGCTCAGGTTCCCATTAGAGCTTGACTGCTTCAATGACCCCATTATTTTGCTTCCACTGCTCCCCGAACTGATCAACTTAATTATTCTGACTAACGAAACATTTAGGACATGAATTTCTGATTTGTTCTAAACCATGTGGGACATCTAAAAGTGCTTCACTTAAAAGAATCACAATATAGAAGAAATGACTATGAGACTATGTTAGAAACTGGGAAGTAGGGCAGAGCCATGATCCATGCTGGGCACACAGATACTCAACTCTCTTGGAATAGCTCATCTGCATAGATTTCTCCATGGTACCAGTCATGCCTTAGCCATGTCTCTTGTCTCTGAAATATGCAATGAAAAAAGCAATGTGGCTGTCTGTGGGGGCATGGAGGAGGTAGAATTTAAATTGTATATTATCTGTTATAAAACATTCCTATCCTTAAGGTAGCTAATGTGCAGAAGAGCAAATAAAATGCTTTGCAGAGCTAGTCAATCACAAACATTCTTTTTTAAGTGTGAAAAAGAGAAATCAGAAAATGGGACCAACTTCAGTGTCGATATGTTAGGAGCACAATCTCTTATTAGTTGAATGTTATGGCTAAATTAATAGAAAGCACTACAGCCTTTAAATATTGGATTTATATAGGCAACATATCAGCAATTATATGTTCTTGGCATTAAAAAATTATCTTGAAAGAGAAATAAGTCATAGTTGATTTATAATTGGTCTCTTTAAAAGCAGCTGCAGCCTTCCTTATTACTTTAGTTTTCATTGATGACTATTAAAGAGCTGTGTGTTTACCTAGAGGAAAAGAAGGCATTAAAGTGTCACTGGTCCCTCAAGTTTTACAGATGCCAGTTTATCTCTCATCAGTGAAAAACATTTGCCCTTTAAAGGAATGGAACTGACATCAAAATGGTCCCCTTTGTTCCTTGCTGCCTATTTCTAATGATATAGTAAGGGCAGCTGAGCCTGCAATAAATGTGTTTTTGTCCAGTTATATTCCAATCAGTTTACAAATGAATTGGACTTCTTAAATATAAAAATAAAAAGAAAGGGAAGAAGGAAGGAACAAAGAAGGAAGGAACAAAGGAAGTCACAAGAGAGTAGCATAAGTTCCTGCTTCCAGGGACTCTCTGGCATCAACCTTCACACTTCTGCTCAAAGTACCTGAGTTGACAAAGGAAACAGAAAAGCCAAAGACTAGTCTCTTCACCCTCTCTCCCAAATTCTCTGACAGGAATCAATAATAATTCTTGCACACAGCTACAATCTAACCATCTAAGATGAAAGTGTGAGGAAAAACTTTGGAGCTACTCCTTACAATCTTTTATTAAAGAAGGGTGTAAAAATACATTTGCCTTCGTGGGGCCATTTTCTTTCCCAGGTTCAATGCAATCCATTTTAACAGTTGGCAGTTTAAATAACAGAAGTTACAGGCTGCCATGCACAGATGCTTTGCATGCCACATGAAAGTGATGGATTCAGAGGCGGGAGCAAAACCAGAAAGAACCTGAAAGAAAAGAAGCCCTTCTTCTATATGAAAGAATTTCTTTAATAACAGCAGCTGGGAAAAATCTCTCTGAGCTCGTGTCCTTCTACTGTTTCACCAAAATCAGCTATCATATTCCTTAACACCTCACCGACAACTGCTTCACTAATACTGCAATCACCATCTACTCTATTTTTAATGTACTCAGAACAGGTCTTCTTATTGTCTAGTAACAGGGCTGTCCTCTGTAAGTTTGCTATGTAAAATGATATATTTTAAATACAATAAACCCCAAAGCAGCCTATCCATAACTACTATTTTTAGGCTAAATAAAATATTAACATTTTTATTCATGCTTGGGATAACATTTGCAATTCAGCTTTTTGAAATATTTAAATGGAATTGCATATGCTATGAGCAAAACTAAAAAAAGAAAGAAAGAAAGAAACCCAGAAAACTTTGATTTGTTCTTTCTTGTGTGCCTTATTATACTTAATGTCCATCCTTACTTTATAGGATTCTTAAAGAAAACTTTAAAGATCTCAAGTTTGATGTTAGATTTGATGGTCTAGTTATTGCCTGTTCACTATATATCTGTGGCCAACTACTGTGAGTAGAATTTTTAACTTGTGCAAAATGGTTATTTAGAATCAATGTAAGTATTTGTTTTTTATGTTTAAAGTTTCATTTAGGAGTTGAGAGATGGATCGCTCAGAGATTGCTGCTCTTTTGGAGGACCCGAGCAGGGCTCACAGCTCCCATGTAAAATGGTTTTACAATGATCTGATAACTGCAGCTCTGGCTTCCATAATGACTTATATACATGTACACAGACACACATACACACACATGTGAATAAAAGAGTACATGTTTTAAAATAAATGAAAATATTTATTTGTGTGTAAGTGTATGTGAGTATGTGTGTGCATGTGTGCATGTGGTTGCTTGCGTGTGGAAGACAGACAAGGGTGTCACATATCTTCTATCACATTCTCCATGACCCTCTGAGGAAGCTTATTATATGGGTGCTAAGATTCAAACTCCAGTCTTTATGATTATACAGCAAGAGTAATTGATTATGGAACCTCCTTTTCTACCCCAATATGTTATTCATATTGTAGTTTTCAAGATTCTAATATATTTTGATTATAAATTGTAGCACCAAGAAGAGGAGGCAGCAAGTTCACAGCTTGTTGGCACACAAAAACTAACTCCCTACACACCTGTCCCCTGTACTAAGTTTAGTAGTAATGATGACATATATCCATATGCTTAAAAGGCCAATAATAAGTACATCTACTATACACTAAGTATGAATATTTCCTTTTGGGAAAAAAACAGATAAAAAAATCAATGATAACTAGGAAATAGTAGTACATAAAATACCTTCCTATTTAATTGTGAGATGTGGTTTCACTCTAGTTTTGGAGCTCTCCCCATGTTTAGACTTCCTGGATTTAAAGTATATTTAAAGAGGAACATAGACTGAAGTTATTCATTAAATGATTATCTTCCACGCAGTATATTCTGATACATCATCATATTACATGCTCTGGGATTTGATAATATTTAGTTCTTTCTAATTGATCCTTTATTAAAAGACTGGAGATGATTTACTACTTCATTATCAATTGAAAACTGACTGCCCATAGCTCTCTTTACATATCTCAAATATATCCATCCCATAGGAGAAAGTAGATTAGTTCTCAATGAATATATATCAATAAAGTAAAATATATGTACATTTATAAGAAGTATTACAGATTTGTATGATAGTTTGTGAATAATAAATGTAACATGGGATTTTAGAGCTGAAAAAGAATTTATGGATTATTTAACTGAAGTCCAACCCTTCATTATATAGACAATGACACTAATTTCTAGAGAAGAGAATTGACTTGTCATAAATATTCTATACAATAAAGACCTGAAACTGAGAGGGAGTGAGTGGGATGCAAGGTAATGAACCATATAACCATAATTGGTCTATCATTCATTTATTGGATAATTATATGATTTAGCTTTGATAAAATGTATATTTGTGTAGAACGATAGTAGCAACATGACAACCAGTGATCATCTGATGATTCCAAATAATAATCATTTTGGTGAAGTAATTAGGTAGCAACAGCGAGTTTGAAACTCCTGTAATTTTATAGTAATGCAATATTCAATGATTTTGTTCAAAGTTTCTATACAAACGATACAATGATTTGAGAGGAACAAAATATAATTGTATGGGTTAGCATCTTGGTGAGATATACTTTGGGATGGATAATGGATAGCTATGACCTTAAACATACATAACTACATATCTGATGCTTGATACTACACCTTTATTAAAAGCCATTAGCCATAATTAAGACTGAAAAGTTAAAAGCCAATTGCATTGCCCTCTCAGGTAATTTCATTATGGTCTACACTGCTAGCCAAAAGTGTTCAAAGTTGCCTGTATCACACTGATACTTATTGACACTGCTTTTGTCAATCTTTGTCCTTACCCTGATGTTATTCTTGTGCAATATATATTTTAGTATGTGAGGCTCTGTCTATACATTTTTGCTGTGATCTGGGTATCTTCAATTCAAAGCCAACTGTCAGGTGAATAAACTGAATGGGAACTCTGTTTCATAAAGTATCGTTTCTATAATTATTTTCCCAAATGTGTACAAGCTGTACATTACCCATGCAGGCATTAAGACATTGTCCAGAAAGCAGCACCTTTTGGCACATATTCTTTACACGACCTACTATTGGGTACCTATTTTAAAGTGCTATGAAGCATGGTCCTTCAACTTACTTCAACTCTACAATTTTGTGAACAGTTATTTCCTAAACAACTTTCTTACTAGTAGGACTAGAACAAAATGAGACAGATATTTATACACACAAGGTTTATGTAAATGAGTCTCACCACAGTTTGGCACAAATTCCATTTTTTTCAAAAATATCCCATTCCTTGTCTTAAACAAGACATATTTCCCATTAATCTTTTAAAATTATCTATACATACCAGCAATGCTTTCTTATTCCTCCTTAAAATACTGGTTAGTGTGAGAACATTTCTAGCCTCAATAATGTTCCAGTAGTCATATAGATGCTAGCAATATTGTATCCCAATGCAATCTCTTTGTTTCAGTGCTGGATTTCGAACCCTGGGTCTTATATATACTAGCTAAGCACATTATCAACTGAGCTACAGTCACAGGTTAGGTTTTTTTTTTATCAGTAAAATTAGTTTTCTTAATTTTTGATTATATTATGTTTGTGCATGTATATTTTTATGTGCATGTGAGCAGGTGATGCCACTGAGAACACATGTAGGTCAGAAGACTATCTCAGGTGTTTTTTGTTCCCTGCCTTCTGTCTTATTTTAAGCAGGGTCTCCTGTTTGTCATTGTGTAGGCTATTGGACTGGAAGTTCCTGTGGATTCTATTATATCTATCTCCCATCTTGCTTTGGGAGTACTGGAATAAGAAAGATATATGCTACTGTTCCCAGGTTTATGTCTACTCTGGGAATCTGAACTCAGTTCCCTTGGCCTGTGCAGCAAATGCTTTATCTACTGAGCCATCTCCTTAGCTCAGTAAAATCTTAATGATGCCTTGTGGTAAACCAGAAAACTTGCTTCAGGTTAAAAATTATTACTCTTTAAATCATTCATTGTTGGTACCATTGATATAGTCCAGATAGCTTGTTATTTATGGCTTTATAACTTTATATTATTTGGGAGATCACATGATGATGAATTAGCTTCCCACTCTTATTGGTCACTATGCCAATATCATGCTCCTTTCTAAATAAAATTTCAACATTTTTATCAGCTCATAACTTTATTTAATCAAAATCATTAAAGTAGCAGATCTGCTTCATGTTTGTATTCCACTTAAATTGCTTATATAATTTTAAATTGCTTGTATCAGAATTTCCAAATGCATTTATAAAGAAATTTTATAGCAACAATATACATTTTTAATGAGGAAAAGCAGCTCACTTATTTTTTAAAAGCTTTTTAAAAATATGCTGGTTTCTTAAAAAAAATGTATGTTTTAAACTAAACTATAACCCAAAGCAGACAGAGCAGCTTCTTTCCAGCAGGAAACAGCCACTTACAGGTCACAGCAGAAGGATGCACCCACTGGACTGGACTCTGAGAAAAACCCACTACTTTACTGTAGTAGGAAGACTGTACGAGACGTCAGATGGTTACTATGAAGTGACATACTCACTATGGAGTAATACAGAGAGGCATGATACTTAGTACATAAGAGTTATTCAATCCATTGTGTATATAAGGCGCATATAAATCTAATTTTAGCATCTCAAGGCTCAGGGAGAAAGAGAGAATTGTCTCTTTATCATGTTTTCCTTACTTGAACTTCCTGGTGACACCTGTCTGCAGGTCCCTTGAGCAAATGATATGGTCAAGAAAGAACGAATGACCATTAAGAGAAATGAGGAAAAATAAGAAAATAACAAGGTTATACTCTCTGCATTTATTTATGGGGAGCAAAGAATTCATATTGTAGAAAGATTTCAAGCATGATCGTCAGGATTTATGAGAAAAAGGTTTGTTCTTTTCTCATTACTATAATAAACAGTGATCAAAAAACGCTTCCTCAGACTTATAGTAGATAAAGAAAGGAGTTACAACTTCAATTATGTCTTTGATTTATAGATAATGTTGCAACATCTAAAAAAATGAACATCATATTCTATTGCAATCTATTTGCAAAGATGTGTGGATTTGTTTTAGGGGTGGAATGGGGAATCATTTTTCACTTCATTCTTTTCAAATTAGTATGCACTTAAATAAATGACTGTTCTGGAAAGAAAATGCAAATGAACATTAAAGTCTTATATTCTTGCAACTACTTTACCAATCGACGTCAACATACATGCATTATTATAGATATAATCAGTGTTTATATACTCTCTTGTGATTTTATTCTTTTGCTTAACATTGTTTGCTATACCATCAAATTGATGTTCCCTACATTTACTCTAACACTTTATGATATATATATATACATATATAGGTATATGTATGTATATATATGCTGCTAGTTTACTGTTACTTTCTGTTACTTTAATTTACATTTCTTTATTTTATAGCAAAGTATTTTTCATATAATTAGTTATATAAAATCTTGTACACATAAATATTCTCTCTTTACTGTCTGTGACACATATCTGCAGGTTTCTCAAACACATTATGTCCATGATGAACATAATTAGATTTGTTATGAATTTGTTGCCAACTGCAGAGGACAGGGGACACAACCCATACCTTTCATTCTGCCAGTACTTTGCACATGGCACAAATTAGATACAGTTTCTATAATCAAATATCTTCTAACGGCTAAAAATTGCCACAGTGTCACAAACTTTGTTTCTTATATGAAGACTATATCAGTTCTTAATCTGTGGGTGCAACCAATGGAAAGAAGGAAATTGAATGATTGAAAGTCTTCATTGGACAAATATTAAAAGAAAATGTCTATCCTTATCTTTTCACTGAAAGGCTTCTTACTTCACTCTAGTTTCCTACCAGTGACCACTCAACAAAAAGGAAGCTGCCTGTAATCAAGTCCATGCAAAGTCTTTACCTATGAAAGACATTTTTCTAAATCATTTTTTAACTTAAAAGTATTGCACGGAGACCACATATTAGTTCTGGAATAATTTCAACTAGTAAGAGTTTCACAACATTTGTGGAAATAGATACACTGGAATTTAAGATAGAACTAACTGTTTCCAAGTTAGGATCTTATATATCTGGATGTTGGATATCATTGTAAACAAAATATATACATGTGCGGACAAATCGCAAAAGTACCTTATGTGTCATACAAATGGCCATTTATAGCTTGGAATAAAAATGACAATGATGCTATCCAACCCAGTTTAACATGCTGCATTGCACTATGTATTTGGACAAGAATGCTCTGGACAACTGTTAGATGGTTCAAAATTTCACTGTTACTGCTGCTAGATGTGGGGCCGTGAAAGGATAGCTTGGGTTTTGGTAGAAGCGCTGGCTGGAAATAGCCCGGAGACCCAACAGGTGTCCATGCCTGTGAGGGACAGCATATCTTTTGCTGCAATCTCAGACTTCAGGTTTCTAACATGCGGTCTAAGACCTCCACTTGATCTGTGCCTAGGGCTACCAGCCCCTACACAGGTAGAGGGTGTGACTACAGGCCTCAGACCCTAGAGATTTCCATATTAGTAAGCTACCTAAAGGCCAGAGGGCGTAGCCAATTACCCTCCTCCCTCCTCCCTCCCTATTTAAGTCACGTCTGCCCCGACCTCAGTAGAGGTGCATCCAGATTCAACTACCATCTGCTATGAAAACAAAGCCTTTTGGAACCATAGACTCCTTCGTGTCTTTTGGGGCCTGTTGTGGGGAACCACGGAGAAGGCCTTTAATGATCCCCTGTAGCTGTAGCTGCCTCACTTCCCTGAGGACCTAGCAGAGCTGCTGAGTCTGCTAAACGAGTATAGTAATGTCTCTCCAGTGGAGCACTGCCAGAGCTCTCTCTCACCCCCTCTTTGCATAGTAATGTCTCTCCAGTGGAGCACTGCCAAAGCGAGTCTCTCCAGTGGAGCACTGCCAGAGCTCTCTCTCACCCCTTCTTCTCATCTCCGTTCTGCCATGGCCTCCCAGCGGTGTCTGGGAGCCCCAGAATGGAGGCCACTGGCCTAGGTTGCCTGAGTCCACCTAAAGAGTCCTATGCCCCCAACGAACTTCAAACTGAGTGAGAACTCCCCCACTAGGTGCGGAGTGAACTCAGTCAAGATTCCCACGCTCCAGTCCCTTCGGAGCCATGGGAATCACAACCGCCCAACAAGATTCAGAAACCCATGCCTGCGTGCCCATACAGGTAGAAACACTATTGTCAGAGATAAGAATGAGTGCTTGAACTAAATCATTTTTACAAAGCACAACAGTGGAGTGAAAAAAACAAATATATTGGTGAAGATATTTTTCTATATCACATATAATTTGAGTGTATCAGTGGAACTCAACTCAGTAGCATAATTAGGCCTCTTATTATTTCAACTATATTTTCAAAATTCCATATATATTTATAATGGACAATTAAATTTTAGAAAACATTATTAGGAATATGAAGATTATCTGAGCCATTTTATTAATTGTAGCTTTTGAATCAAGTAAGCTGCTTAACTGTCATCTGCTCACTGCCATGCAGTCTGTGAAATGACTGAAACATCAGTAATCCTCCAAGCAGTCCTAAGAGGACAGATGTTATGAGAAGACTTTTCTTTCCAATGAGGAATGAACATTCAATGAAATGAAAAACCTTACTCAGGATCATGTAGTTATTAATATGCTTGAACATCTGAAGACATTGCAAGTCCTTAACCTGAACCATCATGTCATATGCTTTCCAAAAGCTTGGAGTGTGCATCTCTGGGTCTGCAACTCTGACAGGATGGTGCTTGATGTAAAACAAAGGGGAAGTCAGAAGTAGGACAAGAACAAGTATCTTTGTCATCCATAAATTCATTACCATCTTCAATTCTCCCTCTTTTAATGCATTTTTTATTTTAAATACATTTTTAAACTGAAAACATGAAGAATGCCACACTCATGTTCTATTTAGTCTCATGATTCTAGTTCTGATGATATTCTCGAAGGAATGCTTTGGAGAGAGGAATGAGTTGTCTTCTTTTGCTTCACTTACACAATGGTGACTCTGTATCTACAGGGCATGAATTAACCCGAATCACTATACTTTAAAAAAGATGTATTTTATTTTTAATTTTGTGTATGCATATCTGTTCATGGATATATGCATGTGAGTCCTCAGAGCTCCTGTAACTGGAGTTAGAGACAGTTGTGATCCTCCCAGAGTCTGTGCTAAGAAGCAAACTTGGGTCCTGCACAAGACCAGGACAAGCTCTTAACTGCTGGGCCATTTCTTCAACCCCACACTTTACTTTGGAAAGCATGTTAGTTCTGTACAACTTCCTAGGTTAGTTTGTTTCTTAGCCAAATATGACACTTCTTGTTTCCAGTCAGTCATATCTGGAATATTATTAATATACTGTTTCCTGAGGTTTGATTATTTGTGTCCCAATAAAATTTATATTGAGATAGTTCTTATCATAGCTATATTAACAAGTAGGGACTTCAGGAAAGTGACTTTTTTTCTTTTTTAAGAAGCAGTAACCATAATGACTTGCAATATTTTCTACAGCCTAGGATCCTAATCTGAGCTAAGGAATAAAATGCTTCCTGTTTGGATGCCAATATCTTTGCTGATGATGATCAGAAAAATGCTGATTACTGTGGCTCCATTACCTTCCTGTGCTAAATTTTCCATGGAATACTTGTCAGTTACTCCTATTCCCTCTCTTAAGAGAGGAGCAGAGCAGTCAGTGCTTGGCAGCCTGAGATAGCAGGCTAGCTTCTCTTATTTTCATTGTTTTCCTAAATGCATTACTGCATCCACATTGAAACTCTTCTGCCACTTCTTGGCCCACTCAGAAGTTTCCCGAGAGCTTCCTGCAGTGGATCCCTGGTAGGTTGGCATTTCACTGTCAGTGAATTCAGAATAGCTGAGTGTGAACTGCAAACTCTTACCTCCCTTTCTATATCCCTTTCATGCAATAAATTACCTCCTCAAATTTATCAAAGTGCTAATGTTTAGAATGCAAGAAGAAATATTAAGTGTGAAATTATTCCTCAATTAAAAAAGTCCTTACAGTGATAGATGGTGTTTTTTTTTCTTTTTTAGAAAAACATTTGCCTTTTCTCACAGTGACAGTGAAAAATACGATACAATATCAGCCAAGAATTAGACATATTATTGGCATAAAAAAATATCCTAAAATGCATCCACTTTCATCGTCATCAATTCTTTCAATGGGTCCCACTCCCAGGTTGCTTTCTAATTCCATATGCCTCCTACATATTTCAAGAGTTGAATGTTTATCATTACTTCATTTTTTAATTTTTATTTCCTACTCTCAGGAAGCCTTATTAATTTTTATAATACTTGCTTTTTAGATGGTAAGATTACAGAAAATGCATTACCATGTCTCTTATAGATGTCTCAGTAGTATGAGTGACAACTATGAGACAAAAAAAATTCAATTGGCAGAACTGCAACTTTCCTGTGGATGTTTTAACTTCAAATAATGAAGACAAGAGTGGTAAAATCTATGGTAGCTATTTTACTACACAAAGAAGATATCATACTAAGAGTGTATTTTATTTTGTAGTGCCAAAAACAAACTTAATTTGCATAATCCAATTATGCTTATTTTGGATAGTGACTGTCAATTTGAACCAGGTATGTTGGAGTATTAACTATTTTGTTCTTCTCAAGGAACATAACAATTTTGAAGAACAAGTTCAAACTAAGTAAGTAGGAGTAGAAAAATCACTAAATTTGAGCTTACAAAACTTAGGGTCAAATCTACTTTGCCTCATTCATGCAGGAAAACACTAATGAGTCAGGTAGCCTTTGGAATTCTCAGTCTATTCAGCTACAAAACAACGAAAATATCTTTGTCTTATGATGTTCACCCATTTCTTAAGGGTATTAAAGAGGATGCTCTAAAGTTGCTTATAAACAGCTTATTCTAGCTTCCTAGGTAACTCTAAAGTTTCATTTTAATTCACTCTGTTAAGAACAAAGCCCATCTAAAAATAGATCCTCCTTTCAAATCAGTTAATATGTATCTTTTCTATTGTTGACATCATATTTGGATGCTTTGAGAAAATTCATGGTCTTCTGGCTATATTCAGAGTAGACTATTGCTTTGTATTCTTAACAACAAGCACAGAGGAAACAGCTTTGCTTTTACTTTGCCATTTTCTTTTTATTCTTTAGCAGAAGCCGTTTTGATAATGTTTAAAACCATAATATCAATTGACATTGTCATGATCTGGAAATGTCTGCAAGGTCCAATGGGAAGTATTAGCAAATATCATAGTACCTCTAAGGCAAGGTACATCCTCAATATAGATAATGATTTGACAGTTTAGTACTAAAGACAGAGCAGGGTGCTGGGGAATGGTCTGCCTGATGCTCAAAGGTCAAACAGCAAGCAAGTTTAATGCCAAGGAAAGTAAAAATAAAACAAAACAGTCAGTTATCATTGTGATTAGTGATGCTGAATGGGTAATTCAGGAGATGCAAAGTCAACTAGCACTTTTCAAGACATGTCAAAACAGATAATTTCAAATATTCTGCTTTCTTTCTGACAATTACTTAGAAAATTCAGTAACTGCAAAAACATCCTGGATAACAGTTATCTGTTCAAGAATGGGTTGACCACTATATTTGAGCAGCACTTCAAAGGCACCAGAGTGGAGGATAATTCATAGAGCTCAAGAGAAGAAAACATATCTCTATATAGCTATTAAGACATCCTATTGACATGCTGATCACTGACAGCTCAAATGCTGACTTTTCTTTTAAAGCAAAACAAATACACACCCCAAGACAACACAAAGATCTAGTAGAGCAATTGATTCCAAGAAAATGATGCTAACTTAAATCACACATGTGATCATCTAAAAGATAGTGACTGAAATTAAAAATGAGGATTCCCAAGAACACAAGTTAGCGGTTATATGTAATGAGATGCTACAAGAAAATAATGGCAATGCTGAGATATTTAGTAACATGTGAAAATCATTCCTGTTCATGAAGACATTTCAATGGATAGCATAAGATGGTTGTTTTTCAACCAGGGAGCCTGAATGGGACTGATTTAGGCCCTCTGCATATATATTATAGTTGTATAGCTTGGTCTTCTTGTGGGATTCCTAACAGTGGGAGTAGGGGCTACCTCTGACTCTTTTGCCAGCCTTTAGCACTCTTTTCCTTATAATGTGTTTCCTTGGCCAGCCTTAATACAAAGAGAGGTGCCTAGGCTTACTGAAACTCCATATGCCATGTTTAGCTGATATTCATGAGAGGTCTGCCTTTTTATGAGTAGAAATGGAGGAGGTGGATTCAAAGAGCAGGGGTGGGGAACAGAGAGGAAATGGGGGAGAGAGAATAGGAAGAGAAACTGTGGTCAGGATGTAAAAAAATTAATACAAAAATGAAAAGATTCTTTCTTTGTAATGTGGGAATGGATTATAATTGGAGTTGGACTTACTTAACGGTTTCCCATGTGGCCTCATATGGTTTCAAAAAGAAAGCAGAATATAAAATGACAGATTTGAAAGAGAATATATTTACCTTTATTTCATCTTTAATCTGGTCAGAATATTAAACTCTTCACTCTCACAGGCAAGTGGCTTTTTTTGGAATTTATGGTGGTAACTCTGAGGTTTCTATAGGCTAGACTGCAAACACTCTGAGGTTTCTACAGGCTAGACTGCAAACTGCTTAAGGTCACATCTGTCCTTTTGGTCTCTTAACATCTACATAGGATATGCCACAGAACCTGTGGTTAAAGGAAGTAGGCTTTACTAAACACACAGATACTTTTCATAGTCTCGTAAATAGCTAGGGAGATGATCAAATAGCAAACAAATAAAAACTAATGCCAGCTATTTAGACAAAGAGGAGGCAGGAAGTCTCTTTTAAATGTGTCTCTTATATTTATTGTTCATGGTGGCATATGGGTGGTCCTCAGGGAGAGCTGAGATACAACAAAGAGATGGTGATAAACTAGGACTTGGGAGGTGGGTGAGGACTAAAGAAGCTTTCTTCTATCACCTTTCACTGACGCTTGCAGTGGAACTGTAAAGGAGCATCCTTCGTTAACTTCATACAAATTTATGTCTCCTCATTCTTAAAGTCTGCTATCTTCTTCCATGCAATGGCATCTATCCAAATTTTCAGGTTGATTGAGATTATATAAATCAATGTTAAAAGTTGTACTATAGCACAAAAGCCAGAAAATAATCTACCTTTCTTTAGCTAATTCTGACTTTACATATTAAGAGTTTTCTACCACTTAAGTATGTATCTTGTTGGTTATGTCTTCACTTTGTTCTTGATAAGTTCACATCAACAGGTATTTACTCTGTCTAACATGCACACAGGACCAAAAAGTAATTACATAAATCAGAAATCTAATAGTGTTGTATGAGTGCTTTTAAACCACTTTAAAGTGTTTGCTATGATTAATTTATGGTAAAGAATGTGAGCTGTAATGACTCTTATTAAAGATTTTTATATCTTACCCAGTCTGCCTTTATATTTCTATATCAACTCAATTGAAAAATTCCCTGATATAAGTTAGTTAAGTTGTTTTGATTTATAGTAACTATCATCATAAATAATAATAATCCTGGCACAGAGAATAGAGTGATGGCTTGGTAAACACGAGGACCTAAATTTTTATTCCTGACTGCTCGGAGTCCCAGTTCTGGGAGGTAGAGACAGCAATATCCTTAGGGCTTGTTGGCCAGATAGTTTTATCAAATTGAGCTATAGGGTCAATGAGAAACCCTGTATCAAAAACTTAGGTGAAGAGCAATAGAGAAACATCCAAAGTCAACCTCTTGCCTCCATATCACCCACATTCACACACACATATGCATAGAACACACGTGTGTGTGTGTGTGTGTGTGTGTGTGTGAGTGAGTGAGTGAGTGAGAGAGAGAGAGAGAGAGAGAGAGAGAGAGAGATCTTGGTGATAAATACAGCTAAAGGTCTTACCCAGCATCCCTGAGGCTCTAGACCAGAAGACCAAAATAAGAACAAACCAACCAAAATTACACATTTTTGACATTGAATCTGATTAAATACAAGAGTTATTTAATCTATAACCCCTAATTTGGTACTAAAGTAGCCTATTTTCATTGACCTCAAAATACATAAATGCACTTGAACATACACATTCATTCTAAGAAAGCTTCTCTTTAATCTTTTATCTATCTCGGTTGGAAATTAGATTTTCATTGAAACAATTTTCTCTACATTTCAAAAAGTGTTTAGAAAGAACTCTTCCTTCATATTGCTCCCTAAGATCTCTTTCTAAAACCTAAATTATATTTACCTTGTTATATTTAAAATTTGTGAGAGAAGAAACAAATGTATCATTTTTAAGCAGAAGCAACAATACAAAATTTGTCACTAGATCTCATAGCATATAAACTGTCAAAGTCCTAGGTATGAGAATTCTTTATGTCTGTTGTGCATCTGGTCCGTCTCATTTCCTACTTCCCAACCTAATAATAAACCACCAACTTTCAGTTTCTAGCATTTATGGGATATTGGCATAGCCTTTGTTCCTCTGTTTTCGGGGGGATACATGCAAATCTAGAATGCTTATGACATGGTACATCTTCTTTGTGTCTCTTGCAAATTAAATTTTATTCCTAGAAGTTAAATCTAAGATGAAAGCCTTTACAGATTTCTTTTCTTTCCTACTCATGAACTGGGGATTGCCTGAACTGTGTTCATTTCAGACCCCCTCCCCATCATGATTATCTAACTCAAAAAATTGGAATGATTTTTTTTGTTTGTTTTAGCCTTGCGCTGCCTAAATGGACTGTGTGTTTCCTCAGAATGGTGGCATGTACATTGTATCTCACCTTTCTATTACTGCTACTTAGGACTGGAGCTGATTCACTGATATTTACTAGCATATATTTGATAATTAAATAAAACATGAGTAATTTGGATTTCATCATAGTTGCCTGGGGACCAGTATTGATGCTTACCTTGGCTTAGTGAACCTTCTCCCCACAGACAATGCAAAATTAATATTATAAATAAGATTATACAGAGAATATTTAAAATGCTTAAGAGAATGAACTTTTCAAAACCCCTCAAGTACTTTATAAGCATCAATTTACATACAAATAATTGATATGCTAATTATAACTTAGCCATATTTGTTCATTAATACTGGGTCCTTAAGGACTTTGCTAGGCAATGGATTGAATGACAGAATCATGTTAACGTAGTTTGTGTGCCTACACATATTAGAGATAAATTTAAAAAAAAAGCATGTCTTAAAAAATTCTGTAATTCAAATAATGTTCTCAAAATCAAAATAGCCTTTCCAAACTTATAAAATACTTTATTAACTGTTGTTTTAGGAGACAAACACATTCTTATATAAAGGCTCAAAACACATTCACAAATGGTATTAGCAAAGATGTTTTAGTTAATTATTTCTTATACATTCCGCTTATGTCTTTTTCCATGCCCAATAACTAACTACAGTGGCTAGTTGCACGAATTTATCTTTCTTGAATGACACAAAGTCCTTCACATTCTTGTGTGCTTACATGCGTGACTGCTTCCTCTGGAATGGCCTCTGCTAATATTTCACCATGAATTTGCCCATCAACTCCAAAATAAACTCCCTTGAACTCAAAGAGTATCACAGTAAATTTTTGTAGCCACAGAAGATACTTTAAACTTCCAATTTTCTCTGTTTCCCCAGCATTTTAAGGCACATATTCATGTACTTGTGATATAATAATTATGTTTATATCTAGCCTAAACTGAAGGAAGCCTTTGAGTGGAAGATAAAATGTCATTTTCATCTTTTTATCTCTAGCATTTAAGGTTGTATCTTAGATGATACAATGAAGGCACATGATGTTGGTTGTGTTTTATTCTAAAAGATATATTGAAGACCTGGACACTTCTATGTATGATTGTAGTGAAATGGATTTTTTTTTCAGATGTGATCAAGTTAAAGAGATTCAGATGCACTCTAAATCCAACAACTGATGTCTTTATCAGAGGAAAGTGACTTAAACACAGAGGATAAAGTGACCAACTGATGAAGGAAATAGAGAATGGAGTGATAAAGATGCAAACCAAGAAGTAGCAACCGTTATTGAGAACCAGCAGAAGTGAGGAGGGAGGCAGAGGGTAGACTGTTGTTTAGAGGTCCCAGAAGGACTAACCTGGCTGATATCTTGCCTTCTCACCTCAAGTACTTTAAGTCACTTAGTTTGTGGGAATATATTACATTAATCCTAAAACCCTAAGGCACCATTCATTAGCTTTTATTGATTGGAAAAAATTGATGACATATATAGAGGAGATACTTTTACTTAGTAAACTCTCTTGGTCTGTTGAATTTTGTAGTGTCTTTTCATGCACACCAAGTTCCTTGGTCAGCATAATGTAAAGTTCCTTTATAATCATTTGGACACATGTTTACTTACACAATGATTCTGGCTGGAGGGAAGAAGACAGTCTTAAAACACATAGTTGACTGCTTCTTTCTACCATAATTCCTACTGGTAACGGCATAGATCTCAAGTCTGCAGCTGAAAGATTAAGGACCATACATAACCAATTGAAACACTCTCTTATTCTCTGTTATGAAAAATTCTCTTTCAAACTTTTGTCACTGTCACCATTTGAATAACAAAGGTCCAAGAAAAGCTGATATGTCTAAATATTTTCTCCCTAGCCAATGGTACTAGTTTAGAAGGTTACAGAACTTTAAGACCCACCTACAAGAAGTGAGTATCTAGCGACTGGCCCTTGAAGTTTATACCCTGACTTCAAGATCCTTTTGCTTTCTGTTTGCTGTCCAGGACACAATCAGCAACCAGATGTCCCACTACCAAGGATGGACTACAGTTATCATGTTTTCCTTACCACGGTTTGCTGTGTATCTTTAAACTATGAGCTAAATAGACTTTCTTCGCTTGCATTTCATCATAGAGGATGAAGAAAGTTACTAACTTAAGTATTGCTTTCTACCATAGGCTATTATCACACTGGAGCCTTCATGCAAATGTGTAGAATGGGTTTGTTACCGTTACTGTAGTTATAAGACTTAGAGTGACTGTATAACAAAAAACACACTGATGGACATAATAAACCTAAATTTGAAGTTATGCAAGTTGTTGCTTCTTTAGTCATTTTATTAACATGGCCTTTGCTATGCAAACATTGCCATCCCTTACAATCATATAAAAGGTTGTTTACAAAAGGCTTTGACATATAGTCTTACATTAAATTGATATAAAACATCTTTTATTCATTTTTTCATTAAAAATTCCTTTTATACCTCACTGTCTTTTTTTCTATGCTGACACTGATATTTTAGTTTTTTTATTTGATGTCCTGTTCTTCATCTGCTTCTAATTTCCATATGCCTTTCTCCAACTTGCCCATTTATAATTGTAGTCCATCATTTTCACTGTAATAGTGTCTCTGCAAAAGTAGTTGAGTGATCATCTTTGTAGCTAGTCCTTTCCTCTCATCTCTCTCATCTAAAGACTATACAATGAAATAAAACATAAAATTACAGGTAAAGGAATGTGGCATTTCTTAAAGGTTGCTACACAGATTCATTCCTGAAAAATGCAGATCTGGTTTGTAGCCAGTGGGCATGCAACCATTTCTTTGTCGGCATTAAAGTCAGGACCATAAGGAAGTAATAGAATTCAATAAGTCCCATAATCTTCTTTCCTTCCAATGATGGGTTGAACTCAAAACAGAAACCGTTGAGTAGTGACATCTTTAACTCCCTTCAAATATATGTATTTATAATTTATATACTAGAAACATAGATTGAAATGCATCAAAGACTCAAATACTAAGTATCTAACCAGTACGTTTATTAAAATAGATCCAGGAAATCCTGGAGTGTGAGTTTATAATAGTCTGTCTGTGGATAGATCTTATCAGTAACTCCGAGAGAGCACTAGCAGCCAGGTTGAAACATCTCTCCTGTGCTAATCATGCGTCTAGGGTTGACTGGAGTGAAAAAGTTTATAGGCTACTGGTAGACATCATTTGCTTTTATTTTTGTAGTAAACAATTAGAGTAAATGCAATAACTGAGTTAGTCTGAGGAATTGTCTATGTATGTTTTCTTTTTCTTTTTAATCCTGGGAAATATATATGTATCTCTATTTTATAAATAAAGAAAAAGAGGCATGGTTAAGTGATATAGCTTATTTACGTCATGCATATACTAATTGCAGGAAGTCCAATCTCCACAATCATTTCTCTGTAATCCAGATCCTATCTACTACTCTATACCATCTCTCTTAGAGTTTATTGCTGTAAAGAGACATCATGACCAAGGCAAATCTTATACAGGGAAACATTTAATTGGGGCTGGCTTAGAGTTTCAGAGGTTTAGTCCATTATCATCATGATGGGAAGCATGGCAGTATGTAGGCAGATATAGTGGCAGAGGGGTCAAGAGTTCTAATTTTGATCCTCAGGCAGCAGCAGAAGACTGTGTGTCACATTGGACATAGCTTGAGCATACATAGGACCTCAAAGCCCACATCAACAGTGACTCACTTCCTCCAACAAGGCCACACCTACTCTAAGAAGGCCATATATCTTAACAGTGCCACTCCCTATGGTCAAGCATTCAACCACATGATTCCATGTATTTTATTTCCTTTCCTTCTCCCTTCCTATTTGAGGAGGGAGCTTGTGATTATACTTCACTATATAGCTTGTCATGATATTTCTACCTCTTTTTCCTCAGAGATGAGATTACAGGAGTGCACTTCTATACCTGGCTCATTTGGTGATTTCTTGAGATGTCTAGAATGAGCTGAATGAGGAGAGACTTTAGTCTTTCAGTTTCTTGGGTTAAGAGTTACTTTCAAAATTCCATCAGATAGCCTTCATGGTCAGTCCCCACTCTGGTATGGATGAGTACCCTAAAGACCTATATATGTTAAAGAATTGTTGCTAGCCTTTGGTACCACTTGGAGATGGTAGAACCTTTAAGAAGTGGGAAGTAGTGGGTAGCCTTTAAATTAGTGGAGAGCATAATCTCAAAGGGAATGTGGCAACTTGGGCCCATTTACTCATTATGATTTCTGGTTTAATATATAAGCCCTTGCTCTGATATGTGTTCTTATTCTTGCCTTCTACTTCTCTCATCAAGAACCAAGCCAAAAGGCTACATTTTTTTTAGGTTTGAACACCAAAACTACGACTTACTTAAACTTTTCTCTTTTCAAATTAAGTGTCACAAGTATTTTGTAGTAGTAGTATAAAGTTGACTAACGGGGCTTCTAATGTTTCTCATATTTACTTTTAAAAAGATTTATTTTATGTGTAAGGGTGTTTTGTTTGTGCCCCACATATGTGCACAGTATCTGTGGAATTTACAAGTGAATATTAGATTCTCTGCTAATAGAGTTACAAATGGTTGTGAACAACAGTGTAGGTGCTGGAAACCAAGACTAAGTTCTTTGTAGGAATAGTGCTCTTAACTGTAGAGATGTCTCTCTAGTCTCCTTTAAAACTCCTTTGCTTTTTACCTACGAAATACATAGAGTATATTAAAATATGGTAGAGAACAGATTAATAATTTGGGCAAAATGTCAGAAGCTTCAGTTTTGTGTTCTGGTGGAAACTGGGCAATAGCAGGTTTGAATACTTTCTTTCTTGTCCTATCTATTTCTGATTTAAACAACTGCTTCACATAGAAGCAGAAGATCCTTATTAAAAAGTCCATTGTGTTTGAACTTAAGGAAATCTTAGAAATCAAGGGCTATAAAATCTGACATTGTTGAGCTACAAAAATCCTTATCAATAGAAAAATATAAAAGAATACTTGCTTTATTGTTTAATTTGTAATATAAGAATACCATCCAATACTGATATAGTTAACAGGGAAAAAAATCAAATGCTATGAAAAAGTTGTGAATATTTAAATATCTTAGTTAGGATAGATCTTAATTGGCATGTATTTTGCAGTAATACATTTCACATTTTTGGCACATGGTGATGAGCTGATACATGTGTGAGTCACATTATATAATCATAGTTAATAACACACCCAGTGTGTGAAACAGTGGAATAACACATATCCTCATTCCTTACTATAAAATAGTGTTTGTGCATAGTAAACTGTAAGCCCTTCAAACGCATATGCTGAAGCCTTGTCCCTAAGTATCTTAGAATGTGGCTTTGAAAAATAAGTTTTTCATTGTAGACATATTCAGTACTACTGTGAACTGTGCTTCATAGGAGGAACAGTGAATATGTGTGTGTGTATGTGTGTTGTGTTTATAGTTATAGATAATGCATACCATAACTTAAACTATTAATGTAGCTTTAAATTTTAATTAATTATTTTTTTTGTTTGTAGAGGTGTTTTGCCTGCATGTGTCTGTGCTCTGTGTGAATGCTGTGCACTAGAGAGTAGAAGAGGATGTCAGACCCTTGGGACTGGATTTATAAGCAGTTGTGGGTCACCACATATGTGTTGAGAATTGAACTTGGGACCTATGGAAGTACAGCAGAGCCATCTCTTCAGCCTCATTATTAATACTTTTGAAGAACAATAGTAAACTATTTGTAGATATTTGTTCAATATTTCATTATTACTATATTTGTGGTATCCGTATTTCACTGCAGAATCATTTTACATTTGACTAAAAGAGGTTTAAGAAAAATGCCAACTAAATGTAACACATGATTTAAGATTTTTTTCTTCTTTTGTTGTGAAGGATATTAGTAGGATAATTCATACATTTTAACTAAGTCTACAGATTAGTGGCTTATCAATGTTGACAAACCTACTATAATGTAAAAGAATGCTATTTTGAAGCAATACAGTATCTCTACCCCAAATCCAAGATTCCCCTGTCTGTGATCCATAATTCTAGTAACAAACCATTTCTAAGTTATAAATTGTATGCTATTCTAAATAACACAATTAAATCTCAGGCTATCTTTCTCTATCCATGTTATTATTATTATATTTTATTTTACTATTTTTGATCTATTACTGTGAATGATTTATAAACTATATTACAGGTAGGTATGTATAGGAAGAAAAGATGATTATAAAGAGTGTGGTACTACAACTCATGGTTTTCAGTCATTACTGGGGTCTTTGGACACGTTCCTTATGGGTAAAGGAGGAATTTTATATATGCCTAAGTGTTAGGGCTAAAATAGGAAATGTAGTCAGAAATCCAGGAAAAGGTAATTTTGTTATACAATGTTTGTAAACAAAGACAAGATAGTAAAATGTTAACATTTTGGAAAATGGGATGAATGACATATAAAAAATAGAATGCTTTTATAGCTTTTCTATAAATCTAAATTTCTTTAAAATAAAATATTCTAAAATAGAATACTTTATGGTTATGCATAGTAGGCTACTTCATATTTTATAGCATATATGTACATATATCTGTATACACATTCTATTCTCTCTGTCAAGATTAAAAGGTAAGGTAAAAGCATTTAGGGGAGCCAATGTTTTACAAAGTAGATCACAGTAAGGTAAACAAAGCAAGAAAACTGAACCTGACTGTATTAGCATTCACAAAAGGAAATGGACTATACGTGCTTTAAAATTAATTATTTAATTTCTTCTAAATTTTAGTGTACATATTTAGTCAACACTTGGTTTTAAGTCACAAACACATTAACAAATTTCTGAAATAATCTTTTTCAAATAGGAGACACAGGAATTCACTATTTCTGTTTGAAAGAAGTCAGTGCTTTGTTAGTTTTTATTATGCCAAAGCCCATATAGTTTAGAGTAATGTTAGTATATTAATTAAATAAATCCATGTGATATATATCCACATAAAGATGTTATCAGTCTTTGACAGATGATTTCCTAAGTTATCATTTTGTACAGAGAATATAAGCAAAATTGCATATGACAGGTACATAAACCATTCATAAGAAATGAACCAAATAATGCACTTTGCCTGAAAAGCACTGTGAACTTAGAAATACGGTTATATTTAATCCCAAATGCCCACATCATTGTACGTTCAATTAAATTAGTGAGAAAACTGGGCCATGTCACTGAGTGTTGGTGCCCTTTCATGATTAAAAAAAGCAACATGGCTTACAGAACCCTTCTGACATGTCATTCGTTCTAGCCAAAGGCCATCTCTGCTCTGTAGAGTATATTTTAAAAAAGAATCACAAAATTAGAACTCACAACAAAGGGCCTCCTGAGAATCACTGAGTGAATTATATAGTTTTGGTCAGGCTGTGTGGCAATACCATCAGGGAAGAAGAGAACAAATGTTTTAGATTTAAAATGGTCTTAAATTTATGTAGTCAGCACACATTACAGGGAAGGAAGGAGAGCAGGGGAGTGAAAAGAGATAGAGTGGCACAAGGAGAAAAAGACTCAACATTAGGCAAGTCTGGAGCAGATTCTTCCTTTTCACTTGCTAGCTATATGATATTAGGCATAGTTTGTCAGGTCTCGATTTTTTTTAACATATAAAATCGGTATAATTATAGTTATTCTGTGAAATGTCTTTGAGGAGTAGATGAATTCTTATTAAGTGTCATGTATTTATAAAATAATGTATTGTTTCTTTGGAAGCAAATGCTGGAATGTTGTAAACTGAAATGGGGCACCAAATAACTAAAATACCAACAAAGGGAGCACTGATATTAAAATTGTTTCAAAAAAAAAACAATAGCTATCAGCATCTAATCTAAAGTGTGGTTTGAAGCAGGGGCTTAGATAGAAATCCAAACAGCATCTATGAGAAACAAGAGGCATGTTGGGGTACCTTTTAATAGCCTTTGAAGAAAAAGATAACATGCTTTTCTGATAGCTGACAATTATCCACAAGAGACTATCTCTCTACCACTTGTCCTTTCCTCATGAATACTTTCTACTTTTTATTATGCTCATTTTATTCTATTGTTGACATTTATATTTTTCTTGCTTTACGGAAAAAAAAAGCTTTGTGTCATCCATCACACTAGAGTATTTTGTAGGTTATACTCATAGATCAGTGTCTTGCTCAGCCATCATCAGAGAATATTCCTCCTACAACAGATAGGAACAAATACCGAAGTCCCTAGCCAGGTTATGCTGAAAGCGAGAGACCCTGGAACACTCAGATCTAAATGGGATGTCTCCATCAAATCACTCCCCTCAGGGTTCAAAGAAACCAGTAGAAGAGGTGGAGTCTTAAGAGCCAGAGGGAATGGAGGACAACAAGAAAACAAAGCCCTTTAAATCAACATGATAAAAGATTATCTGAACTCACGGGGACTGAGTAATCCTGCCAGGGCCTGCAGGCATCTGCCCCAGGTCAGGTCCTAAAGCTGAAAGGAGACGTGGACACAAAGACCCTCTAACCCAGAAATAATCTCCAATTGATAACCACTTGCAAATAAAAATTTAGTTTCTTCCAAAGGAGTCTCACTGTGGAAACCAACTACTCTTAAGGATTGGCTGCAGGCACAGCAGTATATACAGGAGGTTTCTTGCCTCATAATGTTCTCTCTGGGCTCTTCCTATTTTAATTTTTTCTTTTATTCATATTTTCTTCTCATGTTTCACTCTGTACGTATATATATTATGGCTTCCAATTTAGTGTGCAAATGAATTGGTCTCAATTTCTTGTGTCTCCTTTTGGACTTTTCCCTTCTGTTTGTTTGTTTTGTCCAATTCTGATGTGTTAGCTTTTGTATTATGTTATCTTTTATTTCTTTTCTACTTTTTTTTGATATTTTCTCTATTTACTTTTCAAATGTTATCTCCTTTCCAGGTTTCTCCTCTGGAAACCCCTTATCCCAATCCCCCTCCACTGCCTCTATGAGGGTGCTTCCCCACCGGCCCATCTACTCCTGCCTTCCTGTCCTGGCATTCCCCTACACTGGGGCATCAAACCCCCACAGGACCAAGGGCCACTGCTCCCACTGATATCCAACAAGACCATCCTATGTCACATATGCAGCCAGAGCCATGGATCCCTCCATGTGTACTCTTTGGTTGGTGGTCCAGTCCCTGGGAGCTCTGGGGCAGGGGTCTGGGCAGTTGACACTGTCGCTCCCCATATGGGGCAGCAAACCCCCTCAGCTCCTTCAGTTCCTTCTCCAACTCCTCCATTGAGAACCCCATGCTCAGCTGCTTTGACAAAGAAGCTAAAACCATCCAGTGGAAAAGAATATAGCATCTTCAACAAGTGGTGCTGGTCCAACTGGTGGTTAACATGTAGAAGAATGCAAATTGATCCATTCTTATCCCCCTGTACAAAGCTCAAGCCCAAGTGGATCAAAGACCTCCACATAAAACCAGATACACTGAATCTAATAGAAGAGAACGTGGGGAAAAGCCTTGAACACATGGGCACAGGGGGAAAGTTCCTGAACAGAACACCAATGGCTTATGCTCTAAGATCAACAATAGGCAAATGGAACCTCATAATTGCAAAGCTTCTGTAAGGCAAAGGACACAGTCAATAGGACAAAATGGCAAACAACAGATTGGGAAAAGATCTTCACCAATCCTACATCTGATAGAGGACTAATATTCAATATATACAAAGAACTCAAGAAGTTAGACTCCAGACAAACAAGTAACCCTATTTAAAAATGGGGTACAGAGCTAAAAAAAGAATTCTTAACTGAGGAAACTCTAATGGCCGAGAAGCATCTAAAGAAATATTCAACATCCTTAGTCACCCACAAAATGCAACTCAAACACCCCTGAGATTTCACATTACACCA
Source organism: Grammomys surdaster (assembly GCF_004785775.1). NCBI lineage: Eukaryota > Metazoa > Chordata > Mammalia > Rodentia > Muridae > Grammomys > Grammomys surdaster. The sequence goes on from NW_021604563.1 coordinate 4,216,152, forward strand.
GTCAGAATGGCTAAGATCAAAAACTCAGGTGATAGCAGATGCTGGCGAGGATGTGAAGAAAGAAGAACATTCCTCCATTGCTGGTGTGATTCCAAGCTGGTACAACCACTCTGAAAATCAGTCTGGTGGTTCCTCAGAAAATTTGACCTAGTGTTATGTTATCTTATTTGATTTTATTTTTATTCCTTGCATGAATCTAGGGGGAAGGGGAGGTGGGAAGAGTTGGGAGAAGTGAAGGAAAGGGAAACAATAATCAGGATATATTATGCATGCAAAAACAATCTATTTTCAATAAAGGGAAAAGAAAGAAAAAGAAAGAAAGGAAGGAAGGAAGGAAGGAAGAAAGAAAGAAAGGAAGAAAGAAAGAAAGGAAGTAGGTAAAAGTTGGACAAAAGAAAGCTTTCTTTAAGTTAGCCAGATATAAGTTTTCACACCCACCAGGGAGCTTGAGTTAGAAATGAGTATGTCTGAGCTAGAGAGAAAACCATTTCTGCAGTTTTTCTATCAGTCTGGGTGGCAATGCCATTGAATATACTAAGAGTGGAATAATCATGGGAAAACAATAGCATCTACAAGCCTTTGGATCTTTCAGATTGGGGTCCTTAAGTTGAGATCTCATTTCTTAGTGCAAAGTAAAATGTTAATCATTTTACATGAGTGACATCCAAGTTCAAAAGCTTAACACTGTACTTAGTCCTGAATTGAAATAATTGGGAGCAGTGTGTCTAGCAAGTTCTCTTAAATGACATAAAAAAGAGAGTTAATTTAAGTGTTTGGGGAAAATGTGCCACTGAGTTAATATACATGAAACCATATAAGAGAACCACACAAAAGAGTAACACTTGCAACCTTCCTCCCTGAAAATGTGATTATAATTGTTCAGTTTCTACTTCATTTCTGTCAGCAGACTTATGCTAGCTAAATGCACTGAGGGATAGTACATTTTGGAAGCTGGTTAGGAAAAAAATCAGTAGAGAGGATAAACCCACAAAACTTTTATACCTGTTTATCAATGTCTTTCAGCTCTTCAGACTTTCAATGGGCTTTAAATCTATGATCAAGGTAAAGATATACATAGTAGGGCACTAAACCACAAGAACTATATTTTATTAGTGTGATATAAGATAGCATCTCTATTGTAATGATGGAACAGTTTATCTTTGATATAGAGTACCAGTAATTTTTATTATCAATTTAGATAACAAAACTCATTTGAGAGGATGTAGGGCAGGGAGTCTTTTATTTTAGGGGAAAAAAATCCTCCTTAAATCTCATTCGAAGCTACTTTTGTCATTGTACAGAATTTTCCTTCAATTTCCAGACCCAAACATTTGGAATGTCCATACATTAGATATCATTAGTATTTCTGAATTTTCTTGAACTTAATGAAAACAGATTTTCCTCAGTACTGAAAAAGAACTATAGCTTTCCATTTTAATCTAGTTAAAAGAGGAGGAAATAATAAAAAGTAAAGAACAAGTTCTAAATTCAATCTATTCTTTTCTTTCCCATTAAGACCTAGTTGAAAATTGGATATCCATTTACTACCAAGAGGGTAGTCAAATATTTCTGCTCAATTCCTTATTGCTTCTAAACTCACTCAAAGGTGAGATTATTAATTCTTCCTGACATAAAATCAAGATTTAATGAGCATCTGACAGCCCTCAGGAATTATAAGAAAATTTAATATGATAGTTTTGACTAAATAATATACTTTTCCATGTATGAAAAACACATTATACAATGTAATAGACATGTTAATTGTGATTAACTTTATAAGAATATATATGTATATATACATATCTATCTGTCTATCTATCTATCTATCTATCTATCTATCTATCTATCTATCTATTGATATGTGTGTGCATTTCTATTCTTTTCCAACACTTTTATCTGTTGTATACATTTTGGAGACAATAATTTCTTGTATTCATTTTCAATTCAGCTTAACAGTTATTTTGAGTTTCATACTAAGTTTAAGGTGTTATAGGCAATAAAATTAAATGATATTTGTATTTTTCAAGTGACTTCAAACTTGAGTGAATTGCCAAGACAATACAAACTGATAGTGTGATTCAAACAGAAATTAATGTGGAGTTGAAGAGGGACAGGAAGAAATGATATTGGGCTTAGTGGTGAGTGAAGGGTAGTGGTTTGCGTAGTCAGGAGAAAAGTGAACATGAAGACATGCATGTTTGCAATGAACCTTGAAAACTGAAAAGAGTGAAAAGGATGAGTGAAGGCATCCAGTAGGGAAGCCAAGGATTCAGCATGATGAATTGGGATGAGATGAATAGTGCCATGCACGTGAAAGTGGTAGTGAGAAATTTAAATAGGAAATATCTACCTTAGGCCATGCCATGGGAGACACTGTGTGTAGAATTGACTCAGTGGTTTATAGTCAAATATCTTGTGCTTTTATCACTAACTAGATTCTGACATCCTCAGGAGTAGAGGATGTTTATATGTGTTTGTTATTCCCATGGTAGCAAGCATATTTTCTTAGTCACTGTTCTATGGCTGTGAAGAGACATCATGACCAAGGCAGTTCTTATAAAAGAGCAGTTAGTCTGGACTTGCTTATAATTGCCCAGGCTTAGTCAATTATCATTATAGTGAGGAGTATGGTGGCATGCAGGCAGGCATGGGGCTAGAGAAGTAGCTGAGTGCTACTTCCTGATCCACAGGGAGAAAGAGAAAGAATGCTTGGGCTTGATGTGGGATTATGAAACCTAGAAGCCCACCCCTAGTGATTCACTTCCTTCAACAAGGTTACACCTACTCCAAGCAGGTTACACCCCCACACCTCCTAATCCTTTCAAACAGTTCCACTTCCTGGTGACTACACATTCAAATGCATGAGCCTATAGGGGCTATTAATATTCAAACCATCACACCTATGTGTATATACATTAGACATGAAATAAAAATCTCAAGAAAATGAAGAGATGTCACAATTATTCCTCAGTAGTTTTCTTCCCTTTATTTTCTTAAACCTTCATCTTAAACTTCCTTTAAAAATAAACTTTAAATGGCCTTTGTACAATGAAGCATCACTTGCATGCTAATCCTATGATTCTGCAGCTGTTAGAGTCTGACCTAGTAGAATGGCATTGCTGAACTCAAGAGAGTATATACAGCCAAAGCTGCTCAAATAATATTGTTAGGGGCATTTTATAGCAAAACTGACTTTTAGCCAGTAAAAATGACATGGCTTAAGTGATTTCTGTATAGGTTTTTTTACTTTTAGGTAGCCTCCATAGGGAAATAACATCAAAACTAAAATTGTTGTAGAAAAATGAAAGTGTAGCAACATGTATCCTGTGCATTATTTGGTTTCTGGCTTCTAGCTATATAGGAACTGGTAACATCTACAAATCTTAGATAGGTGATTATAATGGCCATTGAATCATGGTTTTTGGAGTCAGTCTACATAATGGTTACCATGGCATGTAAAATAATACGCACTTAACTATACGTAGTATTGATTTCATCTTTTGCTAACTGAGTTCTTGGGAAGAAGACATGTTTTACATGCATGAATGGAATTTAAATAAGTCTTACCAGTTTCCCCCTTCCACTCAAGGCCCAATTCTATGTGATACACACTGTTTTCCTGAGTATTGGGGGAGGGGGTAATTGTAACAGTTTAATAGGGAAGGGTACCTCTTGTGGGTTTGATAACTTAAATATAATGTGAAGTTTTTTTTTCTGTACCAAGAATGAACAATTCACTTACAAAGAACATTCAACAATTATTTACAGCAAAGCAGCAAACAACTTACATTTAAGGTTAGTAATGGATAAAGTATTTGGCCTCTGACACCCACCACATGGCATGTAGTGCTTAGTGAAGGAACAAAATTCACATATTTCTCATTATGGATAACTTTTAAGGGATTAACATGAACAGAGACAGATTAAAAACATGTTAAATAGAGGCTCTAGTAAGCATACTGTATAACAGTGGACACACAGCAAAACAGTATGTGTTAGACATGATAGTTATTGCATACATGAACCTACTGTGGCTGTGACTGCATATGCATGACCTACATGAAATTGTGAAGGAAAAGTGGTTATGGTGGTAGGTGAGGAATTCAAAGGGGGAAAGGGATAGGGGTGGATTTGATCAAAATCATTATATGTATGGATGCAATTCTCAACTGTGCTAAATTTGATATGACATTATTTCATAGTATTTAAATTCTGTAACAGAGTAGATCTAGGCACATAGTATGTGAATTACTCCCATCTAGAATCTATCCCCATGGTAGACTTTGAGCAGCAGAATATAGAACGAGTATCACTGTGTGATTTTTGACCCAGACTTCTTGTTTCTTTCATTCTGGATTCTTGGGAACACTATGGTTGTCAAGCAAACAGCTTGAGAGTCCCTCTTCTTAGCCTGTGAGATACTTGAAATACTGAACTGATACCCCAACTAACTAACAGGCATATGGCTGAAGCTACCCTAAACCCTTAAGTCCCTGCACAACATGAAGACTTCAGTTGTATGAGTGGCTTCAGGTGATAGCAAATTTGGGAATGACTTGGCTGAGGCGAGTGTACAAATTGCAGTCATGAACACTCCTTTTAAGCCATTAACTTTCTTTGTGGTTTGTTGTACTGTAGTGGGTAATGGATCTCCTGTTTCACAGTGGTTCTGTTTGTTGGTTCCTCATTCTTCTTGGAGTTTCTTGCTACTTCTTTCCAGTATTTATCTTTGCCTCTGCCTATTTATGTAGTGTTTCTTGGTTTCGAAAAATATCTTCTGTACTGTCTTCTTGACTATATGTTATGCTTTTGTTGCTGTGTATAATATATATGATTGAAATCAATAAAAGAAGTTTTTCACTTCTGGATCTAGAAGGACATAATCATTATTTCAAACTGTCATGGAGAGAGATTGTGGCACCTGTGGTCATGTGTCATAGATATGTGAGCCTATGTGAAAGCACAATGGTCTAAGAGTTCACGAGGACAGGCGCACTGAGATGTTTCTTCAGACTATGACTTACACAAGAGTGAATTACCTTTTCTGAGCTGTTACTCAGGAGGACGTGTACTTTTTATTAAAAAAAGACATTAAGTAGTAAATCATCATAGCTATGTGTATTTATTCATACATGATTCAAAGAAAATAAACATAGCACATTTGAGGTCTTCTGAGATTCTGGACATCTAGCACCTATTGTTAAGTAAGTTCTAATATTACCAACAATATCCAGGGCTTGTCAAATCTGTATTTACCATTCTATGGTTAGTCTATCAAACTTCCTGAAGCATCATAAAAATGGATCATTCAACTGTCTCATCAAAGTGTTCTGGGAGACTTCACTTCTCTCTTTGCAATGTATTCTTAGAACCTCTATAGAAAGTTGCAGTGTTCACTGTGGTCTTAATTTTGGTTTCTTTTAAGAGAACATGGAAAGTACAGGTTGAACAAAAATCAGAAATATTTTCAAGTGCCATCATAGTGTCCTCACATGATGGCTCACAGTCAAAACAGGCAACTATAAATAAAAATAACAGGAAATTGTGCCCATTCATGCAAACCTGAAATTGTAAAATTTCTCCCTCAGGTCCTATCCATGACTCACTGAAGCTCATCTATTTCTATTCTTATTCTTAAATTGAGTGATTTTGAGTAAATATTTGCTAATGCCAACAGCATATTGAGTATGACAAGGATAAAAGACAAGCATGGTCTTTAGGGATCTTAGGCTCCTACAGCAGATGGAGAATCATGGACTAGCTGCTTAAATTAATGCTGTAGAAAGACAAAACACTTTGGATTTGATAGCAATTACTCCCTAATTTTATTCCTCTACAAGCTCAATATAATCATAAATAGCTGGTGATGGGGCAGACATGAATCCTATACCATAATGTATATATGAAATATCCTCATTTGGGAGAGATAGTATATAGAGGATGGTGTAATATTTTTCTAATTGACCCTTTCATTCTAGAGCTTCCAAAACTAGAGTATAAAGTAAAAACTAACTTCAATTAAGAACAATTATATCTCTAATGTTGAGCATGTATATTTCAGATAAATGTCCATTAGGCTTGCATGTGTGTCTTACATATTTTACATACCTATCCACAAGTAAGTCTTAACTCTAGTACCAAGTTATCTGTATTCCTTGTGCTACTTATTTACATCTCTATTATTCTTCTACCTAAAAATGATAGAGGCTTATATACAGCTTTAATTCAAATGAAACTCAAGAGAATTCTAAATTTGAAGGTGTAACTTTTCTAGGATTTAGTTTTCAAAACCACCAATACATTTAAAAGTCAGTATCAGGAAAAGCAAACACAGACTCTATTGTTTTAAGTCAAAATTAATCATTTCTTTTATCCAATAGAGAACCTTGGGCCTTCTGCAGAAGCCTTTATGGGGGAATCTACTATAAACAGAACTTAAAATATTGAAAATTTTAGATTATTATAACTCTTACTACCATTATTATAGCTAAGCATTGGGGGGATTGGAATTATTTTGGTCTCTGACACATATTTTTGGTAACTGAAAGATTTTTTAACAAGCTACATATGAAAGTATATAATATTTAATTTTATAATATTTGTTAATTTAATTTCCATGTTTGTGCCTGCGTGTATGTATGGACAGGTGCCTGTGGAGGTCAAAGGATATGTCTGACTAACATTGAAGTTACAAAAGGTAGTTAGCTGTCATGAGGGTACTAGAAATCAAACTGCGGTCCTCTGGGTGAGCAGCCAGTGTTCTTAAATGTCAAATCATCTTTCCAGCCACAATACTTAATTTTTAAATTTTAGTTTTGATCAGATTACAATGCTGTAATACAATGAACAATATTACTTTTTCTCTTTTTTCTATATATATACTTATCATTAAAAATTTTAACTGGAGTGTGGTCTATAAGCATGCCCAAAAATACCTAAACACAGAGTGATTCGATACAGTTAAAATTAATCTCAGTAGTCCCAAAGTGCAGAATTCTCACATGGAGTAAATTTCCTTATTCGTTATTTTAGAGATGGATCTACTTAGATAGAAATCAACCACAAAGGGAAAGTCAATTTTGTTTATCTTCACTTTTGACTTTACTTGAGAAGTACTTTCTGGCTAGCACAGCATTCTTTTCAATTTGTTTCAGTATAATGTGCAGCAGATACACTTGATTAATGAACTGATTAACAACTTTGTTAATTATTTTTCTAGTGGTTTTTCATTATCAAAGCTATTGTGAATCTTTTAAGTTAGTGTTCTTTAGTTGTAGGACTCTAAAAGTTTAAAAGGATTGGCTCTTATAAAAAGGTACATGTAGAAAAAATATATATAAAAAATCTCATTTCAAAATAGATTCCTATGAACTGTCATATATCAATCCTAAAAGTAAGGTGGCTGGAAACTTTAGAATTTGGCCACTAAAGCAGTTAAATGTATCTTTGATGCTTTCCAGAAGCAATGTAATTGCGTCTATACATATCTGAAGTACAGTTTTCTGGAGAGTATATAAATAGCTTAGAGAAGATGCACAGATACTCAAAGAAAAATGATTGGCTTTTCACTTTAATTGAATTAGAGTGAATACACTGAGTGGATCCAGTCTACTATAATTCCATGGGGGAAGGGAGGAATCTCATTTGCTACAACACTATTAAAGGAAATCAACTAAATTCTTCAAAAAAAATTACCAGCATAAATTGTTTTTGTCCTTTAAGAGAAAATAACCTAAGATTACTCGAAACCATTGTAAAGATTGGTTCAGAAATGAATCATTAATAATTATTAAATGCAGAGGAAGAGTTGATGCAAGCAATATATTTACATGGTCTTAAAGTGCCTCCCCATGGATTGTTTATTAGTTGGAGCAGGGAAAATAATCCCTATAAATTGAAGTACCTAGTGATTGAGTGACCAAATAATCAAACTTTACATCACCAATGAGGGACAGAGAGACATTGTGTGCTTACAGATGTGAAACCATAAGAAGGACAAAGTTTGCTTATGCAGTGTTCTGGGTAGGAGTGCATGACTTGAATTAATCATGAGAGAAATGCAAATTGATGAGCTGTATATAAAATGACCAAACAGGTTTGTTTTATAGTCAACAATGTGATAAAATCCCACAATTACAATGCTTCTTGAAACAATAAAATTATTTTAAGTAGATTGATTAACTGCAGACAGAAAAGGCCTGCATGTAAATGGAATATATGACCCAGATGCTTTATTGGAATAATAGCTATAACTGGAACATAGACAACTGAGTACGTGAACGTGTTGATTATATACAGATTTCCTGGGTTGGTTAACTTACTATTATTACCCTAGATACTAATTCTACAATTAAGTAATAGTCATTGAAGTATTAAAAGGCAAAGGATATAACAAAATATGTGGTCAAATATTTAGGACCAGTCATATCCATTCATTTTCTGTTGTTAACAAAACAATTCTACTGATTAGGTATATTATAAAGAAAGAAAGTTTACCTTTGCTCATGATTTTGAAGGTTCATAATCTAAGGCTTCATTTGCTGATGACTATCTTATGGGCAATGCAGGCAAGGAACAGGGAACACACATGTATGTGTATGTCTCTTATAATCTCTTTTAAAGATACCAAGATTCAGTCCCGAACTTGATCTTATCTAATCCTAATCACTTTTTAATGGCCTCACTTCTAACCATCATATATGAAATTTGCATTCTTAATATGTCACAATGAGGATTAACTCTCAACGTACAATGCTTTGGTAGGCACTGAATCTAGAACAATATTGATCCCAAGCAGAAAATAAACAAGAATATTTGTTATTCGTTTATCCTATCAGGAAACCTATAAAGTTATTTCAAAATAAAAGCATTAAGAAATAAAGATGAGTTTTGGGAACCCAGTCTAGAGGGCTTACCAACTAAAATAAAAGTTGACTATCCATTGGAGAAAGCAAGCAAAACCAAGTTTTTTAATCTCAGGTGTCTCTGGACAAGGAAAAACCATTCTTAACATGGGGCTTGTTTCATGTGAAGCAAGTAGAAGGCATCTTTATGTGTTTAGAATTGTTTCTGAAGTACTTTTGTGACTTTTACTTTGGTTATAGTCACTTGATACAATTCTTCAAACAGAATCATAAGAAAGAAATAGCCCAGAGTTAAAAGTGCCTATACTCTTGGATTTATGTTTTTGTTGATATTTTGTTTCACTAACCTATTTCTAACTCTTTTCCATTCTTACTAGCCGCATGCTGGCAGAGTCACTTGCTTTGTTTCAAATCGGCTTTCTGCCCAGACTGGGGTACAAGCCTCTTTTTGAGGATGACAATGAGCCACAATTCAAGTTGGAATCAGATTTAGTGACACTACTTTGGCCTAGACTAGAATGCAAAATGAAGTGGAGACGTTTTACAGCTCACCACACTGCCCTTGCATTCCCTTGGAAAAAAAAAAAAGTGTTCCAAAGCACTGAAGCTAGCTTTTCAGAAATATTATAGTTGTAAAAACTGTGACACCAGTAATAGTTGTGCCAAGCATGGGTTTTATTTTAGTAAGTTGTTTACCTATGCCAATATTTAAGTGTACTTCTGTGCAAAAGATGTGGATAATAGTTCTCTTTATAGAAAAATCAATGTACCCAAATAGTCATAAAATATAACTGTGTGTACATGTATTATGCAAGTACAAATAGATCTACATTGTGCCAGATGTGATCTAATCCTACTGGAAGTTCTATTTAGGTATATGATATTAAAAAATGCTGAACAGACCTTTTGCTTTAGAGCAAAGCCATACATTTCACATTACCAATAGCAAATTTTATTTGACATGTAATTTTAAAATGAAGTTACTCTAATCTAAAGTAATAGTGCGACAACACAGATAAGCAATGAAGCCTATCCTAAGACAAAAACGGACTTTAAAATTCTAGAGAGTTTTGGTTACAAGTAATTAGAAATACAATTTAGAACCCTTAAATGCATTTCTTTCAATGGTTAATTACATTAGAACAGCTATTGTTGCAAATGGTGATGGACTAATAAATTGTAATAATCACCTCTGTAAAAATTCAATGGCAATGTTTTAATAAGCAGCTTACATGACTAGAGAAACCTATCTTTCCTAATCACTAGAAATTTACTTCAGTATAGCAGTGTGTTGGTATATACACAGATATAGAAGAATATCTTCACATAACAAATAGATCAAATGTGTCTTATTAAACAGTGGGCCTCTGAAATGCATTTAAATTGTGTGTATGCCTTCTCTTTAAAATTTTTAGGTGGTAGAGTGGGTTTTACCAGAATATATGTTACTACTAAAAAGAATCTCAGATTTATGAAGATATGGGAGGTCTATATTCAGAATCCATCCTTCTAATCCACAAATATGTTTTGTATTTCTATTAGAAATAAAGAGAAGAGGATATGGAAAGGAGGGGGAGTTAGCGGACATAGAAAGAAGACAGACAAGATGGAAATGAGAAGCAAAGTAAAGTAGAATTATAAGGAGGAGGAAGGGAAGGGAAGGGATAGGGATTGAGGGATAGGGAATGGGAAGGGGAAATAGAGAAGAGGGGCGAGGGGGAGTGAATGGGGACAAAGGAGAAAAGGAGTAAAGGAAGGTAATCTGTACATTTTTGAAGGCTGTCAAAACTTACTTAGGTAGTTCCTGGGGTCACTCTGTGGTGGAGGGTCCTGAGTATTTGTTTCTCAAGTCCCACGAGACTGAAGAAGATTTAACTAGCTGCTTAGGCAATTTCTGTTTGACAACTTGGACTTTGTTATGTCATGATACATTACATAAGGATGTGACAAATACCTAAAGGTAAAAACTACCAAGTGCCAAATCCATTGCTCCACTCCTCCTATCTTTTAGGAATTGGTCCCCTTTAAGCACTGATTGCGCTGAGGACCTCATTTGTTTTGCTCTCCCACATCCTGTGAGAAAGCTGAAATCTCCACTGACTTCTCTGTACCATGTTCAGAGAAATGCAACATATCAGCAAATGCAACAAAGGGAAATTTCATGCCTCATTTTCCAACAGTTCTCTTTACTTGAGAATTTAACTTTTCAGGCTTTGGCTGGCTTGGCAACTTTCTGATGTCTTGAAACAGAACTTGTCTTTTATTTGGATTGTGTGCATGGTTCTTGGGAGAGCATTCAGCCATGAGTTCCCACATTGTTGCTAAAAGTAGAAATGTATACTCTTATCTATGATGTCCCTGCCATTTAGTATTCTCTCCAGGCTTCTTGTCATACGATTGAGTCTTAAATATTATTTTCTTACTAGGAATATTTGTCTATCACTTCACTTGTCCTGTCCCATTCTTATACATCATTCAATATCATTTTCATATGCTCTATATGAAACATACATTTTCTATTTTAAAGACAAGAACCTTGTAGCACTCAAGCTACTCTCCCACTCTTGATACTAAAGACTCTAGACTTAACTTCTTAAGAACATGGAACTACAGTGTTTATCACCAAAAACAGAGTTAGGAAACTTTCTTGTACATTGTTAGTTGTTAATAGTGTCTCCACATCAATGTATCACAACATGCTTCCATTTCTTATTTACCTGTTCTATACCCTTTGCCTACTTCGTCAAGCAAATGACAGCAGAAGCAATGTTAACTTTATTGTAGTATTCTCAGCATCTTTCCACGATATCTTCTAAGCACTTAATGCAGTCCCTAGCAGATAGCAGTGACATTTTTGTTGAATGCATGTTAGGTAATCAGCTGGTGAACAAAAAAGAGTATCAAATAGCTAACTCAGTGTCTTTCCTCTCTTGTTCCTCTTTACAGTAACCACTTTATCACATCAGCATAATTTGAATTAAGTCAAACTATCCCATGGTTCCATACTTTATTCAAGTAAATATCAGTATCAATAAAACAAGACTGAAAACTAAAGCAAATCATTACAGAATTCCTTCCAAGAATACCAATAGAAAATTCTATCCATAATATGAAAAGGAAAATGTTTTCTGTATCTCTCTGTGACTCAAATTTTCACATTTTCCTTGTGGCAGCACAACTTTAATATATTTCTTCCTATGCCCTGATCTATCCCATGCTACCAGAAAAGGAGATGGTGTATCTTCTACCTCAGTTAAGGCAAGATTGGCAGTTGAACCTTTCATCTTTGTACCTCCTCTAGTGCCTCAACATAGCCCATCTAATTTCTTTCACCCTTTGTTCACACACACACACACACACACACACACCTCACCAAGAAAGAAACTATCTGCTCTACTTTAGATGGTGCACTTGTGGAATGCTAAAATGTATATTCTTTATCTTTCACATTAGTATATGAGTCTTCTCTTCAAAATTTTCTTCTATCATCATGTTAAAGAATGTTTAACCTCATCCCTTGTTTTATGTGGAACATTACTTGAAAACTGACCTCAATTATAGAATGGTAGTCCCACAGTAAAGCAATTCTAAGCAAAAAAAAAAACAAAAACAAAAAACCCTAAAGTTCACAAATTTTAATGTTCACTGAGATACGAAGCAGAATGTGTGTCATTTAAAGTTTACTGAATAAAAACCAAATCAGTCTCTGAGACTTTACATAGTCTCCAACTGTGTTTTCAGTCTTTTATAATCTCTGTTATTCCACACTGACTACCACTAAAATTGAGCATGCTAATTTTTCTTATTTGATTCTCTCCCTTTCGTGATATTATCAGTGCCTCAGACATGCTTGCTCCTGATTCACTGCACAAGTAGAGCATTTCTGTTACATCACTGACAACCCTCTGGGAAGCCAACCACCATTTATAACATTGTTTCAGTGGAAAACATATTTTGGATTCCAAACAACTGAAATCTAAAAAAGTTTCCCCACATGAATAATCTGGATTCAAATATTAGTATGCTCTACCACAGTATGCCTTACAAGTCATTTGCAAGATCAGGACTGCCTGTATTTGAAAATCTCACACTAGTATATTACTAATCACTAGGAAGAAAATGATCAGACAATGAGGTTTCATGCTCAAATTTTTCTCCTTCATTTTGAACTGCACTCCTCAAGTCTATCAAATTAGATTCATGTAAACCTGAACAAAAATTCTGTCAGTGCAACAGATGTTCTATTTTTAATCTTTTAAAAATAATTTTAAACACATAAGACACCAGTTAAGTATGCACGCTACAGAAACATCTCAATAATTACAGTAATCACACTCCTAGAATCAAGTAGATGTACTGAGGCAGATGTTTTCTTTCCTGAATTCTATTTAATGGATTTTAAGTTTTCTGCTAGCAGTGGACTCAATCAACTTACCACTGCTGTGCATCATTGCCTACAGCAATAATTAGCCTAGGGGCAGCAGAGGAGAAAATAGACAATGACTACTTCCAGGGTTGAGGATGCAAAGATAGGAGCAATGGAAAGATGGGTAAGTGAGTAAACGAAGAGTTCTTTTGAATGGCTGATGGCAAAATCATAGTTCTATGCAAAAGAAAGCACTGAGAGAAAAAGGTTGGATACGACATAAGCTTAGATCATTTATGCATATTAGAAAAGTGCAAAGAAGATGTGTGTTAAGTGGATTTTAGAGTACATAGATAATTTAAGAACCTTAAAGAATAGAAAGATGATGACACAGTGACATGTACCTGTTATGCCAATGGTCTGAATATTGAGGCAAGAAGTCATGAGTTGAAGGTCTACCTAGGTGACATAGTGAGATCCGCCTGACAGCTTCCCCCAGAGAGGCAACACAGACAGACATACAGAGACGTAATATAAAGACACCCCCCACACACATGATAGAGAGACAGAGACAGAGAAAGACAGAGACACATACCCACACAGAGGTTTATGATCACTGGCTCCAGGCAATCAAGGAGTCAAGAAACAGCCTGAATTAAAGCTCACTCCTGAGGGTTTGATCTGAAGAGACTGAGCTATTTCACTTCAGAGGTGTAGAAGGTAGTAGGAATACCTTGCTTGGGATGGATACTAAAAATGATATATACTCCATTTTCATTCTAAGTTCTGTTAAATGAGAATCAGATATAGTGGCATTGCTTTTGTTTGTTTGTTTGTTTGTTTAGAATTGCCTTCTTAAAAAAATCTAGATTTAAAAAAATTATCTCTAAGAAAATTTACTATAAAATAAAATTTAACATTATTAATAAAATCATAGTTAAATACAATACAATAAAATAAATAGCCTGGCCACTGGCCTCTACTTCAATTCTCATAGATTCAGCAAGAAGAGATTATATCCTAAGACCCCAAAGCAGTGGTCTTTTGTTCTTCAGTTGGATGGGGTATTTTAGTATTACCACTCAAATCAGCCCCATGCTCAGTCACCATCATCTGTATAATGTAAGCTCTGTATGACTGTTTTAAAGATGTTTGCAGAAGCTATGATCTGCTCAGAGGAAGAAGAGCTTTCTCAGAGAAAACTACACATTCGTGCTTGAGGTCATTTCTGTTAGGAAAGGAGGTCTGACAAGCCTCTCCTGATACTAACTCAATCTGCCATTCTCGAGAACAGCCATCTACGGATGAACATGAGCTTCTCTGTACAGTCCAAAATGTGAAATGACTGCCAGAGGCCTGATTTGTTGACATTGATCAAGGTCATACTTATGCTCTGGAAGTTCATTTCATAAACATCTTTTCTTTATTATAGCCATGTGAATTAGATCTACATACAGTGATTTATATAATGAACCCTGGGTAAAGAGAGTTTCTTATCACAATATTTAAAATATAGTCCAGAGTAGGAGTAGTATGTCTATCCCTATATATTATCTGTATCATCAATATCTTAACAATGACATCATAGAAAATTTACTGTAATATCTGATTATATATAAACTGGTACATTACAAGACCACTGTGTTTGTTTTCTGAATTTGTACATTTGATAATACATTATGTTTTTTGTTGTTTTAATATTGTACATCAAATGCATCTGTTTTGATGTGCAATCTCTTTTGCTTATTTGTCCATTTATTCAAACATGTCTGAAATGCCTAATACTGGATCTGTAATCAAGTAAGATATGGTACTCCCGGTGGGATCCCAGTATAACAAAAAAGATAAGCTGAGGTTAAAAAAAAAGCCAAACAAACAAAAATGCCAACTGAACAAACAAAAAGAAACATAAAAACATACATTGAGTAGTTGTTGAGTCCAATAGTTTTAAAATTTAAGTGGGAGTTCATCAAAGGATAATAAGGGAGGACAATTTAGTCAGAGAAATGTGGTTACTAGATATGAGAAATAAATAGATTAGAGAAAAGACTGAAAACTAGGATACTGTTCTGAAGACTGGCACAGAAGTCTTAGTAAAAGAAGGTGAGAAATGAAACTAGAGGGGCTGTAGATTTGAGCTTTTGGTTTAAGAAGTGAGTGGGTCTATTATACAAAGTGATTCTCATGTGGACAAGGAAGAGTGGGGGCTGATGGTGGAACTCTGGTGACTAGGGACATTATAAGGCACAGAAAAAAAACAGGAAATAGCAATGGGTGAGGAGAAATAAGAAGATATCAGAAAAAATAAGAAATGTGTGGAGTTAGTGTCTTTTTCTCTTTAATTTGCTATTTCAGAGGGAGGCTTGAGGAGTCCCTAGTGAAGAAGCAGTCACATGGGAAGTTGAATAGAGCCTTAGACAGTGATGACATAGGGAGGGACACTATTCTACAGTTTTATACTAAGGCTTAATTAATTCTTTCATCTAAAAAAGACTTCTCTCTCTCTCTCTCTCTCTCTCTCTCTCTCTCTCTCTCTCTCTGTGTGTGTGTGTGTGTGTGTGTGTGTGTGTGTTTGTGTATGCACATGCATGTGTGTGTCTATCTATGTGTGAGGGTGCACATGTGGAATACTAATACCTTACTACTCCAGAAGAGGACAGAAGATGGTGTCAGGAATCTCCTGTTCTCTTTCATTACTCTAGGCCTATTCCTTTGAGACAGGGTATTTACCTTAACCTAGCCTACATTTTTTTTCCTGCTAGTCCTAGAAGCCAATAAGTCCCAGAGATTCTGCTGTCCCTGTCTTCCTCAAAGCTGGGGATATAGCAGAAGGCAGGCTGCTTGTTTTGTTATGGGAATGCTGAGATCTGAATCCTAGTACTTATGATTGCTCAGCAAGAGCTCTTAACTGCTGAGCTATCATTCCAGTACAAAAGTCTAATTAATTCTTATTTTTCATATAAACATGACTTGAAATTTTATAAACACAAAACATGCAAAATCAATGTAGGAGTCAACTGGGGAGAACTGTAATGGTATCAATAGCTTAAACTATTTTTAAACTAACTTAGAAAATAAAAACGACCCGAACATAGTATAAATTGGAAGTGACAGCTGCTATTATCACTACTATTTTTAATGAGTAAATCTGGTTTTGAAAGTATCCTAGATTAATTTAAATGAATAAAATTCTTCACCTCTCCTCAAACTTTTGCATAAAGTTGAGGATGGTTTTGACAAGAGAAATTCTGTTATGACACAGCTTCCCCAAAGTGAATTCTGGTAGCTGTAGAAGCAGAGGCAGTCATCCCCCTTGGCAGGCAGTATTACTAACAGTGCTGGCATCTTTTGGCTAATTGGAATTCCAAAGGACAAAGATAACTACTTAAATAAAATAGGATTATGAATTGGAATTGATATGAATGAGATGTTCAGTCCATTTAATCTTGGTTATTATCTCAGGCTTGTTATCTGAGGTTAGTTAGAATTCTTTCAAATCATTTCTATACATATTAGAAAGGGTAAGGATTGTAGCCAGGGGTCGGGACAAAGGATTCCCCTGTGAATCTACTTGCTTCTAGCTGGTTTCAATAATTTTGTGTTTGGGGTAAGCATGGAAGTGTAAAGGGACACAAGAGAGGAAAGCATTCTGATCTTACACAGGTTTGACTTCAAAGTTCACAAGGCAGTAAGAACAAAAGTTTTAGAAGAAAAGGCCTCCTCCTTGTCTCTATGTTGAACTGAATTACTGTTCTCTGCAGAAGCCCTTTGAGACAGAGGTATGATTCAGCCAGCATCTCCAAAGGCATTAAAGGGAACAGCAACATGTCAGATAATAAAGTAGGCAGACCTTGCTGAATGTGGTTTGATTGAGAAGCTTAAAAGCTTTGTGTTCTTTGCTTATGAACACCAGCTCCATTTCCTTGTGCTCTTAGTTCAAAACTGCTGCTGTTAACAGAGTCCACTAGGGAGACTGATAACTTGTGAACAAACTCTCCATGCCGCTGAAAAGGGAAAGATGTGTTCCTGGACAGGAAGTAATATGCTTACTGTTCACAACAACGTAGCCATGGTTATCTTCTGCTCTCTAAAGTGAGAGCAGACAATATTAACAAACGATACAAAGGGCAAAAGCAATGGAATATTTTAACTCAATATTCAATAAACCTTAGGAAGGTAATTTTGCTTTTCTGAAATATGGAATTTGGCTAATTAAATTGCTAATGAAAGCAGTCATGATTTTTAACCAAATCCACTTTAGAGTTTAGAAGTATTTGTTGATTAATGCAAACATACTTTAATCTGCCACATAGACATGTTAAATAGATATTTTTAAGAGTCTATATACTGTCAAGGATATGAATCCAGGACCACATGAGGCTCAGATTTATCACATATGTGGACACAAGCATACTTTGGGGAAATTTTTAATCCTTTAAATAGTCTATGCTTCTAGGGTCTATAATATTGCAGAATAGAAAAAAATTAGAGTAACAACCAGAGGAAAGACGATATAGTAGAAAATTTTAAACTAAATATCTATGGAAATCTGCAGTAATACCATATTTTTCTTTCTGCTTTTGCTTTCACACAGTTCAGAGCTAAATATAATGTTTAATAATAGTAGCTACCCTTAATTTGAGTGTTTGGAGTAATTGCTAAAAAGTATTTTATGTCTATCTAAACAGATCAAGAAAATGTGTGTATGTGTGCATGTGTGTGTATGCATGTGTGTGTATGTGTGTCTTATTTGCAAAAAATAATAGTATCTATATAATAGGAATTGGTGGCCTTTTATAGAGATTTGGTGAATGAGTTTTCTAGCTCACTTTTAGACTGGAACACAGAAGAAAGGAGGGAGAAGGGATGTGTGCAAAGAACAAAAGCTGTCAAAGCAGCTGAGAAAAATAAACAGCAAGGAAACTAACAAACACTGGTAGCTGAGAATCTAGGCCCATGTTGAAAATTATAAACATCCTTTTCAATTGTTACCATAAGTAAGTTTCATATTCATATACATACTAATGGATGTGGCATACTAGTGTTCCTTTAAACAGTTTAAAACCATTTAACATTTTTAGAAAAGAAGATAGAACATCTATCCAGTAAGCATGACATGTGGCAGAACTGAACTGTCTCCTACCCCGTTCTTTCAGTCATAGGTGACTAATAATACAGCTATTATTTGTTCCAGGGAAGTTATCCATCATTAAAGCTTTTTTTTTTTTTTTTTTGGTTTTTCGAAACAGGGTTTCTCTGTATAGGCCTGGCTGTCCTGGAACTCACTCTGTAGACCAGGCTGGCCTCGAACTCAGAAATCTGCCTGCTTCTGCCTCCCAAGTGTTGGGATTAAAGGCGTGCACCACCACTGCCCGGCCATTAAAGCTATTTTTAAGAAAGCTACTTTTAAGAAGGAGATGTTTTAGTGTAACCAGTGAAATGTCTAAGAAAACACTACAATGAATCTCTTTTGAACATAAGAGACCTCAGATGGTGGACATTACTTTTGTAGTTTGGTCAAGAAAAGAATACTTACATTTATTGGGTTTGTTTAAGTAAGGCACACATGCGTATTGCTGAAAGCAAAAATGAAGTCGACTGGCTTGCTTTTGGCACCTGAAATTGCAGCATTCCAAATGTACAATTCATAATGTTTAATGCTTTTTATAGGTATAAGGTATTAGATAGTCAGCTCTCAATTATCCAGGCTAATGGAGAGGAACAGTCAATTGCATGGCTAATATAAAATAGCAAATAATCTAGAAATTATTTGTGAAAATTTGGAAAGACACTTTAAATAAAAAATGTTAACATGGAGGTATGAGTCACTATCCAGGAAGATTAGACATTGAGCCAGCATTAGGAATCTCAAGACACAGAGCAAATTCTACGAATTCACAAAGCATTATTGGTCCTACTTCTGGAACTGGAAGGCACACAGCTATTTTGCTCAGCTAGAGAGAAAAAAAAATCTTAAGAATTGGAAGGGCAAGAAAGGCCCTGGAGGAGAGTAGCAAAACAAGTTTCTTGTCTGATCTCGTATTTTCTCATTGGGGTCTTTCCCAGCTTATTTAGACTGACGTTGCATTCACTTGTGTTCAAATCCACAGATTCAAATCTATCTAGTCCATGGCTTTCAAAACCACCCAGATTAAATGGAAACCACTGAGGGGAAAACATGGTATATGAGCTTGAAAACAATTTGAAGGACCTTTTAAACCGAGAACACTGTAACATGTTTTCCAAAGGAGATTAGTAAGATGTCAAGCCCTTGTAACCCATTTTCATTTTCTGTATGTTCTTTCAATATCAGTTCTAGATTTAGCACTACACATAAATGAAGTAACTCAGTTTAGATCTACGTGAGAAAAAAATTTGTCTGCTAAAATGATGGCAGGTCTATGAGCTCAATACTCAGGAGGCTGGGGCAGGAAGATGAAGAGTCAGGGTTGCTTCTGAGCTAGATAGAGTTACCCTACCTCAAAAACTGTAGAATCCATAGACTCCATAAGCAAAAACACTTAGAGTTCATATCATTGTACATTTGATAGCAGTCCTTTATCTTATTAAAAATAAAAGACTACAATAGAAAGAAATAAGGTAAAACGACGTACTGACTACTAGAATTTATGCCAGGTTTCATGACCACAAGTTCAACTTCTTATACATTTATAGTTTAAGACAAACCTGATGGTACTTAAGCCACAAAGTTCTTGCTTATTTGATTTACCATACAATATTACATTCCAGGGCCAGCAGGTATTGGCTCCATGCATATGTCATTCATTTTCAGCACCATGTGAATTTGCAGGTGAGTAGTTATATTTCCAGAATGGTACTACTAAAGCTAACATCTTGCTTCCTGTGTAAGAGACACCTAGTCTGGGTTCTGATGTGCTTGAGTCTTGGGAGGCTTAACACAGCATTTGTCTCTATATAACATGATTTTGTGATTCTGACATCAGCCATATGTCCAACCTCAGAAAAATTACATTTTTTCCTGCAGGGCTTCTTTTAATAAAAACAGGGCTGGAGGAATACAG
Organism: Grammomys surdaster; assembly: GCF_004785775.1. Classification (NCBI taxonomy): domain Eukaryota; kingdom Metazoa; phylum Chordata; class Mammalia; order Rodentia; family Muridae; genus Grammomys; species Grammomys surdaster. Next base: position 4,236,425 of record NW_021604563.1, read on the forward strand.
CAATGATGTTTGTAAATAGATTTTTAAAAAATCATAAAGCATATTGGTTTCTGAGAAATTCCAGGAATGTGTCTGAGTGAAGACTTAGCTGTTCAGTGTGTTAAGCTTCTCTGATGAAATCAATAAGCTTAAATTTTTATTAGCAATACATTTCAATAAAAACTTGTTATTAAAATGTTATTGTTCTTTCTTATAATTTTCTTGCATACAGCTCTTTAAAGCTGGAAGAAGCTATCATCAGCTTGTCAAAAAACAAACCAACAAGAGACAAAAAAAGACATGCTTTCAATGTTCCTCCTGCTCTGGCCTCCATCAGTGACTTTTAGGCTTTCAGGGAAAAGATGAAAACTTTACATATCATCTCCCAGGCACAAAATGCATTTTCTGAATTGCTCATCTTTATTATTTCTTGATAAAAATAAGAAACCAAAACAGCTTCTGAGTTTCCAAATAATTTGCTTCTTTAAGCTCTAGGCCAAATGTTTATTAAACAACTACCGAATGCAGTTTGCTTCTGTCTGACCAAAGTGAATGGGCAAACTTAGCACATCCCAAAGCTATCTGAAGTATCAAGGAAAAATGGGTATTAATGAGGATTGTGGTAGGAACCATGTTGGGAAACAAACAAAAACAAGCAAACAAACAAAAACAAGCAAACAAACAAAAAACAAAGTTCAAAATATTCAAAAGATGTTGTGTTCCTAACTACTTTGGAGACTGATGTAGCAGAATTGCAAAATCAAGGTTTGCCATGGCTATAAGGCAAACTCAAAGTCAACTTAGCTTAGTAAGAAAAGAGGATCCTTATCTCTGAAGAAACTGGGTCAATGAAAAGAATCTGCATGAATAATCTCTGCCCAGCACTTTTACTTATTATTATTAGAATATTACTTTTGTCCAACCATATATTTCCATATTGAACTACTTATCCAACACAGGTTTCTTGTTCTTTAGATGTATGAAGTCTCCTATATCAAGTAAAACTTAGAAATTTAAAGAAATTGGTATTCTTTTCTTAATTTGTCTTTTAGTAAAGGATTCTAGCTATGAGCCTGCCATGCAGAAAAGAAATTTCTTTTCCCCTAAGCCATAGGAGGAAAACATTTAAACTGGGATGATGAAAGACTGCTTTGTTCAAATACAAGTCCTGTGCTAAAGTTAGATTAAAAATATATATTGCTTTTTCATCACTATCTAGTATTGTCACCTTCTCCAAAGGAAAGTTCTGTAAATTGTAAACTTTGATAAGTGTGAGCTATCTACCTGAGTTCACAAAACTAAGCCATGGTTTTAGATGCTTATGACTTTCTAACGATTTCAGATATAATAGCCCCAGCTATGAGGCGATGGTGGCAAGAACAGGAAGTGCAATTCAAGAGACAGCACAGGTACATTTGCTTGCATGCCTGTCTGCTTCACAGAATTCCTAACAGTGAGATTTAGGCAGGTCTATTAAAATTTCTATCCACTCTCCACACTAGATAAGTAATCTCATTAGTTTTGGCAAAGGTCAAGAAACTGAAAAGGAAATCTGTGCATACAGTAGTATGTCTCCGTATCTTTCATTTATAATTTAGAAACTCTGTTGCTGCATTTTAAGGCTTCATTTTGTTAACTGTAAATCTATGCATGGAATGAGGAATGAGCAAAGTTGTTAGATTAACAGTAATAGTCTACCTAAGATAGGAAGTATATTGGACAGGCATAGGAAGTAGACCAATCCAGTTTTAAAGGGCAAGCAAAATATACATTTAAATAAAAAGTCATACTATAATTTTTTTTGGACCACACACAAGTTATCTGCTTCTATTTTTGAATGTTGAAGAGCTGGAATGGCATAGAGAAAGTCACTTGGTGTGTAGTGCTCGTAGTAAGTGTTACAGCACAGCCTTGTTTTGGGTGGGGAGCACTGCCATGGAGATTACAGTCCTCCTTATCACCATGGTCTATGGCTCCTTATATCTTACACCTTCTATTTATGGGTTCCTTAAATCTGCCTCTTCTTTCTCTCTATTCTTCTACCAATCTTTAGTATAATACCAACATTTTTAAAGGGTCTTCCATCAATCCTTAGTATAATTCCAACCATTTTAAAGGGTTGTGTGCTCCATGAATTAAGTGCATGTACTGCTTAGCTTTATGGCAAGTTGCCTTAATGTTAACCAACTCTGAGTTTAATGGTGAAAGGAAAGTAAGAGGATAAGATCTGAAATCATGCTCCCAATGCCAGAGACCTGGAGAAGTAGAGGGCAGACACCTTCATTCCGTCCTTCAACTGTTCCATACATAAAGTGGTCTCCGATGGAACGAGTATTCCTTATTTGAAAAATGTTCAGAATCAGAAGTAATTACGATTATTACTCATAAGGAAGCTAGACAATCAGAATCTCAACACAAATAAAAGTTACCTTAAGATAAGATCTTATTATTAAGTATCAGGGGAAGAGTAAAGTTTTGCTTTAAAAAGGTATTTAAATCAAGAGTTCAAATATGAAGACTTTACTATAACCATGCAACAGCAAGTAATGTAACAAGAGGCCATGAATTTGAGAGAGAGCACAGAAGTCTATTTGACAAGTTTGCAGAAAGTAGGGAGAAATGATGTAAGTTTATTATAATCTCAAAAAATAAGAGAAAATTATAATATAACATTTTACATAAAATTGTGTCAGTATAATGTGATATTGCAGCCTGAATTCTATTAATGCCTCACTAATTAATCTAAAATATTTGTTGAGAATGTGATATATGAGAATCATGTGGCAATAACTAAGACAGATACTTATTCTGAATAAATACACCAAACTAATAGAATATTTACTACCATTACAAGAGCCAGGAATTCTTTTCTTAAAAAGCAGGAGACAGGAAATATTTTAGGCATAAGAGACAAATTTTGTCTATTGAGTATTCTCAGTTATGTACTTGTTTTTTACATCCCTACCGCTATAAGCAACTCACTGTGTGTGGCCTAGTGACTGTAGTTTACAAAGTCGTGACACAGTTGATGGTCTTGCACTATTATTACCACACTGAATGTGCGTTAGATGAATAAATGTATTCAACAAGCCGATCTACATTTCTGTAGTGCAGAGGAATATGAAAATTAAAAGAAGATAGTTTGGTGGATAAGTTCTAAGAACTAAAGCATAAGGAAGAGAGAGAAGTGGTGAACACTATATAAAGAATGAACAATAGGGCTAAGGTATGGAAAGCTGGAGCACACAAAGCACATGACATTTATACAGGACTATTAATGAAAAGGAGGTGAAATGAGTTGTAGGTGGACATCAGGTAGTTTTGGACCCCATGGATGAAATAAGTAGTCTTCAGTACCTCTGAGAAACCATAAACCATGAAAGAATTATAGCACACGATGAAGCAACAATTTTAATTAATTTAAACTCAGCATCTAAAAAACCCACTGGAAAGTCAAACATTGTGCAGAAATTTAAGATGATGATGAACTCATTTTGCTAACATAAAAGTGTCACAATCAATGGAATGAGGTGGGTAAAGTATTGGAGCCATGGTAATGCAATTAAGAACAACAATGATGATGACAAAGATGTCGATGATGATGACAGAAGGGTTGGGAAAAACAAAGAACCATATGGACTCAGCAAGTCACTGACTGAATAAAGAGTAAAGACAGACAAATCAGAGGCCCTTTTAAGTGAAATTTAAGTTTGGTATTTTTTATCCAAATTGACATTTTTAAATATGTCAATTCAGGTGTGGATTTGGCTTTCTATTCTTGTTCATTTTGATTACAACAGATTCTGAAGATTTAAAAACGAAACAAAACAAAACTAATTTACTGGAAAGATAAGTCTGCATGTACTAGGATTGATGAGTGAAGCAAAGCACTTGACTTCATTTGCTGCATAATGGTTCAGAGATTGCTATGGCAGGAACAACACTTCTTTATTAAATACTGCATATGCTAAATCTTTCCAGGACATTGAAGTGGATTCAAAAACACAACAATACTATTGCTTCCATGACTGAAACCTCATGATGTCCATTTCCATGAAAGGAGTGGTTTAGTTCTTTTTTTCCTTCATTTTGAGGTTAATCTGCACAGTCGATGATGTTTGTACTCCCACTCCAACAGCCAGCTGTCTTTGCTACTGTGGACTCTGTGGCATTCCCCCTCCCCAACTGGTATGATGATGGATGTCCTTTTCTTGCTTATTTCTCCCTGTGGACAGTCACTACTGTCAGCAGCATGGCCTAACCTGACTGGTGTCATACCCCATAATGATGACTATTGCAAAGCACACATGACACTGAAAAGAATGGGCAGCAGCAGTCACGGAAGAAGCCTGCTTTGCAATGTACAATCAAAGAACTCTTTGGATTTTAAAATATAATTTAAGACATCTAAACACATTCTTGTTCCCAGATATCTGAACTTAGAAGCACGACCATTTTGCATTCCACCTTCCAGATTTGCAATTGGTATTTTGTGAAAAGCCTTTTCCTGTATTTGATGAATGTTAAGGCACAGTTCTGACAGTGTTTATTATATCCATATTTCCTTTACATATGACATATTTTCTATCATATCAATATGCATATTAGTGATTCATTCTTTAAGAACCACTTATTAATTGAGTTTTAGTTGTAAGAAAGAAACGTAATGGTCTCAATATGTACTCTAGTAACTCCCTAAAACTTCAAATTGGTGCATTTTTTTCTATTACAGTTTGTTGAGGGTGGAGGTGGGTATAAACAAGCATGCACAGAATTTAAATTTTTTTCCCCTATTTCACACAGAAATTGATGAAGTAATAGTCAATTAGATTGGCTTCTGTCACTGTATATGTGAAAATACAAAACCAGTAAGTATAAGAGCTGTCTCCCAAAGGCAGCTGCAGTAGGCAATGACTTATTTATCACAGACATTTGTGTTCATGCAAGAAAACAGATCTAGGATGCTTGCCTGACAACTGACTTTTATGAAAAGGACATTTGAGAGTGATGGCATATATATATATATATATATATATATATATATATATATATATATATATGGCATCATACTGCATTGTTAGGTATGTATGTCGGTCATCTGCTGAAGCTACAGAAATAGCTGGATAATAGTTCTTCCATTTAATGTGAGGTTACCTAAAAGGTTCCTTATTCATTCTGAAAAGAAATATTTTGAATCAGATTTAGTCCATAAAACTAAACTTACTATATTGTTTTTTACTTTTTCCTTAAAATTGTATTTTGTTAATTTTTAAAGATTCACTTTATTTCTAGTTCATGTGTATAAATATCTTGTCAACATGTATATAATTATAGTGTGTGTATGCCTGGTACATACAAAGGCCATAAAAGAGTGACAGATCCCCTGGAAATGGAGTTACAAATGGTTGTTTGCCATGATTTGGATGCTGAGATTCCAATCTTAGTCCTCCACAGGAGCACTTAATCACTGAGCCATCTCTTCAGCCCCATTTTTTTTTAACTTTAAAAAATTTTTTCTTCCTTAGGAATTCTCACATTTTCTTGGGTTTTCTTTTTATTTTAGTTCTCACCTGTATTTGTCTCTTAACCTCTACTGCCTTTTAAAACATCTGTCCCTCAACAAGTTCTCCCTCCCTTCCTTCCTTCCTTCCTTCCTTCCTTCCTTCCTTCCTTCCTTCCTTCCTTCC
>NW_021604563.1:4242100-4254929 GCF_004785775.1 Grammomys surdaster
TCCTTCCTTCCTTCCTTCCTTCCTTCCTTCCTTCCTTCCTTCCTTCCCTCCCTCCCTCCCTCCCTCCCTTCCTTCCTTCCTTCCTTCCTTCTCCTTCTTCTATCTCCTTTTCTTCCTCCTGCCCTTCTTCCCTCTTACTCCTCTTCCTCTTCTTCTCACTCATCTTAAGAGGATAAGATATAGCTTATTCTGGAGTCATTTTCAGCGACCATGACCATGCAGCAGACTTAAATTAACCAAAATTCCATGTACCAATATGGAAACAGTTTCATAGTTTTATGGAATGAAAAAAGTAAACAAATCAAGGAAAGTTTAAAACACATTGGTGGATTCATCAAAGAGGCAAGTACAGAGAGATGATGAAAGTTTTTTAAAGGCTCAAGATGCTATTTGATGACATTCTTAGCTTTTGCGTCTGTGGAAACTTCTGGGATAGTTTGCTAAGTTAATAGATTTCAAAGGATTTTATCTATTAGTCAGAAGATGTTATTTCCAACAGAGGTGGGCAGGGAATGGCTGTCCCATGAGCTAAAGCTATTCTAAGATGAGGTGATTAGCCCTGAGACCTGCAACAATCCAATCTTTCCACAGTACTAAAGTTCTAATCAGTCAATCTCTACAGACACTGCTTCTTTCCAGGAGTTCTATTTCATAGTTCTACCTCTTGATCATATCTTGTACATGTAGGGTCATATATTGTATATCAAATATTAGAGGGTCACTTGTAGCTAAAAAAGGCTCATTCCTAGGATCTTATGTAGATGAGGCCAAGTAGTGGGCACTGTCCTTCAATTTTTTATTGATCCCACAAGTACTCATTCACTTCATCTATGGAGTACTCTCCTTATTTAGAAATATATATATGTATAAATATATATATATGAGAGAGAGAGAGAGAGAGAGAGAGAGAGAGAGAGAGAGAGAGAGAGAGAACTGCATCAAAGTAGACAATAAGTAAACTTAAACATATTCATGTTTACTGCTACCATAAATATGGACTAGAGAGTCTGGAGAGATGGCTCAGCAGTTAAGAGCACTGACTACTCTTCCAAAGATCCTGAGTTCAATTCCCAGCAACTATATGGTGGCTCACAACCCTCTGTAATGGGATCGGATGTTCTTGTCTGGTGTGTCTGAAGACAGTGACAGTGTACTCATATACAGAAAAATAAATAAGTAAATCTTTTTAAAAACATAGACTAGAAACAAAGAAACCTGATTTCTAGTCTTCAGCATCATTAACTTGCTGGATGTTTTCCAGTAAGTGACCTGACCGTCTCTGAGCCTGGTTTCCTAATACAAAATATAAGGAAACTTGGATAAAATTTGGGACTTGGATCTGAAGACTTATACTAGTCTTTTGTCTCTACTATTCTTCATTCCTCAACTATGATTTTGCAAACATTACACATACAATTATGTATGCTAATTTGAATAATGTATACTGCACTGTATAACTTGGGCTATAAGTTGCTCCCTTTAGTCTGTAATACATTAACTTGCATTAATTTGCTTTTGTTCTTTTCCTCTTGAGTGTTTGGAGTCTTTCTTGGTCTATATTTTCAATGAAAGTGAGGATTTCTGACTCACCTCAGAATCTCCAGCAATTACTGCAGTCCTCAGAACTTCTTACATCTATAAAATCTACTCGATAACAATAGGATTCTGCCTATCTAGTAACCAATAAAATCTAGTTTATTGAATATGATAGTTTTTCTAAAACATGGATGGGCTACTGGGAACAACATGATGTGAGGAAGAAATCATACTGACTCATAAGGGAATAAGTTTACCTCCTAAATAATTGAGTAGACCTTACCTTTTAGGTAAGAATATACCAACTGCTTATGTAACTACAATTTCAGTCTCTACTAAAAACTGTGACTCTTAGAGTCAAAAGATTGAAAAAAAATCTGATGACTTTTAGAAACATGCAAAGAAAGTTATAGAAATAATAAGAAATTCTTATAACATGTTTCTATGCTCACATTACAGAGAAATAAAATAAATAAATAAATAAATAAATAAATAAATAAATATCCTGCTACAACTTACATTTGCCTCTAACAATAAGATTTTAGTGAAGGGGCTCTCAGAGTCATAGGTTGATCTTGTAAGCAGCAAAGAGAAAATCTCCAGACCCATTATACACCTCTTAGTAAATTACTGGTATTTGTCTTGGCCACTTTATTTAAAGAGTATGCATTCTCTGCATCTTAGATTTTATATTTAATGATGATTAATCGTAAAGGACACATGTAAGAGTAGAATGCAACTAAATGATACATTTGTAATTCATGTGAAACAACATAATTAGTTCTCCAAGGGTTCATCAATATATTATTCTACTAAACAGAATACTTGAAAGTCCCACTTGAGTTTTAAATGCAATATGAAGCCTTTATTTTAAGCATGGCTTCCTCTGTGTAATATTCTCATAATTATTTTCCAACAACATGAAATATTAGGTTGATTATTTTTATTCTAGCTGTTCCCCCTCATGCTGCAAAGAAAGCAACTTCATGAATTCATTCATTCACTTCAAGACAAAACTGAAATATTTGTGAGTTATAATTAAAATAAGAAAAGGAGGAAAAGATCTGATATAAAAATTATGAGATATAGGTTGAAGGAAAATAACTATTTTAATAGTCTATGTTTACTAAAAGGCAGAAAATATTCTTATTGCATCTACCCCACAAATATAAATAACAATATGTAAATAAATAGAAGTCAGTTTTAAGTAGAAAGTTTGAGTTATGGAAATAAATTACAATTTTCCAATCTGCACTGACACTGTAGTATATGCTTTTTAAAAATCCATATTCCTCATTTTGATACATGTCAGTATCCAAAAGACATACTCCTCTTTACTTTCTGTGTAACATAAAAATAATGTAATTACATGTTTGCTAAACTTCTAGGATTAGTTACTGAGTACGACATAGTTGACATATTTTAAAAATGTTCTATATATGCTCTATGCATATATAGAGCATATGGAGAAACTGTACAACTTGCATTCTATGTAGAGATGTTTGTACTAGGGATTGAACCAAAGAACGTACCTTTAATAGACAAGCACTCTCTAAATTTTATCCTTAGACTACATAGGGCTTTTGATAAAAGATTGGTTATGATCATTTATATTCTATTCCTTCTATACTTCCTAGTAATGCAATATTCATATATTTTGTCTATTTTTGGGAAATTCCTGACCTCAAAGAATACTTTTTATTTTGTACCATGTTGTGTCAATGTGGTAAGTCTTATAAAAAGAGGACACCAATTAGCAAGAATATGTCACTCAGGACTATATGTGTTAGTATTGACCAAAGGCCTGATGAGACTTCTATCCCTGATGTTTGGACTTGGCGAACAACTACCACCAGAGAGTATTTGCTAAGCTGCTCTCAATAACAGAAAGTAGTGACCCTTTGCATGAGCCATTTTCCTTATTCAATGGTGGAAAGTACAAATTCAGAGTGATAAGAAAAAGTATCAGAGAAGAGGGAGAAACATGCAAATGATTCCAAAAGCAAAATTGAAGCCTGACACCATTATTTGGAAGTGGGGGTGAAACATTTAAAAATATAAGTTCATGTAGTCCCATAATGCACCTACATGAACAGTGACAGTGTATCTAAAAAGGAACCATGTCACCATAAGCCCAATAGAGGTTATTTAAGTAAGCAATAAGCCATTATAAAGTACATCATCTCCACAAGAAAGTAGTGCACTCGAATGGCTGCTGTGGAATCAGGGAGTGACTCAGACTAGACTATGTATAACATCTGTATTTCAGATTTGTTAATGGAAATTATGGACAGAGAAGTACTATGTGAAAGAGGAGGACCTTTTCTTTCTTAAGCTCCTTAAGACATAAAAACTTTGGAAAACAGTGTAGCTTAACAAGTAAGATAACAAACAACAAGGTTAAAGATTGGAATTCCTTTCCCTGTAACATGACAGAAAGTCTAGATTAGACTCAGAAATGAAACAGGCTTCCTTATGAAATTCTCCTTAGAAAGTGTCTGGTGAAATGTCACACACAACTACGCATTTTGGATCTTGTTGACCCATGTTTCTCCTTCCTTAGAGTTTCAAAAAAATGTCCCTGAGACTGATGAGAGACCATAGTAGTTTTGAAGGATATAAGAAAGGATTAGATACCATAAGCACTCAGACTTAAAAAACAAGGCCTTAGGAAACCAACTTCAAAGTCATATTGTTTATGTTGGACTGTAATAGCTGTGGGAATCTATGAGCAGCAAGTACCCAAAGATTCAAATTTAATTAATCAATTAATTTGTATATACATGGGGGTGAATGGGTTACAAGTAGATGTGTGAATGGGATGTGTGGAAGTCACAGGACAATTTCCAGATGTCAGTTCTTTCTTTCCACTATACGTGTCCCAGGAATCACCTTCAGGCTATCAAGCTTGGCTGTGTCTTTACCCCATGAGTTTTGTTTCAGGTCACAGATTCAACAACAAATTAATAAACACAACATAGAAAATCTTGTATTTTAACTAGCATTCATTTTGTGGTAACTGACATTTGAACTCAGTGCTTTGTGAATGATGAGAAAGTGCCTTACCCTGGACAACACCATCAGCCTATACCAAGCATTTTATACAACATAGTAATAGAAGAGAAACTAAGTACTCATTCACTAGAAACCTCTGAATTGTGGTCCTCACAAACACCTGACCTATACTTCATATCTCTTGGTACTACAGTTCGTATATGAAGTGTTTTCTAAATGAGTTCATCTATTGAAATCATTGTCACTTGCTGATGACACTATGTTTGGAGGTTCTGGAAGCCTTGAGAGGTAGAAACTAGCATTCGGCAATAGATGAGTGCAGGTTGGAGGTGGAGAGCCTAAGGACTGTATCCTGGCATAGGCTACACTCTGCATCTGTCCTCCCTGTCTACGAGCAGATGAGAAGCCCCTGCTATATGTTCTTACCACCATCATATTCAATCTTCTCACAACAGCTGAGGACCATGTAATGAAAACTCTGAAACTTTGAAATCTTTCCTTCATTACATTATTTCCATGGCATATTTGATCGTAGATATGTAAAGCTAACCTACACACCTGAGGCAAAATGTTCCACGATGCCTTGGAAATCACTGAGAGTTGCCCTCTTAAACAGTACCATGTCCAGCCAATAGGTAGGAGAACAAGATCTTAGATCAGTGTTATGTGATACCATCCTTTAGAAAATATACTTTTTCACATTTATCATCTCTATGACATATATAGCAATCATTAGCACATGTATTTTAATTATATACATATATTTTTTGGTTATAGATGTATGTATGTACGTATGTATGTATGTATGTATGTGTGCATTTATATATCTATGTATTAGATTCGATGATATGTGATAGAATAAGCTTCTGGTGCTTCATGTCTTTTGAAATAACTCAATATACAAGATCCTCTATATGTGAGTATAGGTAACTTTGAGATAATTCAGTCTATCTTATTATTTATTTCCTTTTATATATTTTCTATTATTTCCATATAAATAATAGGCCACACACTTTAGTATCTTGTGACCTCATTCAACACTTCAAATGCTGCAAAGAGAGAGAAGCATAAGGAAACCGGGTCGGAGATCAAAATTAGAGTCCATTCAGTTTCTACTCTGTATAGATTAGATAATGGATAAGTACAGAAGAAAAGTATAGATTGCTATGAAAGCCTTTTCATTAAAACATGGACAACCAAATCTTTCTTCAGAGAAATTTGCTCTTCAGAGAACTTAATGAAATTCATGTGGAATAGAAATATTAGTTGCAGAAGGAGTGTGAGATGAATACTGAAAGATACATGGTATGAGGAACCATGAACAAGCAAGCAGAAATACTGATAAAAAAGGAGAGCAGTGAGTTATGTCATTGAGAAGAGAACATAAAGGACTATGCATATTGAATGATAATAATAACCAGAGAAGCCAAACCACCCTAATAGCAAAGAGAGAAGGGTAGCAGTATGAGACTTATGTGCTCCTGATACTTGAACTCAACTGTGTAGTTATTGTGCCACAACCTGTGGCTGAAAGGCACCAGTGCCCATGCTATAAGTGGACCATTCTAGTTTTGATGAAGCCTGGCTGAAAAAACTATTGCAACAGTTCTTGCCTGTGATTTCTTAACCCTTATACCAACTAAGAAGGACTCGGACTGCCTCTGTTCTTTGAAAATAGGAAAACCTCCTTTATACAACATTAAGCATCTATAATATATCAAAATACTTGGTACAAAGAGAATATGATAAAGAAGATGATGAGAGTTACAAAGTGGCTAAGCCAAGACAGGAAGAAAGAGGTTAATATGGGTTATTTCAAATGCTTCAGAGAGAGAGAGAAACATAAGGGAACTGTGTCAGAGATCAAAATCAGAGTCTTTTCAGTTTCTACTTTGTATTTTCTAAGAAATATCACCATACATGATAATGTCTCAGGAATAATATGTTTTGAATTCATACAAAATCCTAAATCAGGTTCAAACTCACATCCTTAGCTATATCACTCACAGGATGGCATACTCAGCTTAATTTTCTTTCTCCCTTTTGACAAATCAAATCCACTCTTCCTTCCTGTCAACAAATCTCACAATATTCCAACTTATTTGAATGAATTCAGTCAAGACCTCACTGGCTATGGTACTGTTTACTTGTCTAACATGTCATAGATTGGTAAGCTATAATTAAGTAGTAATTTCTATTCATGTTGTAGTTTTTAAATATGAAAAAGTATTAGCCCTTTAATTTTCAATTGTTGAATATATGATTCACAATGAATTTTCTGTCTTCCTAAGAAATCATTATAATCAAAATCTAATATACTTCTAAGGAATTACTTACATGGTAGTACAATTTGTATAATTTGTGTAAGAGCTTTACAACAGAATTAGTTTCATTGTATCATGTCATGTGAGGATAGGAAGCTAAAACATAATATGATTTCCTTTGTTTCTTTTAAATAGATGAGTGAGTCAAAGACTAAAATAGTAATATAAATCCAATGTGTGTTAGTTACAGTTCACCATTATGAAGGTATAATCCTTCCACCTTTGGCAGTGTATGAATTCTACCACTAACAGTCTATGTTTTCTACCACTTAAATTTGATGGGGTTCTTATATTTCTTTGGTTGTCAGTGGGACAGTGCTTGTTTTCCTTTGGGCATCTTTGTTTCTGTTTCCATAGTTCAATGATATCGAATAAGCAGTAATTCACTCATAATTTGGTTATTTAAAAAGAAATGGATTTCAAACATATTAGACTGATCTAGGACAGGTTGTTACTAGGGAAGGAATAAGATGAAACAAAACAGTAACCATGGCTTAGATATGTCCTTTTTTTTTTCCTATCAAGAAAATGGAAAGACCAAGATATATATCTAATCTACCATTAGATTGATTTTGGGAGAGGTTGCTGGGTATTAAATATCATGCACCTGGACCAAGAAAAATCAATTTTTAAAATGTAAAGATTGAAAAACACACCAAATAATTCATGTAAGATGGTTCTATAATTTGATAAATAAAAATCACATGATCCTCTAGAAAAAACATTTTGACAAAATTCACAACAAAAACTTTCAACAAACTAGATGTACAAGGAATTTATCCCACCATAAAAGTGTGTGTGTGTGTGTGTGTGTGGCTATACATGAAAAGCCCTCACCTATCACCATATGCACAGTATAGAAGTCTAAGCTAAGCAATTAGACTAGAAGAATAAACAAAAGACATTCAAATTGAGGTGGTGGTGGTGTGATGTATACTTAGCATTAGCACATACATAATCTAAAAAAAAAATCCCTGCTGTTACTAATTTTAAAAAATCAGGTTTGGAATCTTAGCACTTACATAAAATATTGAGTATGATGGCAGATGACTGTAATCCCAACTTTATGAAAGTAGTGTCAGGATGATCTCTAGGGCTTACTAGATAGCTAGTTTAACTGAATTACTGAATTCCAAGTTCAGTGACGGAAGTTGTTTTAAAAACTAACATAAAGACCTATTAAAGAAGACAACCAATGTAAACCTCTGGCCTCTATTACACACATGTGGATGCATCTACACAAATGGCTATGTCCACCCACACTTCTCACATACAAATATGTGCACATACGCACACACAAACACTTTAGCAAAGTCACATGATATATAATCAACATGTAAAAATCAGCTATGCTTATATATGCTAACAAAAATCTACAAAATATTTAAGGCAATAATTCTACCTATATAGTATACAAAGTGGAAAATATAGGGGCAAATGTTGATAATGGTAATACACTTAAAAATAAAACAAGAAAAAAAAAATAAAAAATAAATAAATAAATAAAACAAGAAGAAAGAATTTAAAGGTGTTTCTACCATAATGAACCAAGGTTTGAGGAGCTGGAGACTCAGTGGTTAAGAGTGTGTACAGACCAAAATGTGGGTGCTTCAGTCCTTCTTAGAAGAGGGAACAAACTACTCACGGGGTAGCAAATACAGAGACAAAGTGTGGAGCAGAGACTGAAGGAAAGGCCATTCAGAGATTGCCCCACCTGGGGATCCATCCCATATACAGCCACCAAATGCAGACACTATTGTAGATGCCAAGAAGTGCATGCTTACAGGAGCCCGATATAGCTGTCTCCTGAGAGCCTCTGCCAGAGCCTGATAAATACAGAGGTGGATGCTCACAGCCAATCATTGGACTAAGGACGAGATCTCCAATGGGGTCCCCAATGGAGAAGTTAGAGAAAGAACTGAAGGAACTGAAGGGGTTTGCAACCCCATAGGAAGAACAACAAAATCAACCAACCAGAACCCCCCACCTGCAGAGCTCCTAGGGAGTAAACCACCAACCAAGGAGGACACATGGAGGGATCCATGGCTCCAGCCTCATATGTAGAAGATGGCCTTGTTGGGCATCAATGGGAGAAGCCATTGCATTCATACACATGTCCATATACCAACTCAAAGATACACACACACACACACACACACACACACACACACACACATATATATATATATATATATATATTTAAAAATCTAAAGTAAAACAAACGATGTTTAAGGAAATAATGTTCCTCATTGCTTCAACATTGGGGGATGCTGTTGAACATACATTGTGAACTTGTCTTCTCTTTCTCTGCTTTCTTAGTATCAGGAGGTCAGAAATTCTATTCTTTCACATACTCTGTATCATAATATTTTGCCTTGTCACAGGTTCGAGTGACATGGACTGAAATCTCTGAAATTGTGAAGTCAAATAAATATTTCTTTTACAGTTATTGATTCAGGTATTTTTGTCACAGTGATGTAAAGCTGGCTAACACAGTGTTTAAATAATAGATAAGCTCTGGACTGACTTTGTCATTCATTTCTCATGTCTCTAGACTTCAAGAAGAACCATAGAACAGTAGTGCAGGGGAGGTCATACTAAAGCCACAAGTCATTTTCCTGGTGAGAACAAATTTCAACAACACAAACTATGGTACAGTAAGGTCCACAATGGGAAAGCTGTTTCTCATTAGTAAAAACTACTCATTTCCCTATGTTAAGAAGAATATAACTTAAGTCAGATCTGTGAAAAACACTGCCATTTCCATCATTTTTTCTTAAATTACTCAGTATAGTCTGTGAATTTCCTCTCTTTATCTTTTCTTTGAGAAAAGAAGTACAAATCAGATGCAGTTTATTTTTCTTGAGAAGATATACTGATCTCTATTCAGAGCTTTTTAATAGTATTCTTTCTTTTTTCTTCCTGAACAGAGAGAAGAGGAGGAGAGGGGTTTGGGAGAAGGAAGGTAAACTTCTAAAAAATTTTTTTGTAGATATGGTTTCTCGCATCTTCAATTACCTAATGGCAGGCTGAATCACCACTCTGTGCTCTGTCGGGGACAAAATTGGCAATTTGTACTTTCAAATGTGTAACTGAATCAGTTAAAAGGAGGCCATGCTGAAAATCTGCCCTGAGATGTTTAAAGAACACCAAATTTTGACTAAAATTTACACGTAAGTCAATGCCAAATGACAAATTTCAAGCTTCAGAAGTTCAAACATTGATCGGGGAATTGGAGCTTCAAAGCCACAAAGCTGAAATAAGGAATAGTCTACTAAAGCTGTATAAAAATGCATCAATGCAATCTGGTCACCTCAAGCAAAAATCAACCAGGCACAATGATGGAGAATTCTAATGTCATCTTCTTCTCTCTCTATCCCTTTTTAAACTTCTTAGGAAAATGAGAATGCAATCTCAGTCAAGAGATCACAACTAAATTTTCAAACAGTCTCCAATTGTTTTTTCGATGCTTGCTTCCTTAGTTTGTCTACATTTCCTCTCACTTCAAAAATGAAATGTAGAACAAATAAGATTATTCTCAGTTTATAAAAGAAGACACTGAAGGTAAGAGATTTATCTGAGAAAACAGAAGTAGGAAATGATGGAATTGGATGTTTTAAAAATTGTGAGTCTTTTCTCCATTTTAGGCTACAAAGACATTCTAAAGCTCTGCTGAGTCAGACAGGTTAATATTTGATGAATCTCCTTGGGTGTGAGACAGGTTCTATGGCCAGTCACACTGAATTATCTTTGGTATTTACAATATCACTTTGACATCCTAAGCATTTTCCTCCTTGCTCATCAAACTTCATGCTCTTTAATTACATATTTGCCCATGGATAACATGTGTATCTTATTGTATTACATACAGCTAATATTAATGGATGTTCTACTATATGCTACCAAGCATGTGCTATTGTTTTAATCTAAGACAGGTTTGCTTCCCCATTGTGTAAAGTAAACTCATAAGCATGATTTTTAACTTTACATATTCATCCAGGCACAAAAAATATTGTTCAGATTAATAGGATATAAAATTATAACGTAATATCTAGTATACATGGAGGCAATATAAACAATCAGAAGATAACCTACTTGTAAATCATAAAAGACAAACAATATCAATAATATTGGCTATGTACTGGTGTTATAATCACTAGCTATTATGCTAAGTTATTTATCTTCATTATCTGATTTAACTCTCAAAACAATTTTATTAGATAATTATTCTTATATACATTTTATGCATGAGCAAGTCATGTTTAAGTGTAAGTGGATAATCTGTCTAACTTCCAACAACCAGTAGTGTTAAAAAATGGATCAGAATCTAGTTTGGCTACTTAAACATTGCTCTTTAACCACTGTAACCCTATTAATTCAAAATTAAGTGGTATATAGACACATGAGCTAAGATATGTGTTAAAATATAAACTTTTTTCTGCAATTTAGTAGTTCTTTCTTGGGTGGAGTCTAGGTAACTCTTACACTGCTTTTTGTGTGTGTGTGATGGATATTGCGAAATTCTGCCATACATTATAATGACATAGCTAACACTTTTCTCTCTATATTAATTTCAAATGAGTCACTTTAAAGCAAATCATACATTTGAAGCTTTCTCTGCACCCCCCCTCTCTCTCACACACACACACACACACTTTAAAAAAAATTATTGTTTGGTTTTAAATTCATAAAGCTCATTGGGTTATTGTGGTTGAGAAAGTAACTAGAAGTAGAGAAATTGTAATGTGACACGGTGTGATGTTCAAATATTGATATTTGCACAATGCTTTCATATGTATAGTGTAGGTTGAGTCTGCTCAGTGAGGTCAAACAATACTTTGTCTGTAGGTGTAAAAAGAGGCAGCCAGACAGGTAAGTAAGAGAAGAGAGAAAGGAGAAGTGAAGGTACATGCTAGAAAAAAAGGGAAAGGAACTAAATGGAAAGATTGAGTTCCATTTTAACTTAAATAAGTACATTTCATTCAAAAGACAAAAAGGTTCTGATTAACATTCGTGTTCTGACAGCCCTGTGTCACTGGGTCTGTTTAGGTCCTTAAGTGGAATGACAGGGCATACAATCCAATTGGCAGCTGTGATTAAGAGGTCCACCAGTGAATTCAGCACAAACAAACTTTCCTTCTTGATAAGTGGTGCTTTTTTTCACATGAGCAGGGAACAGTGGAAGACCACCACTCCTCCCTCAAAAACCCAAGGGCAAGCTGGACTTTCACCTAGTGTTTCAGAAAATAAATTTAACAATCTTTAAATAATCCAAGCACATATATAGCTTTTAAGTCACAATGCCCATTGTCTTACTCTATTTGTGAACTATTAATCTAATAGGAACATGTTAAAAAATTAAAAGGCTTTTAAGGAAAGAAATCACTTTTGTCTCTGTACAAGAAACAGCAAAACAGATCCTCCCATGGACAATCTGTTAGAAATCAGATTATTTCTACCATGCTTCTCTATTATTCACCTGTCAGTATAATATGTCCTCTCATTGTTTCTGTTTGAAAGAATATTTTTATCTGACTAGAGCTATATGCTCATTTTTGTATTTATTACCAAGTTCTTTAGGGTACCTCCCCTTTCCATGTCCCCCACCTCAGCACATGTTTTCCTCTTCTGAGAAACTGGGCCACATGCCTCTGAGGAGAAAGTAGTGCATTATTTCATTCCCACCTTTTCTTCTTTTTTGGCATCTCTGAGGCTTGCTATGCCCAGAAGTGCTTCCACTCAAGCTGGACCATCAAATCAATTATCACAGCAGTCTGCTTTCCAAATATGAGTGGCAATGAATGACAAAAGGCAAGGGAAACTTTCAGCTTTGATTTGTCATTGGTAATGTAAATCTGTTTTGGGTCCCCTTCCCTTCTCCTTTTATATCTCAAGTCTTTCTGATTCCTCTCTCTCTCTCTCTCTCTCTCTCTCTCTCTCTCTCTCTCTCTCTC
>NW_021604563.1:4254939-4272380 GCF_004785775.1 Grammomys surdaster
TCTCTCTCTCTCTCTCTCTCTCTCTCTCTCTCTCTCTCTCTCTCTCTGTCTCTCTCTCATTTCAGAGGATCTAGTGCTCTCTCTGTCTCTCTCTCATTTCAGAGGATCTAGTGTTTGGTCAAATTCTTCTCCTTATTTTCTGCTGCTGCATTGAATCAAATCTTCAAATAAAAGCTTCACCTTTGTGAGGGAAAGTCACAGGCGGTGGAAAATAGTGCTGGCAACTATTATCACTCTGAAATCTCTTCCTGCTAACCTCTGAGTCTGATTGCTACTGTCTGGGAAGAAACACAACAGTGCTGCATTCTTATTCAATTGGGGCTGCTTAAAATTCTTGCCTGCTTCTGTATTTCAAGCTTCAATTGTTTTGTGCTTAATGTTACTCATTTCATATCAAGTTCCTGGTTATTGGAAATACTTTAATTTTTAAAATGTTATTATATTCTAGCTGTTTAAAAAGATTGAGAATGCTATAAAGAGAGAGACTGGTTTAAGCAAACCAGAACTAGTGTTTATAAATGCTATGTGTACTCATTAATCCAGCACTTTCGTGAAGATGGCTGCAATTTGTAGTATGCTATAGTGCTTTCCATTTCTTTCTTCAAGCTGGCAGCAATTCTTCTCATTGGTCAATGATGCCAGACTTTCACCATTTACATTTATAAATATTACTTTTAAAAATGAGTCCAAAGCAGTGACATCACTTGAGAAGAGCAGGCAAAAATAAAATAAATTATGCCAAACACTGTTCAGTAGAAATTCTGTTGTAGAGACTTAGAATATATATTGTCTTGATTCTGTCCAAGTAATCGGGAGTGCTTAAGGCTGTACTTGTAATCAGTTTAAGTGGTGAATGAAATGGCCAGTTCTTATAAATAGTCCTTCACAGTTGTAAATACACACCAAAAGCTACTTTACAACATACAATAATTGTTCTCTGCATGGGTAGGAATGTATGTGTAGAGATTATAACAGAGTATGAATTATAATTCTCATTACCCCAAACAAGCCAACGGAGAAGACAATGACAAAGACTCCTTTCTTTGACCAAAATTGAGTCTGGTTCCTTGGAAGTCCCTATTTGACTAATTCTGAAGTTTTGCCTTGAGCCCATTTTTCCTCAGTCTTTGCAAGAATTCAGAGATGGGTTAGTTCAGTGAAAACACACCACTTTAGATATCTGATAAAATTCTATGGATGTCTCAGCACTTTGGAATCCTATAGCAAGAAACCTGTCAAACCAGTTAGCAAGAATTCCCACTTACCCAAGGCTTCCTCTTAGAAACTTTTCTTCTGCTGACCTCTACCATACACTTTGGATGTTAAGTCCCACTTGGCATTTGTTATATTTGTAGTTTTAAATCTTGCTTCTCGACTATAAATATCCCTCTGAGTGAAGTCTGCCTTACTACTTCAACAAGTTCTATAATAATTTGCAATAACAGTCCAGACATAAAGTCAAAACTATAATAAAGAGTAATACTTAGTGAACATTAGGGTCTAAATCTGAAATATCCCTCAAAGGCTCATGTTTTGAACCATTTTTCCCCCAGCTGGTGACATTATTTTGTGGAGATGTAGAAAGTTTAGGAAACAGGGCCTCAGTGACAGAAGCAGGCCATCAAGGGGTGAGCCATTGAAGGTTATATGGCTTCCCTAATTCCTTGTTCTTTTGCTTTGCTTCTAGGTGTGTGGTGACACAAACTGCCCCTTCCACTCACTCATTCTTACCTCCACGAACTTAGTAGCTATGGTGGTGGAATGAAACATTCTGAAATGATCAGCCAAAATAAATCTTCCTTTGAATTGGTTCTATTGAGAAGTACAGTTATATCAGTGAAAAGAAAATACACGAAGTGTCGAGAGCATTCCACAGAAAACATACACTATGAAACTTTAGCATGGGACGTTTGACACCTTCATGGGGTAAATGTGATCTGAGTTAAGCATGGCAGAAATATGGATTGAGTTTTCACAGGAAGAAAGTAAGAGAGATTCTACTACCAAAGAGCAAGTAAATGGATTAAACTAATTTATTCATTGTCAATGTTCTTAAATACCTAGTTTTGAGATGAAAGGTCTTTGAAATTATTTTTATAAATGGTTAACTTAAGAGGAACAAAGAAAAACTTGCATAAAGTAGAAAATGGCAATAAATGTAAGATAACTCATAAAGTCTCTACACAACTTATTCTTTGGCTTATATGGATATGATATTCTGAGTCAAAGGTTGTGCTCATTGGAACAGTAAAACTATAAGAAATATGAGTGTAGTTCTGGTTGAACAGTGCACTTTGCTTGTTGTTTTAAGACAAGATTTCCTTTAAAGCCCAAGATGGACTCAGACTCAGAGTCTCCCTGCCTCTGCTTCCCAGGTGTTGAGATTACTGGCTTGCACCATCAAGCTTAAGTTGATTAGCATTCTTGTAAGACAGTTCCTAGTGTCCTAAATAATTGGGAGCTATTCCAAAGGTTTCTTTCCACCCCGAATTATAAAAACATCCTGCACTGAGAGTATACACTGTATAAAAGCTCCAGTCTTTGAGTGTGCTAATGCAGAGCTGTATCCCTTGGAGACTCCTTCCTTGGCTAGCACCTACACCTTCTATTCTATTTTCCTAGGCCTGTGTCAACAGTATATATCTAACCAAGTGACTTACAGCAGAGGCGTATTTATTCACAGCTCTAGAGGAAAGACTTCTAAAATAACAGCTGGCAGCAATGGTTCTTTCTGGGAGCTTTAAGGAGAGCTTATTCCATTCTTCTGGTTAGTGTTGGCTGCCAGTGACCCTTGGGATTACTTGGTTCGTGCATGTATCACTCCAGTCTCTGCTTGTATAGTTTTTATCATATTACTCCTATGTGTCTTTGTGTCTCCAAGTTTCATGTAGGTTTCTTATGAGGATTAAAGGTCAACCTTGATCCAGTATGAACATATTTTAACTTGAATAAATCTGCAAAGACCCATTCCATATGATCCTTTGCAAATAAACTCTTATTCACAGAAACAAGGGATCAGGAATTCAACATATTCTGGTTGATAACACATTTCAACCCACAACTCTTCCATAGCCAATTGCTAAATGATTATTTCTTGATGTGTAATTACACAATCTATTTCCAGTGATTCATTTCCCATATGTATTGCTTTTTAAACAAACAACTTCATACAACCCATGTACTTAGCCAACTGACTCCAAACTAAAATGTCTAATGTCTAGTTTAGCTTTGGACATATTTGAGCTGCTATAGAAATATGTTTTCTGCTTCATATAGTAGGAGGAAGGTAGCATGCTTAAAGCTACATTAGTCCTTGCAGGGAGATTTAAAAAAAAAACTTATTAAAAAAAATTGACTCCTACTCTCTGTTTACAGGCTTAAGGTTTCACAGAATAAAATTCTCCACAATGGTAGAGATCATAAAGATCATCTATTCTAAACAACTCATTTTATAGATGAGGCCTTTGAGGCCCAAAGAGGTTAAGTTACTTGCCCATGGCTCACAAAGTTAATTGTGAGAAACATGCAATAGAAGCAAATGAAGGGTACAATTTTAAGGGAATCCAGCTAGTATTTTGCTTTCAAACTGAATATATTCTGAATGTTGATGATTTGCTATGAAGGAATTAGATCAAAGTCTAGCAGACATGAGCAATTCCGGAGTAGGTGCCAAGTTTCTTCATCTTTTCCTTTTCTCTGATCTCTGAAGCTGTACAGGAAGCAAAATGACTCCCTAATCTTTTTTCCTCAGCTGGGGCTTGGTTTAGTTTCTCCAAGAAAGCACTATGTTAATAGTAGGAAGGTAAAGGGATGCTCTTCTGTCTTTGCTCTTCTGCTTGTTGTAATTCTCTGATGCTCACAAATGAATTGTAGAGAGTCTCTAGAGCAGTGGGCAGGCAGAAAAGACTTAAGCATTTGTTAGAAAAAGAAGACTATTATACAAGGTTCACTTCTGTTTCAAAGGGAAGCTATGCATTATTACTGATTTTTGAAGGAAACATGAAAGGATATATTACTTACTTCAAATACAACCAATCCTTGGAAGAACTTACAAGTAAGCCTGCAGGTCAAAGCTCCTCTTTCCCCACGCTTTTTTATATATAAAAAGATTCATAAATCAAATTAGAGTGACAGTTATGGAATTATGGATAATCTGCCTTTGTTCAAGAACAATATAATATCATGACATTTTAACCAAACTAAAGATGTAATAAAACAAAACTAAAAATATATGGAAGAGATGACCAGAGAGCTCAGAAGATAGAAGTGCTTTCTGCCTTTCTTGAAGACCTGTGTTGAGTTCCCATCATATACATGGCAGTTCAAAACAATCTGTAGCTCTAGTTTCAGGTGAGCCAATGCCTGCACTTTCATGGACACCAGGCGTGGATGCGATATACATAACTACATTCAGGCAAGCACTCACATGCATAACAATAAATAAGTCTTTATAACAACAATTAAATAAAACCCGAAAAAAATAAGACATTACAGCCAGGAACTAAGACGTTATTTATCTTTCCTGTTTCTCATAGCACAAAATTATATATGAATTAATGGAATTGGCTTTTCTTCTGTCTTGACAAATATATGGAGATGCTTACTTCTTGTTCAGAAAATGAAAAAATATTTAAAATTAAAGTGGAGAAGCACTACTTTTCAAGTATATTATTTTGGGATACACTGAAAAAATTAACTGTGTTTCTACTAAGTTATTCAGCATTTCATTCAAAATATTCTTTACATAATTACATTTCTCAGAGCTAACTCTAAGAACTGCAATTCCAAATTAGGTGATTCAAGTACACCTATATGCAAAGGTGAATTTAGCAAATTTTAGCTTCATCAGCTTGAAAATAGAGCTGTGGAGCAATGAAGGAATGTGTTAGAGATTAACATAAACAAATTTACATAATAAGAGACTCAATGACGAAGTAGAATGTCACATTCTTTGAGGTTTTGAAAAAACAATATAATTTGACAAATAATGTATTGTAATGACCATATCTAATCTGGGTGGAATTTAATTATGGGTTTTCCTATTCCTAAGAATTAAGAGTTGAATGTAAAAGTATCTTTTATTCTCCTGTGGTAATTGTGATCTCCTATGCTTAAAGCCTCAGTCTGCTAATCTCAGCCTAATCCTGGAAGCTTCTGGCCCCTGTAAAATCTTACCTAGGTTTAGGATGTTTTCAGCCTCTGATACTTGCTGCTAAATCCACTCACTTTCTAGTTCTCTCTGGACTCTGTCTGGCTGATTTAACTCAGGTGTTCTGGCTCAAACTCCTCAACAAGATGACTGATTTAATCTGGTTTGTCCTTTTCTGCTTCTCCTGAATTGCTTTCCTTGAATCTCAAACTAACTCTAGCAATTGGTTCTAATCTCATGGTTCTTTCTCATTCTCTGTTTTATTCAGTCTTTACCTGTGTCTAGCTTGTTCTTTCTTCAACCTGTCTGTGAAACTCTCCCAGTAAAAATGACTCCTCCTTTTCTTCTATTTCTCTCTGTGCTATTCTCTTTTAAGTAGCTTCCCTTTCCTCTTTCCTCTTGTGAGAATTGAGCATATTCTATTCTGTCAATTCTTTCTCTGATTTGTCACTTTGTCTGCCACTCAGTTAGACATCACTTCAAACATGGGTGCTTCATTCTACAAGCTAAGTTTATTCTCATCATTTGGGATTTAAGGGCTTATCTGTATTCCAGCCAGAGGGATTAAAGGTATGTGCTAAGGGCTGAGTTACAACTAGAAACAGGGCTTTTCAGTAAATGACACAATCTACAGGCTCACAATGTGAGTAAATATTCTGCAACAGTTGGATGTGTGGAGTGTATGCACATTGTGTTTTGAGGAATCTTTATGTACTTGTGAGAGTACTGCAGGATTCACTCATGAACTTATCACCCTCACAAGAAAGTTGTAATCTAAGGAAACTTCAGAAAACTCCACTAATGAATAACTTCCTTAGAAATGAATCTGTCTTGCATGTCTCATTCACTGAGCTACTCCTAGAAAGCTAAGATTTTGTCCTTTATGATCTAGCCGAGAAGAGGAGCTCTTTATTATAATTTTTCATTACAAACTTCACTAAGATCTGTACTTGGAAAAGTAGATATTACATGGTTATTAAATCTACATTCTTGAATAATTTCATACTTTACTTCAGTAGTACACATGCAGGAATCAGTGAAAGAATCCAAGAAAAAATTGTTAGGGAAGTGACTAAGTTTTGCATATGTTTAAATTGGGTAATTATCTAATTCACCTCCTAAAAACTATAGAGCTGATTCACTTGCATAACTTTCCCCCAATGCAATGGATTATGTAATCTGAAAAGGCTATTTTTAAAAAGTAATATTACTCATTCAGTAGACAAAAATTAATTCTATAACTCGGACTCCTTTTTAAAGACATATCTCATATATGTTCTGTAGAAAAGTACTATTAAGCCCTTAAATATTGGTTGAAATTCAGAATTTCAACCCTCAGACCCAAGAGACATACAATTCAATTTAGATTAGGCAAGGTGCACACAATGGTGGCATAAAGGATTTTTAGTTGTATACCTACTGTACCTTTGCTATTTGCTAACACAAGCCCAAACTGAACTTTGCTAGTTTGTTCTGAGAATGCTGGTTGGAGAAGTGGCTTCTCTGTGTTTTAGTCTTTTCTATCAGTAAGACTAAATGGCTACTTCTCTTGACTTCTGGTGGAAACATCTATCTAGTTACAGCGGATCTATAACAAAACACGGTGGTCAAGTATGCAGAAGTATTTTGTTGTTTTAACCAAAATATGAACTTGCCTTTTATCTATCTTTACATTGGTATGTTGTAATTTATGTCTAAAGACAATCAGATTAATGAGGAAATACAGACATTTCACTTTGAAGGTAAGACTCAGATGATAGGTGATTTTTGTCTTAAATACTAGAACTAATGTGTTGGTTTCTCAATAAAGCTCCAAAAGTGCTAAATTTTACATATGATGTATATATGAGGTTTATAAAATATTTATTGATGATACGTGCTGGTTGGGTTCTTTTCTTGTTTCTTTTCTTCTTCTTTTTTTTTTTTAAATAGCCATGCTATTCCTATTAGGTTTACAGTAGTAGTGCTATTGTGTAATTAATTTGGGAAGCATTACAGTATTTCCTAAAATGACCTCGAGATGCAACTTGACAACTGAATCTACTTAGCTAGCATGGTAATTAAAATCTGTGCTTGTACTTCAAGACAGCATAGCACTTATACAGCTCTGACAACAAGCCATTTTCTTGGCTAATACCTGATTGATGGTTCGTTCTTAACATGCTTAGAGAAAGGCATTAATAAAAAAGCCCATGCTGCTTTTTTTTGAATAAAACTTGCAATATCGATAGATGATCTCTATTTCAGATGACTCTAAGTAGCTAAATGCGAATAAAAAAGAACACCTTTCTGGCTCATTAAGGCAATTGCTCAAGATGTCATTAGCATTACCTCTCTGAAAGTGCAGTACAGGATGCAGCGGGTCTTATCTGCTGCACAAACTAATAGCACAGAGCTACCTTTTGACAGCAGGACTAAATTTACATACTTTGCATATTCAGTGAATAAAGGAAAATTTACATTAATCAATATGCTACATTTATGGGCTCTTCCCCCATTTGAAATTTGCCTGTACACCATGTAGGCCTAGTTACCGACAACTACATACAGAATGGATCTGGTGTGTCAAGGCAAAAGAGGGGCTTTACCTCTTATTTAGTCCTACCCACTTTTGATGGAGCAATTGTAAATTATGCTTCAGAAGATAAATAGCAAGTCATGCCTGAAAAGATGAGACACTCTGGTTTTCATCCTCAGACTTGCTAGGCTGACTACCTGTCAGATAAGGCTGAAGCTAGGATTATGTCTTGAAAAGCTGACAAACCACAGATTTTTATCACTAAATCAAACCTGCTGGGTTTAAACTCTGTGAACTTTAATTATCTCATATTTAATTAAAAAAGAAAAACCTAGGCTACGCTAAAAGTGGAGGACAGGGGGAGGTTCAGGCAAAGAGATTCAAGGAGCTGTTAAGGTTGAGGTGATTTCATTTCCACAAATCAAATTTCTCAGTTCTAATAAAGCAAGTTTACATATAGAGGCAATTCAAGGAATCATTGGGCCATACAATACTAGAGGTTATCTAGTCCATCCTTGAATGATAATCATCGAATTTGTTCTTATAGTTTCTGCAGAAAGAGGTTTCTGCATATGTTGAAAAGGTTTCATAGTGCAAAAGGCTGTTCAGAAAAGAATGAAACAATGAAAATTTTTATACTTCACCAACTAAGAAGGAGCATCATGTGTTCCAAAGGCTGCATCATTATTACTTTATTCAGGTAAGACAATATAACTACCAGTATTTTCAGAGTATCTTGCTTCTTAGTAGAATAATCATAATATGGATTATTTAAGCAGTAAGTACTCATTGATCATCTTTTTGAGCTGTTGAAAAATTTATATAAAGGCTCTTGCAGTAAATTTTTTGAGTGTTAAAGGATATAGGGTCTCTGCTATAAGTGCTCAACTCTGCCATAAGTAACATGTAAATGGATGAATACGGCTATGTCCCCAAAATTTTATTAATGCAAACACAAATCTAGGTTAACTTTCATGTCAAAAATATTACTCTTAGGGTTTTCCTTTTTTTCTTCCCAATAATTTATTTTTTTATTCACTTTGCATCCTGATTATAGTCCTTCCTCCTCCTCCCAGTCCCACTCCTACAAATCTCTCTCTGAATTGCCTCCTCTCTATCTCCACAGAGAAGGGAGAGCCCCCACCTCCACCCCAGCCCAGGTACCACCCTACCTGGGGCATTTAATCCCAGTAGGATTAGGCACATCCTTTCCCACTGAGGCCCAACCAGACAGTGCAGGTAGGGGGAAGGAGATCCAGTGGTAGGGAACAGAGACCTAGACAACCACTGTTCCAACTGTTAGTGTCTCACATGAAGATGTACATTTGTACATTTGGTACAAATGTGTAGGGGGTCTAGGTCCAGCCTATGTGTATTCAGTCTTTGGAGTGGCCCAGACTCTCAGGGTTATTTTCCAACCATTTAAAAATGTAAACAATTTCTTGCATTTTTGACTAGATTTGTTCAATCTATAGGCTGATGTATCATCTCCTAGTGTACTCTACATATAAATCATTATGAAGGGAGTTTTTTTTTTTTTTTTTTTTTTTTACAATTTCTGGAAAACAAGCTAAAAACATTAAGAAACTCCCAACCAATATGAAACAGTGTGTGTTAAAAATGGTTATAATGTGTGGGTTTTCCCATAGGATTTAAAAGAGAACATGTTCTAGTTCTTATTACATGGCTATCCTGTTTACTACAGAGCGGCTAAAGTAGGATTCACGTGTAACTAATTATGCCAGCAGGAACTGATTGCACTTGTGTAAACTCCAAGTAGAGGAAATGATAGGACTCATTTCCCGGGAAGTTGAAGACACTGTCTAAACAGAATCAATTAGAAGAATTAATTTATTAACTCAGTACATAAGTATTGATCATTTCTTTGTGCATTAGGTGTTATGCTTAACATAACAGACTGATGAGTCCTATGTAATGCTTGAATTGTAATCTCTCAGTTTTGTTAGAAGAACAGATAAGGAAACGATTATAGCTCAGGACAAAATATGGCCAGGTGTTTGCACTGAA
Source organism: Grammomys surdaster (assembly GCF_004785775.1). NCBI lineage: Eukaryota > Metazoa > Chordata > Mammalia > Rodentia > Muridae > Grammomys > Grammomys surdaster. The sequence goes on from NW_021604563.1 coordinate 4,264,635, forward strand.
AGTCCAAACACCTTATGAAAACACCTGGGATAGTTTTTAAGATTATGTCAGTTCTCAATATCCCATTCATTTATATTTAAGGAAGAAATCTGTGATTTCAATCTTAATGAGAATGCAACCGCAATAGAAAAATATTTTTATGGCCACTCCTAGGCCTGACTCAACAGACCTGTGGTATAGGAGTGGCAAAATTATATGAATTTCCTACAAATAATTTTCAGAGACCCTTTGAAGGTTATAATTATAATCCTAAATTAGAAAGGGCTTATTGTCTTTCTGGGTTGAGTCACTGAGATTGAGCCTTGTCACTGGTCTTAACAATGGCCACACACCTGCCTGAAACCTGTTTTAGCAATGAGGCAAATGACTACATAAATGTCTAGAATGCTAGAATTTTTTTTCATCAAAGATCTTTAAAAAAGGATTTATATCTACCTGCATGAGATAGCTCAGAATCAATAAAGCTTGGAGCATAGCATGAATTTTCAACTCTGTGATCTGAAATGTCTTATAAGAATTTCAATGAATACTTCTACCAATTAATCACTCACTTTAAAAAAAACCCTCCAATGAAATTACTAGTCTTACTTGTGGCAAGAACTAAAAAAAATCTAGCTAGAAGTATTCCTGATAATATGACCAAAGAAACTATGAGCAATATTGTAAATCTTTCACATGATTCCCCAAATAAAAGGCAATAATATAAAGAAACAGCAGGTTGTTTGAAATCAGACAAACTGAGGTTCAGATGCCAATTTGAACAGTCAGTAGGTGTGACCTGGGATAGTATTTCTCATGGTCTCCATTCCTTCACCTCTAAACTACAGAAGATAAAACCTGATGCTTTGGCACGTTGTGGAGATAAAATGAGATGGTTTACATAAGACATGTGTCTATCTACCAAGTGTAAGACTGGGTAGATCCTAACTTGTTTATTTTTTATTTATTTATTTATTTTAGTAAAAGCTTCATCTCACTTGTTTTTAGGACACTGCACGTGAGCAGCAGACACAAAGATGTCACTTGCTGCGTACACATATAAACCCAGTGAGTACAAAAGAGGGAACAGACTTAGAGGAGGTATCTTTTAAACTTCCTCTTGAATTGTAAATGTATAATTGGATTTTCACTCACATTTTAAAAGTTAGGTCTGTTACAGATTCCTTCTTTCTTCTTTTGTGGGACAGTTCAAGACAGGGTTTCTCTACATAGCCCTGGCAGTCCTGGAACTCACTCTTTAGACCAAGCTGCCCTTGAACTCAGAGGTCTTCTGCTTCAGAATGCTCAGATTAAAGGCATGCTCCACCACTGCTCAGCCCTAAATCCCTCTTTAGAAAGCACGGTCCTTAGTAATGGGCAATGGTGAGAAAAATCAGAGGCCAACACATTTCTCCTAGTAATTCCTCTATTTTCTATAATAGATAAGAAATATTCTGTGTATTTTTGTACCCTTAAAATGTTGGAACACCAACACCACCTCTGTTTATGAACATTTCACTCATGCAGTTAAGAATACATTTGGAAGGCTTTCTGAACTAGAACAAGCATGCCCTTCTGTTAGTAGTAGCTCCCATGGCCTGGGAACTTATTCTGCTGATCTGTTTTCTTCTTAACCAGATTGTGTCATACACTTTGGGGTTGAGTATGTTGCATGTTTTTTTTTAAGCACTATCTTAAAATTTTCATTGTATTGCATTATCTCCAAATAATCTATCATTGTTCCCATTAAATGTACATTCACTAGCACTGTTGCCCAATGAATGATTTCTGAATGGATTAATTATGAAATTGAAGTTATATTTTTCTATATTAAAAACAATATGATTTGCAAAATATCACAATAGTAGAGTAACAACAGGTGAAAACAACCACAATGCTATGGATCACACCTAACGTGCTGAGAGCCTACGAAAGAAAGTTTAAATAACCAGAACGATAAATACACATGAAGCACTCAAATGCATAATCCTCATATATGCAAAGAGAGGAAATATTTAAGTACTGCACCAGTTATTTGCAATCACCATAATAAAAAACCTAGGATATCTCTTGTTCTTTCATATTAGTGAGGCTCTTCAAAGTGTGCATTCATTTGAATATAGTGAAATTATACTTTATTCATATAATGCATACATGTGTAATATATGTGACAAAACATGTCTATCCTCTTGGCTTTTGTTTTTATAGAAAAGTCACTTCAATACTAAAGAATATATTTTTAAAAGTCATGTTCAGAAGCTAGAGATCATGTTTAATACATCTTTATTATCCTGCTCAATATGTAGATTCTGCACCAAAAAGTAGATACAGAGTGACAAATGAATAGAGGGTAGAAATATAAATTTGTAAAATACATTTATTTCCAAATTCTGCATAGTCTTCTAAACTATATATTTAAGTAGTTACCACGAAGTCAGTATTAAGGGGCATATAGCACATACTTCACAGAAAGAAAGGGAATTTGGCAATGTGAATATGTTACCAAAACTTTTGCTATTTAATTATCATAAAAGCCATGTTGTATAACTGCCCAATCCAGTTTAAAACAACAGTCAAGTCACTTATATATGTGGTCATGGTTTAGTCTTTTTTTGCACAGAGATTATATGGTTGAAAAGAAGAAGCAAATAAAAAAAAAAAAAAGAAGAAGCAAATAGAAAACTACTTTGAGATGTGTTCTGAACACAGAAGGCTGAACTGGGAGGACCCATACTAACCAGAAATATATAGAAGTTATAGGCCAGCCTCAGCTACACTGTGTATTATTAAATAAGTTTATAGTTGAGCAAATATAATGTAAATATATTTTAAACAAAACAAAGCACAGATAATACATATTTTTATGTCACTGGTTATCATGCAGTCAGGCTGAATAATATACTACATAGTAAAGGAAGAAACTGGTTATTGTCAATGCTCCAACTCCACTACATTCCTGTTTATTTCTTTGGAAAGTCATAAGTTAATTAATAGGTAACATTTTCTCTAATGTGGATGTCCTTCACTATTAGAATCTATTGAGTGCAGCAATGAATACATATTCATGAATGTTCACTCATCTCAAAACAGTGGTTTAGACAGTCTACACCATTAAGCATAAGTTTATTTTTCGAGGTGTCAGCCAGAGAATCAACATTCTGGTCAGTGGCCTTTTCATATTTGTTCCAATAGATGCCACCTGGAAAGCAACTGATCTTTTATGGAATCGATTTTTAAAATCTCCACTAGGAAGGATGTTGTTTCATGAAGAACTAGTTAGTTAAACTGTTAGAAATGAATATAGAGTTCTCAATAATAATGTTAAGCTGGAAGCAATGAAATCAAGAGTTAATCAAACCCATATAATTTGCTTTTTATTATATAATGATGTTCTATTGATTATGCTAATAACTGGCACCTGTATACCATCATCAATTTTACTATTTATTTTTCATTGTCCTCTCAAGGTTTCATGCATATTTGATAAAAACTGCATGGTCAATTTGATTCAGTTATAATAGTTATGAAAAACAGATATTTGTGATCTGGTTCAGTGATCCACTCTGAGCATTGTATACTCTAAGCACATAAGCAATCACAGAGGTAGCTAATCAGTACTAATATTTTAATGTTAAATAAATTCTTAAAAGCTATGTATCTCTGATTCTTAGTTCCCTTTACAAGTAAATAATAATTATTTTTTAAAAACAAAACAAAACAAAACTCATTTACGGGTGTAGAGAGAAGACTCCGTGATTAGGAGCTCTTCCAAAGGACCTGGATTAGGTTCCCAGCATCTAACAATCACAACAATCTGTAACTCTGATTCCAAGGTACATTTTGCCCTCTTCTGGTCTCCCTAAGTACTGTATGCATGTGATGCTCAGACAAACATATAAGCAAAACACTCATATGCATAAAAGAAAATGAATCTTTAAAAAAAATACTAATTTGAAGCACTCTATGTTAAATCAAAAGTCAATGGCAAAAATTAAGCTGAAATAATGCATAGGTATTTCAATCCAGCAACATGGCTGATGTGGTAAGGGATCACATCCAAAAACCTTGGACTGTACGATCCAGCAGGAATGACATGCCTTTACTCCCTCTGGCTAGAATACAGACATGCCCTTAGTACACACCTTTTTATCACTCTGACAGGAATGCATGCACACCTTTAGTACCCACCTTTATTCCTAAAATATGACATTCAATTGAGGGGCAGACAAAGTGATAAATCAGAGAAAGTTGACAGAATGAGTCAGAGAAAGGATATACACAACTCTTAAGAGAATAAACAGGAAAGAGGCTACTTAAGAGAGCAGCATGCAGAGAGAGTGGGGGATAGGGAGAAGCAGTTTTACTGAGATAGGTTAAAGGAGAAGAGAGAATAAGGCAGAGAATAAGGCAGAGAATGAGGAGTTGGAAGATTGCCAGTTAGTTTTAGGCCAAGCAGAGTAATTCAGTGAGAAGCTGAGAGAAGTTAGATTGAATCAGTTAGCTTGGAGAAGAGTTTGAGACAGAACAGCTGAGTTGAACCAGCCAGAAAGGGTCCAGAAAGAGCTAGAAAGGCTGAGGTTATTCAGTAGTAAGCCTCTGAGACAACAATTACATCTGGCAAATAAAAGTTACATTTACAAAGTAACACTCTTGTTAAAAACAAAATATACATGACAATATAAATTAAATACTAGGAATAACTTTGCTATTTTTTTACATCAAGAGAGAGTAGATTTTGAATAGCAAAATATACATGATTTCTTTATGCTGTTCAGCTAAAAGCAACCAATACTTGAAAAACTTCAGTTTCTCCCACTAGGAGAAGATACTAGATCTAATGCATATAACACGAGACCCTACTTCATTACAGACTTGGGTACTTGGATACCTTGATAACTATTCTATCCTGTTCATCCTATATGACTATGATGGCTACTATGAGCAGTGGTCATGTTCCTAAGTGACAATGGCCAAAGGTCTATATTCAGAATATTATAATAGCCTGGCAATAACCTATCTCTGGCATGGATTGTATGATGTCAGTAAGGACAGAATGTACAAGAATCCTAAGCGGAAAAAGCTTCCTTCATTTTTCTAAAATGTATTTTTCTGACAGCTTGGTATGATTGACAGTTCTTACACACTGACCTAATGAACCCTCAGCCTGGAAGCCTTCACACATTGCCTGATAAGCAGTGAACTAAGTTTTACTATAGGCATCATTCCTAAGCCCCAATGATCTGACTAAAGTGACATGGCCTCCAAGTACCACTGTGAACATTTATTGCAGACCAGTGAAACTGATTTTCTTCAGCCTTTATAGTCTTTAAATCAACACAAATCACATTCTTTTCAATTTAGATTAAACATGTAATTACATATTCTCCATGGAAATATGCATGGTATGTGCTAGAATTTTGCATCTTAATAGTTTGCAAAGGGATGAACTGTAGTATATGAAAATACCATATAGACACATATGTATATTGCAACTATTTGCTTTTGCCTTGTAGATTATGAAATACATCCTAAAAATTCATATTATATACTCTGGGCCTTGAAGATGGCTTAGCGATTAAAGCACTCACTATCAAGCCTGACAACAGGATTTCAATCCCCAGGACCCATATGGTGGAATGAGAAAACAGATTCCAGCAAGTTGTCTACTGACATCATTTGTTCCTTACTATGACTGCATGCACATGTGTTCACATGTACAATGAATAAATACTTAAAATAAATTTTAATTAAAATTAAAAATATATTGTTCACCTAATTATTTTAGTCTCTGTTACTTTCTTAACCATTAGAGCCACCTTATATGAAGTATAAAGACAATAGGATACAAAGTCAGTATAGGAATGACTCAGAATTATACTTACACCAAGAATGTGTCCCTTGTAATGCAGACTGTCAGAGAGAGGGTAAACTTTATTTATATGAAATATTTGTATAGCATCTACAAAAAGAAATTAGTATATAAGTGACAAGTGACTTCCTTTGGAGTTCAATAAATGTTCTGGGACTTTAGTACATAAATGCTATGGTTAACATTTTCTACTTTTCAAAATCTTTTTTATAATGGAATTTGACAGCTCATATTCTCAAACTAATTAAAGCATTTATTCATTGCTTTAAGCCAGAGATGAAGTAAAGGGTGTGTTCATTAGACTATACTGTGTACATAGCGTTGTAATTTGAACTTTAAGTTGTCTTTCACTCCTCCAAGAAGCTATAATGAATAATTTTCACAGACCAACATAGTTAATTCAATTAATCAGTCTGTGAGGAGGACTAGCTTCCATATTGCTCCCAGGAAGTACACTTTAAGTTATATAGTGTGTAAGTATCTTGTAAATGTAGCTAGGTACTCACATGTAAAAGGATTCTTTGGGGGTGTTAATTATAACTCTGAGTCATACCTATGGTGGTGTTGTGTGGTGACATTGATCCATTTTTCATTCTTGCTTACTTTCCTTCCCTCTTTCACTACTCATTTTCTTCCTTCCTTTCCATCGTTCCTTCCTTTCTTTCCTTTTTTTTTTTTATCATATCTGTGCTTTTTCCTGTAAGAGGTAGCAGTTTTATTTTTATGTACCCTGTGATATTATCTCTGCTTTACCCAATTGGATTCGAGAAGAATAAATCCACAAGCAACAGTCTGATAGCTGTTATGAGAATCTGAAATAGGTAAGACCAATATCATACAAAGCAAAAGCAATTCCGCAAGGTACCTGTGACAGTCATGTTTACAACAGTAATCAACTGACAAAAAATGGGTGGAGGAGCTATAGAAGAATGTAACCATGCATGGTTAGCAAGAACAACTTCTAGTTCTAATTTTTCAACATGGGGACCAGTTCAAGTCACTATGTCTGCTGATTCCTGTTCTTGAATGTCTGAGACATTGCCTATATACTGTACTACAATAAATCCTCCAATTTCAGTCAAGTCTCTACTTACTTCTTTTTTTTTCTTGCAAACATACTGGCCTTCTATCCCTCCCATTTGTTTATTAATTAAAAACTTACAAAAATAATTCTTAAACTGTTTGAGGAATCATTAGATGCCTACAGAGATTAAGAAACTCATTCTGTGATAGCCACATAGTCAAGGACTACAAACCAGATCTAATTCAACAGAGCACCTAGTAAGCTTAATGTGAATGAATACACAAACCTTGCAGTTACTTGATTGTCTTGGGTAGTATATCAAGTCTCTGCTTGTCTCTTTTCTTACATAAAGTAAAAAGTAGTAATGATACATAATATATCTAATAGGAATGCTATGAGAACTAAATTAGTTACTATGGTGGTTTGAATATGCTTGGTCCAGGGAGTGATACTATTAGGAGGTGTGTCCTTGTTAGAGGAAGTGTGTCACTGTCAGGGTCGGCTTTTAGAGACATCCTCTTAGCAACCTGAGGATGCCAGTTTGCTTCTATCTGCCTTCAGATGAAGATGTAGAACTCTCAGCTTCTCCCATGATGTCATGTCTGCTTGATGTTGTCATGCTCACACTTTGATGATCATAGACTGAACCTCTGAACTTTTGTCCTTTATAAGAATTGATTGCCTTGGTCTTGGTGTTTCTTTACAGCAATGGAAAGCCTAACTAAGAGAGTTACCATATAATTTAAACATTAATAGACCTGATTGAACTGGAGGAGCAATTTGAACATAAAGGACAAGGGGTCTAGAGTAAAACAAAGGAAAGACAACAGCAGCAGCAGCAGCAGCAGCAGCAGCAGCAGCAGCAGCAGCAGCA
>NW_021604563.1:4272390-4338646 GCF_004785775.1 Grammomys surdaster
CAGCAGCAGCAGCAGCAGCAGCAGCAGCAGCAGCAGCAGCAGCAGCAGCAGCAGCAGCAGTAATTGAAGCCAAATTGAATTTCTGTCGCAGAAAGGTAGAATTAATACCCAAGGGTCTACTAGATGATACAGGTGGAAATGGAACCCAGGTGAGTAAAATATCTACCAAAAACACTTGCTGTAGAGGAATGCAGCACCACACTGAATAGAGAACAAGCTTCCCATTTCCAGAAATCTAGACTGAGATGTGATACATTTTCGACTTAAATTCCCTTAAGCCTCTATGTAGCTCTTCAATAAACACTCAGTTTTAAATAGCTTCTTGTCCCTTGCAATCAGAAGGGGCTTAATTAAGTAAAATGTTTATTAATATTACTTTAACTACTCATATAAAATGAAAAGTAATTACATACAGAGGACCTAGAAGATAAGGGATGCCCTAGATGCTTCCTTTCTCAAACATACCTTCTCAACACATTTTTAGTGCTGTCAACGAATTACCCTCCTCTTTCTTTTTCTGGGTCAAAGTGCTTCCTCACCATCTTATCACTGGAAACTAAATGGCATAGGAATGAGTAATTAATCATTCTCTATCCATTTAGCATCTTTGGATTCATTTTGTTTAACATGGTAGATAATAGTTTAAGTCTATATTCTTCCAATTAAAATGTGAAAATGTTCTTTACTGAGGTCTTTTATCCTTCCAAGGCTGAAGAAACTTGAGAGCATGTTGTATAATTACTACCTTGAAAATATTTCTGAAAGCAGAGAAACAGCAACCTGAGCACAAATCAGAAGAAAAATAAGTCTGCTGCAAATTGTAAACAGCTTCGGATGATTTATAAGAAAAGAGTTCTACAAAGCTTCCTTAATGGTAGGATATAAACAGTTTTTACTGCTATTTAGTTAAATGATAATTACAAAACTCATTGAATTGAATTTGAATTAGGATTGTCAGACAAATGCTTATAAGGGGTTAATTAATTCATACGAACCACACAGCTCAGCTGAAAATAGTCTCATTATTCTAAGCCACCAACATCCTTTGCTTCTTAGTACTACTCTCCTTTTGCCATTTCATTCACCCTATTGCACCCCCACCCCAGGAGCAAGTGTCAGGAGACAGAATATTTAAAAGGAAATGTGAGCTAAAAGCATTTTGCAAGGGTACATCAGGGGTACAAAGATGTATGCTGGAGCACTGAAATGGAAAGACCGTTTATTAGTACACCATGGTTCAGAACATCCCAAAGGGTTCAATATTTTCATTACACATACAAATATACCCCCTCCTCCTTTTCAAATGCCTCATTACAGCTAAGCCTGGAGCTTTTTTTCTTAAAAAGCTTTCCTCTGAAATTATTAATAATATGAAGTTCCCTACAGGCTAAGGGTATTATTACAGTCAAAATACATCAATATGTATATGTACATATATACTTATATACTCTCTTTCATACTATTTTAAATAACAAAGTATTTAGTAGGAACAGTACAGAATTTATAAGCTATACACAGGGAAGCCTAGAGGAAGATGGCAATATCCCAGCTGCTCAGGAAACAGCACTTGAAGCTTATTAGGTGGGTGTAGGAGACTGTAATAGGATTATGAGTTTTGGTTTAGCCTGTCCATCATTTCAAAATCCCCATAACTAAAGGGAATATCTTCATAGGGGTCTGAGTTTAATATTGAAGCTGCTTTATTTAATTCTTCCTATTTTATAATGCTGAGTGCTAATTAGTTCCATCTACTTTCTTCAGGCTTGTCAATAAGGCAACTTGGAAGCCAAGAACTTGCTGAATTATGGATTAACCAGTTCTGTAACAGCATATTCAAGCAACCTAGTTAGCTGCTCTGAAGCGAAATGGTATTATAAGCATAGAGAAGCATAAAATATTCTTTTATCTTCTGCTTAAAAGCAGGACAATTACTCCCTACAAGTAAACTGTTTCTTTTTGATGTGTTAATGAATATTTTAGATACATAAAAGGTAAAATAATATTACTTTTGTTTACGTGCCTAAGGAGCCAATTAAATTCAGAATATCTATACTATCTGATGCTAACATTGACAAACTAGTCTTGCTTCTTGCTTTCTACTTTTTTTAAATGTAAAGGCAGGAAGGATTGAGATGTCAACACTGAGTGGCACGACTGTAAAGTCTAGCTTCACTTTTAATGAACCTTCATCCCATTCTTTCTGAGCCTTCTCTTTCACTTTCCAACTTGAGCATTTTAATGGACTCCTTCCTCTTCCAGATGTACTTGAGAATCAGCCCTTCAGGCTCTTTAGTTCTGTAATATGGAGTGCTGAAGACAGATTGAAGTGGTGCTCTCATTTTGGCATCCACAGGTTAAACTACTAGTGTGTAGACAGACAAGCAAGATGAGAGTAGCACTGGAAGAAGAACCTCAGCTTTTGACTTCTCTGTCTGAAACTCCTTCACATCCGTTTTGCCATAATCAGTCTTTTCTGTCATGGTCAGACTTGCAGGCCCAACTTGGCTACTGAGATAACCCTTCAAAGACCTGGGATACCCTCCCACGGACACTAGGACACTAGTCTTCTTAGCTGTGAACAATTAAGCTGTAATCAAGACTTCACAAAATTGTGCATTTCTCACTTACTGTCTGAGTGTGTCCAGATTTCCCCTGACTCCACAGCTTCTTTTCTTCTATTATTCCTTTTTACTCTTTCTCATTTTCATTAGTTAATTGATAATTCATGTAATATACTGTGATCACATTTCCCCTCACTCTGGCCATATCCATATTCTATCCTATCCACCAAACTTTGTGTATTTCCTTTTAAGTCCATCAAGTACAGTTTATGCTGCCCATATACTCTTGTATGTGTGGCTTTCCACTACAGCTTGGCTAAACTACCAAAGAACACACTCTTAAAGAAAATTGACCCCGTTTCCCATCTGCTATCAAGTAAAGGATGGTCTGGATTTCAAGTGTTTTAAGAATATGTCTTTATTACAAGTTTCACTATTTGGTTTTATCTGTATAGCAGTATTTTATGCTCCTCTGTGTTAAAGTCAGCTCTCTACTCCGTTTCCTAAAGGTCAATAATTTTCTAATCATTTCCTTCCTTTATTAGCACCTTCAATTTGTTCCAATTTACTCTTATCTTTAAAACAATTATTTAGGGGCTAGAGAGATGACTCAGAGTTTAAGAATGCTTGCTGGTCTTACACAGGACCTGAGTTAAATTCTCTCACGACCACATATAACTCAAGCTCCAATAGGATCCAACACTATTTTCTGTCCTATGTTGGCACCAGGCACATACAAGTATACAAACACATACACACATAAACAAACAAACAAAAACAAGTCAAATAACTAAAAACATTACATTTGTGTTTACATGTGTGTCACTGAGTGCTTATGAAAGTCAGAGGGAAACTGAGATGTCAGTTCTTTAGTTATATATTTACATGGCTTCCACAGATCAAACTCAGATTGTAAGTCTTGCATAGCAAACACTTCTACCCCTTTAGCCATCCTGCCAGACTTACTTTTGCCCTTTCTCAAAGCAAAGTCATAAAACAATAGATGACAGTAATAGGTGTAATTATATAATGGTATGTGGCTAGTGCTGAGTGCTCTAAAATACCATTTTAGGTATTCATAGGCATTCACTCTTCTCATTGTGAGTCAGGAAGCCTTGGGATGGTTTGTGAGTGTTCCCCAAAGGTCTATGAGTTGATGGTAGTAGAAAATCTGGCTGATCTATCAGCAATACAAAAGAGAAACAGAGACAGAAATAGAGACAGACAGAAACACATACACATACATACACACAAACACACACACATACACACACACACACACACACACACACACACACACACACACACGGCCAGTCATGGGCTTTTGAAACCTCCAAGCCCACCCTCAGTGCTATACCTCATCTAACAATGCCACACCTTCTTGTCCTTCCCAAGCAGTTCTATCAACAGAAGACTACTTATTCAAATAAATGAATTGATAGGAGCCATTCTCATTCAAGCCATCAAATAAATGTTCTCACACAATGAAAGAGGCAAACATCCTTCTTATAAAGGCATTGATACCTTCCTCAAGACCCTACATCTTAAGGAATCACAAACATTAGACCACAGCAACATTAATAACTCTTGTCTCACATGGATGATAACTGAACTTATGCATAGATTTTCTAGCCTCAGTGAAGCCCGCAGATAACTGGAGCTTGGATCAATTTCTTGACTGCAACCCAAAACAGATACTGAAATACAATTATTCAGCTAAGAGATAAAATCATTCAGCTAAGTTGTATTTAAATCTCACAGGAGCTGTGAAATATTTTTAAAATAATTTCACACTACTAAGAGTTGAGGTTAATATGTTTTATAATAATTGTTAATATAAAGAGGAGTGTTACAGTTTGAATATGAAATGTCATATAAAAGAATGCAAATTGATCCATATTTATCATCCTGCACAAAACTCAAGTCTAAGTGGATCAAGGACCTCAATGTAAAACCAGACACAGTAAATCTAATAGAACAGAAAGTGGGGAATAGCCTTGAACTTATTGGGACAGAAGACAACTTCCTAAACAGAGAACCAAGGGCTCAGGCGCTAAGGTCAAGAATTAATTAATAGAACCTCTTGAAACTGAAAAACAAAGAACACCATCATTAGGACAAAATGACAGCGTACAGATTGGGAAAAGATCTTAACTAACCCTACATCTGACAGAGGGCTAATATCCAAAATATATAAATAACTCAAGAAGTTAGACACCAACAATCTAAATAGCTCCTTTAAAAAATGGGGTACAAAGCTAAACAAAGAATTCTCAACCAAGGAATCTTGAATGGCAGAGAAGCACCTAGAGAAATGATCAATATCCTTAGTTATCAGGAAAATGCAAATCAAAACAACTCTGAGATTTCCACCTTATACCCATCAAAATGGCTAAGAATAATGCCAGCACAGGCTGGCAAGGTTGTGGAGAAAGGGGAAGACTCCTCCATTGCTGGCGGGAATGAAAACTTGTACAGTCACTCTGGAAATCAATTTGGCAGTTTCTCAAAAGATTGGGAATAGTTCTACCTGAAGACCTAGCAATAGTACTCCTGGGCATGTACCCAATAGATACTCCACCATCCTACAAAAACAGATGCTCAACTATGTTCATACTGGCATTATTTGTGATAGCCAGAAATTGGAAACAACCCAGATGTCCTTCAGCTGAACAATGATTACAGAAAATGCTGTTCATTTACACAATGGAATACTATTCAGCCATTAAAAACAAGGGCATTATGAATTTCACGGGCAAATGGATGGAACTATTAAATATCATCCTGAGTGAGGTAACTCAGACCCAAAAGGACAAATGTGGTACGTATTCACTTAAAGTGAATATTAGCCATAAAGTAGAGGATAACCATGCTATAATCAACAGACTCAAATAGTTCAAAAACAAGGAGAGCTCAAGGGAGGAAGGTTGAATCTTTCTTAGAAAGGGAAACAAAATAGATATTGGAGGTTGACAGAAGGAAGGAACTGGATAAAAGAGGGGTAGGGAGGGGAAGAGGGTGGTGTGTAGGCAGAAGGAGATCATGTGTAGAGAGAGCAGAGAACAAAGAAGGGAGATCTGCTGTGTGTGGGATGGCAAATTCTAGGATGCGCCAGAGACCTGGGATGGAGACAGACCCCTGAGGGTCTATGGGTTGTAGGTGATGGTGGTAGTATGAGTAGGGGGGTATAACATCCAGAAGGGAGAAAGAATGGGGGAGGAGTTGTGTGAGGGGGTACTGGGAGAAGAGGAAGGACTGATATTGGGCTGTAAAGTGAATAAACATATTTTCAAAAAATATGGCTTGACGATAATTTTTCTTGTATTTTTATTTTCTTATTACTAATGTTTGACCTTTAAGTAGAAAGAAGACCTGATTATTTGTAGAAAGAAAGACAATACAATTTAAAATGAAGCAGTAAAGAGAAAATTAATATGATTAATTTGAAGGAGATAATATGATTAATCTGAACAAGGTAGGTAAAATAAGATTAAGAAGGCGAAATTTGTTTGAGGAGGAGACCCTGAGGGAACATGAGGCAAGCTGAATGAGCAGCCATTTACTGAGAACGACACTGAAGAGAATAAAGGAAATATTTTTTGCTTGTTTGTTATTTTTTGCTTTTTCTCAAGACAGGGTTTTCACTATGTAGTTCTGCTGTCCTGGAACTCATTAGGTATACTAGGCTGGTCTCAAATTCTCAGAGATCTGACTGTCTCTGCCTCCTAATTGCTGGGATTAAAAATGTGTGCTGCTAAGCCCTGCTGGGAAATCTTAAACAACTACCTAGTCATATGATTAAGTAAACAATGAATGAGGAGAAGACTAATCCATGATTAAGACGCAGCTAATGCCATTAACCAAAGTCAGTACTTGGGATTCTTGCACAAATCCAATTTACTCACTTTTACATTTCTTTGTTTTTGTGGTTATTAGTATTTTGTTTAAGAGGAATTGAATAGCAATTTTTTTCTTCTCTGAAACATTACCAATAGTGATATGACTATCAACACTATATTATTGGTATTATTTATGTTTTCCTCATGAAATGTGCTAAATACTTTGAACACTTTATGATTCGCTTTTTAAAAATACAATAGTTTCTGAACAGGTAAATACTTTTCTTAGAGTGTGAAAATTGGAGAAAAGCATGAATCAATGAATTAAGGCAATATCAAAAAGTAAAAACCTGACATAGGAAGGGAAACAGATAAACTTCAGTCAGAAGATACCTGGGCTATTTACTAAAAGATAAAGATAAACAGTTGAATGTATTGCTTCTGTGATGACAGCAGAATAAAGCTGAAGGTGGGAGTTGTATGAAAGAATAATGCTTTTGCAAATAGCTATGGACATTTAGGAAAGGAAACTTAGATATAATATCATTGCATAATTTAATAGGACAAATAGATAGAGGATAATTTCATTTTAAAATAGGAAAATCTAAATAAGATCATTGCTACCCAGAAACCACAGGTAACAAGTTTATCTGCATAACTCTGGGCTTACCCACTTCAAATAGGAATACTTTCTCTTAGACATGTAGTAAAGTTAAGATTCAAAGCTCTGTTCTGCACTTTGTTGCCTTCAGTATAGAGAGTCTACTAAACGTACACTTTGGCTGTTTCATATCATTGTGGATATCATATAAGATACTGTACTCTCAGTTCATGATTCATGGAAGAGACTAAAGAAAACCTGCTCTACACTTAGAGATTTCTTCAT
The DNA here is from genome assembly GCF_004785775.1 of Grammomys surdaster. NCBI lineage: Eukaryota > Metazoa > Chordata > Mammalia > Rodentia > Muridae > Grammomys > Grammomys surdaster. The sequence continues at coordinate 4,279,677 of NW_021604563.1, forward strand.
TTAAAAAATAGTCTTAGCCAGTACTTGTGGCTCACAGCTTTAATCCCAGCACTCAGGAGGAAAAGGCAGACAGATCTCTATGAGTTTGAGGTCAGCCTGGTCAACAGAGTCCAGAACAGCCAGGGCTGATGAATTGATAAACTCTGTCATGAAAAACCAGCCAACCAATAAACAAACAAATAAGTGAATGAGTGAATAAATAACAAATATATCAATAAAAATAGCCTTAATAATAATAATATATATGCATGTATCTATATATAGATATAACAATTATATTCTTTATATATAAAAATGTATACTTTACATATATGTATACTTTATATAAAGATACACATACACATGCCTATATAAAATAAGTAATTACAGAATTCATGCTCTGAGATAGGTACAGCAAATCATGCTTTGTACTTGGTAAACTTCCTTTACTTTTCTGAAACCAGTTGATGATGGAGTTGTACTGATTTATAAGTATATACTTTATGCATAGATAAATGTTTACAACAGCATTATTTATAGTAGCAAAATCTAGAAAAACATTCAATGTAATATTTAAGGAGCAAAAGGTGTGAATCATATTTATTTATTCATTACAATAATATGCAGCTATTAAAATACATAAAATGAGTTATACTAATATGTGAAAATGTTTACAAAGTTAAGTAAAAAGTAGGGTACATAATTGTGTTTATGGTATAGTCAGAACAGTATAAAATATGTATAGCAATACATGGGAGACAGAAATAAACCAAAATGTTAATAGTTGCTTTTGAATATTGAAAGTAGAGACATTTGTCTTTGTATGTTTCATGTATATTGCCTTTGTATATTTCTAAATTTTCTACAATGAGAATATATCAGTTTTATAACACAAGCTATTTTAGAATAGGACATTGTATAAGTAGAATACTTCTAGTTATTCAGTAATGAGGGAAGACAAGAAGATCATATAATTAATGAAATCAAGTATATATTTATTTATAGACAGTAGTCATTCATTCAGGGGGTCTTTATTGAAGGTATAGTAGTATGTGCCAGGTACAGAAAGACTTTTATTATGATTTTTTATATAGCTGACTCAGAAAACTTCCAAATCCTATTTCCTTCATGCTTTGTTTTAATTCTTAGAAAATGGAACTGAACTGAATAATTTTAATCCAACTATTCTGAAATGGGGCACTGACTAAATTGTAATCTTTAAAGTGTTCTTGTTCCTGTAACATCATTCCTCTTCACAGTAATATTGGACAAAATGAAAATCAAATATAAAGAGGACAAGTACTTCTGGCTCTTAAGAATAAGAATCCATTCAGAGCCATTTCTCAGGATGGCCTAACACTGGGCAACTTCAGTAAAAATATCAAGGCTTTTTTTTTTTTTCGTGCTGAATTGTCCATTTCAATCCAATCCCTAGAAACCTAATAGCTTCTGTTCATAGGTTTCATGAAAGCAAATGGAAAGCTTAAATATTAATATTATGTTTCTGCTTTCAACAGAGTTTGATGGCTATGAACCCTCTAATCACAAGCTTTAAAATGCATTTGTCTCTAATGATGGACACTTAAAACACAGCTGCATGAGAATCTTTATGGAGAAACTATTAGAAGAACGAACATCTTGTGCTTCTTAGATGCATCCTCAATTATATCTAGTGCTGTATTAAAGAAAGAAAGATTGCTTTTGCAGTCCACTTCTAGCTAAAACTTACGGAGCTACTATCTATCAAACCAAAATAGTGGTGCTGTATTTAAAAGTTTCTCCTAGATTGAAAAGTAATGAGAGAAAAAGTAACTATCTTCTGGAGTTATTTTTACTTCATCTAAAATATTTTTCTTGTAGAAGCTTTAGTGCAATAGTATAGCTTAGTCAGGCAAATAAAACATTTTGTTTCAACATTAGTCACACCACACACACAACATAAGATAGAACATAAATCCCAGGTATAGGCAAGGTTTCATTAAGGTTGTATATTTGTAATTGAAAAAAAACTCTTTAGATTTCATTATAATTATTTAAAACTTGGAGTGTAGGTCGAGGGCTACTTTAAAATAAGATTTGCTCTATAGCACACTTATTCTGTATTAAAATGTGATAGGGTATGCAATTGGAAGCTCAGTCCACTGCATTTCTGGCTTCCCTTTTATTGGTGATTATTACCTCATTCAAGTATTGATAGAAATAAGATCAATAGGATTTTAACCTACATTCACAATAACTTCAATGCCATCATAGCAAAATGTACATCACATCAAATCTTAACTACTGCTGTGATAAGACATCATGGCCAAGGCAACTTAAAAGAAAGTGCTTAATTTGGCATAAGGTTTTAGAGGGCCAGGTTTCCTGATGATGAAGCAACAGAACAACTGAAAGCATACATCTTGATCTCTACCCACAACTGGGACTTTCAGGACTCTTTTGAAACCTCAAACCCACCTCTAGTGACATACTTCCTAATCCTCAAACAGTTCTACCATCTGGGGACCAAGTCTTTAAAACTATGAGCCTATGGAGGCCATTTTCATTAGAACTATCACATCATAGAAACTATTTGAAATTTACCTCAAATCCAAATGTTGAACACTGGATGATCTCTACAACTCCCAAGGCCCAAATTATTTTCGTTTTTAGTATAATGCTTGCATTATAGCTAAATGTCCCATTTCCTTAGAAATTTGAACTGTCAAGAGACAAGTGACATTTGTACATGTAGGGATATAAGCAAGGTACACTGATTAGTTTTTATTATAAATCTGACACAACTTAGGAATGTAGGAAGAAGAAATCATAATTAAGAACTGTCTAGACCAGACTGGCTCATGGGCATGTCTGTGGAGCATCTCCTTAACTGCTGGTTGATGAGGGGCCCAGAATACTCTGGGTGATACTATCCTTAGGCTGCCAGGCATGGACAGTATATGAAATGTAGTAGAGCAAGCCAGAAGCCTCCATGGTTTCTTCCTCCCTCCAGGTTACCATCTTGAGCTCATGCCCATGACTTCCCACAGTGATAGACTGTAAACTGTAAGCCAAATAAATTCATTCTTCCCCAAATTACTTTTATTCATTATGCTTATCAAATCTACAGAAAAGCACTAGGACATGGCATTTTCATTTATAAGATGGATCCATTTATTAAAGCATAGAAAGGTCTTAGATGTTGGGGATTTACAAAAGTTTCAATGTCAATTCTTGTGTGTGTGTATGTGTGTGTGTGTGTGTGTGTGTGTGTTCCTGTTATGTGGACTAACAATAGTGGATCCTAGAGGCTTTCCCTTCTTTGCTGTTGTTTTAAGATTATACACTCCCTTTTCTTCTTTTAAAGAATGTAGACCATGATGTAAGGTGCTTATCATCTGACTTAAAGCTGCCATTCAGTATATTCTAATGAGACAAGGTACTCAAATTACTGTTTTGTACTACAACCAAAAAATCATAGCTCTTGAGTAAAATTGCATTAAGGGAGAGTCTACAAACTTATAAATTCTCTGACCTAAAAGAGCAGAACAGCAAGATTAGAAAATTTCTAGAATTATACCCACTACTCTTACCAAGGAAACTACATCTATAGACATAAAATACTATTGCTTTTTAGAGAATTTCTTCCAATTAAAATCCTCACCCCACAGAGGAGGTCCTTGGTCCAGTGAAGGCTGGATGTTCCAGTGTGGGGGAATTTGAGGGTGGGGAGGTGAGAGTGGGCGGGTGGGCAGGGGGACATCCTCATAGAAGCAGGAGGAGGGGGAATGGGATAGGGGGTTCCTGAGTGGGGGGAAATGGGGATAGGGGATCACATCTGAAATGTAAATAAAATATCCAACCCCCCCAAAAATCCTTGCTCTACATACTTTAAAAGAGACTCACAAAGCATAAAACCATTTTGTCAAGTTTTTGTGCGTTAAAGATTGTCTACACTCTAACTTATGTCGAGAATATACCTTAGGATTGACCTATTATAAAAACTAAGCTACATAACATGATTTTATTGAACCTTCTTAGATTTTTTTTACCTCAATATCCGTGAGTAATTTCTATTAACATTAATGTGCAGATTTATATATGCTCACTAAAGGGTGTGTATTTTCAGGTTTTATTGAAATAAAAGCATCCAATAGCCACTATTTATTTTTAGGCAGTACAGAATTTGAAGAATAGCATAAATTCTTTTTATTTAAAAGTCTAATATTTATTTACTATCTTTCATCTAGAAAACACAGCACTCAAGAAACTTAAACTGATAGCCATAAAGTACATAGTAATAGCTTGATGCTCTTAACACCAACAACAACCAAATACAGCTGCTTCTTAGGCTTAACTATGCTGCGAAATACAGAGGACAGACAGTACATGACAAATAGCATAGCCAATTGAAATGGAAAGAATAATATTCCTAAATGGAAGGTGAAACATACAATAACATTTCAATATTGAGAATTTTTATGAGCAATGGTGAGAGGTGCTATGCTTTGGAAGAATGGAAGCCTGAAAAGGGGACCATGGGCCAAGTACATTTAGACATTGTTTCCTCCTTCCTCTTTGTTCTTTCTGCAACAGATCTCCCTCCTTGCTTGCCTTTTGAGTGGGGATTTACTCAGATCTAGGATTATAACAGGGATTGTTTTACTAAAAGCCTCATCAGCAAATGAAAACATCACCTTCCTCCTCCCTTGCTCCACTAGAAAATGACCATCAGTTGCTTCAGGAAATAAAGTATATTTGTACCTGATAGGTCACTGAAAAATATACTTTAATTTTACTACTTTAATTACAGAAATCATAAAATAGACTGCATATGCAATAAAAACAGATTATGCAACAAATACCTTTTTTTCAGATTGATTCAAGACTGTTTATGTAGTGGTTTGGCCTTAGCAATGACTAAAATCAGATTTGAAAGGTATTATAAGTAGGCACAGACTGTCCTTACATAACTCGTATTTATATTTATCAATAAAAGTTGAGACTTAAAGCTTGCAGTAATAAATTTGTGGAGAAAGCAGGGAAAATTTATTATCTGTGATCCCTTCTTTATCTCTTCCTATTACATCTGGGACAACTGTAGTACTTAGGTGAAATAACTGAGTCTTAGTGGAGGGCTTTTCTATTTTAAGCACAAGTCATGTATTAGAAAACCCCAAAGTAAAAGATTAACATAGCAAATGTCAGGAAATTAAGCAAATTAAATGATACTGTCAATAGCAGGCAGCACTGTCAAAGGACTAATAACTGCTGTTAAATAGGATCAGGAATGGGTAATAGAACTTTGAAAGTAGATAGGAAGGCAACAAAGACATTTAATGTCAAGGCATAAAAGATATGTCGTGCACAATAGGCATTATTTTAAACCATCAGACTTTTGATTATTATTTTACCACTTGGATAGCTGACACAGATGGGTACAAATACAAGTAAAACAACTTTGAGATGTTCCAACTGTTCGCATGCATCAGTGTCAAATGTCACTTAGAACTAGTGCTAGCATAAGGAAGATTTGTGTCCCAATTTATGTATTTACATAATTCCAAAACAAGCATCTTTCCAATAGGGCAAACCACAAAAAGTATTCATGATATATAGTCTTTCAAAGCAAGCTTATTCTATTTCATTTTAGGGTATTATTTCTCTTTTCATAAATGCACACACGCCAGGTATCCAGTGATATGTTACACTTGTGGATTCTGTTATAATTAAGGAGCAAAGAGTCATAAATGGGAGGGGGTTAACTTCATGTTATTTTAGAAAAGTAACATTTGTATGATAAAAAATATTACTTCTTTCATTCTTCTGGTTCAGTCTTGACATTATTAAAGGTGCTAGAAGAAAATACTTTGGAGTACATATTGAATTCCTCACTTTCATAATGAAGATGTGGTCCTCTGTAATCTAAAATTAATTTAAAGCTAGTGAAGAAGAAGTAATATTCTACTATGTCTGTTTCATTCTCTCTTATTTAAATTTAACAAGTGGTAGTAGCTTTCGGAACAAAATGCACAAAAGATTTAAAATTAGATGTCCAATTTAAATTAGTCAAGTTTGCCTTCCATTATTTGAACAGGACTTATTTTTCATATTAACTTCTTTGAAAATTACTTTCTTCTTAATAAGACTTACTCCTTTACCAAGTGAACTTCAAAAGCAATGGCCGTTTCATAAACTGTGTTATTCAAGCTAAGACAAAGAAAATGACATGTATGGTAAGAGAAGAAAGAGGAATCACCACAGGAAACACAGGCACCAGTGCAGCCTCAGTATTCTGTCTCAAATGCAAATCTAATAACACTTTTTCAGTTGCTCATACTATTCTTTGACCAAAATCATGGTTTGGTTTTTTTTTTTTCCTTTGTGTGTATATATGTGGTGGTGGTGATGGTGGTGGTGGTGGTGTGTGTGTGTGTGTGTGTGTGTTTGTGTATTTGAGAGAGAGAGAGGGAGAGAGAGAGAGAGAGAGAGAGAGAGAGAGAGAGAGAGAGAGAGTCATTTGCTTTATCTTCATTTTTGCTGATTTACCTCATTCAGGGTTTTCTCTATAGCAATTTGACAACTAAAACTGTATTATAAGGGCTGAAGTTAATTGCTAAGCCCCACTTACCCAAGGACAGATAACTTTCTGGCATTCTGGGGGCTGTTCAAATAAGATAATATGCCATATGTTTTAATTTCTATAAATAAGGTAGTTTATTCCACCTGATCAGAGCATGATTGATCACACATAAGGTGGAGGAGGTACATAGGCAGGAAGTACATCAGGATGTGTGGTTGCCCATGATTGGATGGCAGTGGAAACTACCACAGCCTTGTGGGTTCTGCCTTTACTATCACCTGACTAACATAATTCAGTGTCATTCTATGGGCGTACTGGATATGGAACTGGCCAGTGTCCGTCTTCCTGGCCAGTATTAAGTAAAGGTTGCTTGAATTAGATAATCATGAATTTAGTCTTTCTCTTTACAATGTTCAGATTTAACAGTCAGTACACATCATATCTAACAGTGTCACTACTATGATGGAATTCATAGACACTGTCATTTGTGTTGTTTTTGAAAGACTGATTTGCAGTTGCTATTTTATCCACTCCTGTTCTGCCTTTTTTTATACTAATGAGCTGCTGTTAAGATGAATTAAGGTGACAAAGAAGCTGTATGGTCTTCTACACCTCACTGAGGTTTTCACATCATTGAGAAAGTTAGCATCCCAGAGACCTCACCCAGGCATAAAAGCACTTGGGTCTACCTTAAAACTTAAAGTTACGTTGGTCAAAAGAAGCAAGATAGCATGACGGCATATAAAACCACTGCAGCTGCAATATTTCTGAAGTAGGATACTCAGCAAAGGGCATAGGCTATTAATGTTTCTAGAAACATCATGTTTAATTCCTTTGTGAAAGATTTAGCAGCTTAATGGAAAGATGCAGCTAAAGGGAAAAAAACAGTATGAAAGAAGAGCTCTGCAAGGAAATTTGCTTAAACTAATATTAGAAAAAAAATAATTCAGAAATGGTTGCCTCTAATAATCTCCTACCCCAAGGCTAGAAGAAAAGGTCATAGCTAATTGGTACAAAAGCATCTCTGGATACTTAGGAACTGATAGTCAGTGATGAATTTCACTCAAACACTACCCTTTACCTGTAATTAAGCCAGGACAGATGTCACAAATTATTGTCACCCCCCACCACTAAGAAGCAATAAAATGGCACATTTCAAAACTGAACTTCTTTTCTGTTTAAAAACATTTAAAGTCATAATTAACTTTTATAACTCAATGAAGTAGGGGGACAAAAGCCTCATAATGATTGAGAACAAAAGTCAAGTAGTAAAGTAAACTGAAGTCACATAATATAAAAATATTTTTCTACCTAATTTCATTTAACACAATCACAATTAAAGATAGTAATTTTTTAGCACCATGCTGGATTAAGTGAAGAGATACATACATACTGCAGAGCCTCCCTATAACCTTAATTAGCCTTTATATTAAGAAGAAGAGGAGGAGGAGGAGGGGGAAGAGGAATAAGAGAAGGAAAAGGAGGGGGAGGAAAAGAAGAAATGAAAAAAGGCATATGTTTTCCAAATATCAGAGAAATCTGAACATATTAGTTATCTTATAAGGGGCTTACTTTTCACAAATTTTGTTTTATATACCTAGTAACAAAGATTTCTCCTTAGAATAGAATTTAATTATGACCTGCCCCAGGAGGAATCACCATTTTATTTGGATTACTTTTGAGAGACAAAAGTAAAATAATAAATCTACCCACTTGGTCATTGAAATCTAGAATTTCTTCCTTTTCACTGAATACATGAGTATCTGCCAACCCATAAATGCATGTGTATTCTGAACACACACCTTCCCTTTTAAGGGTAATGTGTGTGTGTGTGTGTGTTTTATTTTCTGTGATTCTTAGAGAATAAAATATGCAGATATTCTGTAATTGTATTAATCATGGATGCAATAGTGCAATAATCTGATTATTTACAAGATGCCTTTCTTACTTTCACAAGTATTTCCAGTGATCATAAGTTTACAATATGGAAACTGTCAGGAGCTAAGAGTTCTGTCCAGGAAATTTTCTCTGTCCCTTTCAAACGTCTTTCATTGCCTCCTTTCTGCCACCAAAATCAGGATAATTTTGCAGAAAGTAAGAGAGGGTTTATTTAAAACAATACATATTGTCAGTCTTACTTCTCTGTCCAAGGACAGAAGAAACAATGCTAGTGCAACTCGATTCCTCTTTATTTTTCTAATTTTTTTAAACCCACAGTCATTGTGCAGAATATCAGATTGAGAAAATGGAGACAAGGAATTGTTTTGTGAAGAACAGAGTGAATGAGGAATGAGAGTAACAAAAATGTTCTACCAGGCTGGGCAGTGGTGGCGCACGCCTTTAATCCCAGCACTTGAGAGGCAGAGGCAGGCAGATTTCTGAGTTCGAGGCCAGCCTGGTCTACAGAGTGAGTTCCAGGACAGCCAGGGCTACACAGAGAAACCTTGTCTCAAAACAAACAAACAAACAAACAAACAAAAAAAGTTCTACCAGAAATAGTTGTGCAAGGGACCCAAGATTACACAGTACAGAGAGCATAAAGAGTAGACCATGGAAGAGTAAGAATAATGTAGAATATACAGATCTGCGCAGACTTGTCTTGCATCTTAGCCTACTAGGAAGTTTTCATTCTACCTAAGATATGAAATTCATCAATACTATTTATGGTGACTGAAAATAAATATTCAGATTGCCAGATGGGAACATAAGCCTTTTCATGTGTCCTTGAAATACATTCCACCTGAAATTAAACATTTTATTATTTCCAATAGAGATTTCTAAAATCTCACTATGTTGGAATCATATTTTTAAATTTATTTTCTTTTTGGCCCATTACTCACTAATCTGTTATATTCCATCACTAAGTATGAGCAGCTCCTGGGTCCTCCATTAGGGTTCTTAGGAACATTAACCAAATCTTTTAATGCTTGTAATTGATGAATAAGAGTTAATCTAAATTTGCACAAAAAATAAAAATCTACACATACATAGTAGAAGTTTTTTTAAAGCATCTTTTTTCCCCATTCTCAGCACAATAATGCTTATGGTTGGTCCAAACCATCTGTTGATATGTTGACAAAGTTACATATAAAAATAAAATGTATAAAGTACTATCATTTTAAGGAGCCTGTCATTTAGGGTATTATTGATATATACAATTGACATGTTGTCTCACGTAAAATACATATTAGACTATCCATATAGAATCATACTGCTTAACTATAGGGTAGTTACATATTTGAAGATAACCTATCAATCACTTTATTAAGAACCAAAGTAAATATTTAATTTTGTGCAACAGTTATATGTTTATTAATTATCTATTATTTATTATAATTTTTCAATACAGAAGAAATTCATGCACAGTAGTATTAATTTTCTTAACAATATGAAAATCGTCTGCTTTTTGTTTTGTGTTTTATTCTTTGTGTTCAGGATGTTCCTTTCTGATAACACTGCAAAGTTGTAAATAATGTATGAAAAAAGTTCCTTGTCCACTGCCCAGAGATGCTGTATTGCTTACCTACAGTGTACCACATCTATGCTAGACAAACAAGAGATCAGGTCACTAAATCTAAAAATATCAAGTTAAAACCTCCCCAAGTGGAAAGGGAAAATACCATCTTGGATTCCAGAAGGTCTTTCAAACAAACAGTTTAAATCCTTAAGATGTGCCTATATACCAGATTAAAACCCTTTAAACGTCAGAAAGGTCTGTTCTCCTGAGGAATTTAGGGAGAACACTGAAAACAGAATTAATTGCTTAATGTCATCTCTAAAGGCTCACCACTTCTGAATCTTGCTTCCTGGTCTTAGAGGGCAGATTAGCAAACACTGATGAGAAGACAGTAAAGCCGAAACAAAAGGCTGCAACTGTCATTCTAATTTTCATTTTTCTTTTTCTGGTGGAAATCCTAGTTACCACTTTTGTGGAACAAACTGTGATTTGAAGATGAGAAACAGGTGTCAGTCAAATTTAAGTACATTGGACAGAAGAGTGATGGCATACAGTTATATTCATTTTTTATCAGGACCTCACTGTTTTTCTTCACTTGTCAAGATTAAACATTACTGAATAGGAAGGTCATATAAAGGTATCATACAGAGGGAATTTGAGTTGCCCCACAAAATATACTCTGTTTTCATGGAATTCCACTCACAGTAATGTTGATTTCTATTTCTAACAGATAAGCAAAAATGAAATTTCTATAGAGAACATCGTCAGTATATGCTTAGAACAGTTTTGCATATAAATCAGGCAGAAAGAATTTGCACTCAAAACTGGTTTACTAGTGGTCAAAGGATGATCAAGAATAGACAACATAGTAATTCTTTATTTCTCATTTTCTTAATGCAAACCTAAATCTTAATCAATACATGTGTATGTAAGTTTCAAAAGTAAAATGTAGCTTTCATTTAGAAATGAAATAAAAGGAAGTCAAGAAAAGCAAATATTACACAATGAATATAGGTATATATTTCATCTTACAATTTTATGGAGTTATAAAAAAACAAATCTTAAGTACTCAGTCTTAAAAGTTAATAGCATTTTGGAACTCATTGCAATCTGAAATCTATCCTATCTCAAATCCCTACCTGACACCTGTTGTGCCTCTTTACCACATTCTTAAAATGGTTTTTAAGGTTACCAATAAATTCCTGATAGTTAAATCCTTTTTTTAAAAAAAAATAGTGGGGTGTTACTACAGTTTAAAATGGCTTCAAAATTATTGTTATGACTTAAAACTAAAATGTTGCCACAGGCTCAGTTTCCATTTTGTGGTGCGTATTCCAAGAGCCTAATCCTACTGGATGGTTGGTAGTAACTGACTACTAAATGTTATTTGGAAGAATGTTATACTGTTGTTTCCCTAGGTGGTTTTATTACCTTTATTTATCAGAAGTTCAACATAATACACAAGATAATAAGTATGCTGTATACTAAACAAGGTTTGGTAGGGTAATATAATATCTACAATTTATAAAATAGAAACGAATGAATAGAAGAGAGGTCATCTTGGGTGCAAAAGAGCTTAGAATTATTGGCAATCTTAACCTAGCAATACTAAACCGAGAAACATAACATTTTCAAAGAGTTTAGTTATCAAAAAATAAGGCTGCACCTACGTGCTACCTGGGATCTACCATGGGTTTGTCTTTGGAATTTTCCTAATAGAGTAACATCTGATGAGAAAGGCTGTGCCTGAAACAGAATGTAGTTTCTCCACAGTTCTATATGGCTATGACACATAAGCAGTGCTTCTTGGTGCAACAGGGGTGTACAATTACAGAAGAGAGAGGCATCCTGCCCTCACTTCATCTATGACAACCATGAAGTTTTGATATCATGAAGACGTAAGAGTCCCAGTTGCTAGAGTAAGCAGCAGGCATGGGGATGGATGTGTGTTACAAGGGAAAGGGTAGTGCATGCTTCGATTTTGTTTATGAAGTGACTTCTGAGAACATCAAGAAATGCTTCTGATGCCCATTCCTATAGCTGAAGTGCTGAGCGTATAGACAGAGACAGAGCCAGCAAAACTTCTTGTATTTATGTGAAGCAGAGAGGACCGGAAAAATGTGAGCTTTATTTAGAATAATATTTTTTCAAACACTTAGAGTTGGTTCTGTCCTCTGCTATATATAATATTGTATCTTGTCTCTTGTCTACTCTCAAATGGCAAATTACAGCTTCTCATTTATACTGTTACCTTGTTAATGTATACAAACTAGGAGTGAGTATTTCCCGAGTTTCTTGTTCTTTCAAATGTAGTTCTCTTGGTTGCCCAATGTGATTCTGAAGCCAAAACACATTTAGTCTCTTCCTCTGTTTCATTTCTTCACTATGTTTCTCTTGCATTATTAATGTCAGAACTATATATTAAAATCTAGCTATAAGCAAAATAGCTATATTAGATATCTCTTGGAGAGATATCCCTTATGTTTATTTACAGTGGACAAGGAAAGAAGTTGTTTTGGCTGAAACAGAGAAGCAAGCTCTAGATTTCTATTGCTATTTAGTAGAAAAAATTCAATGTGGAGTTATATATTTGTATTTTAAGTATATTTTTCCTTCTTATGATATCTTTTTCCATATCATTTTTTTTCTCTGAAGCTTATGCCTGACCTTATTAGGATCAAATCAGGAATATTGATGGCAATTCTCTCCAACGTGAATTATAAACATAATGAAACTAAATGGTAACAAAGGATATAACAAAGAAAGCCCATATAAGATAAGCACATTTTAGTTGATAAATCTATACTTAATTGTTAAGGGAGAGCAAGGTGGTTCTTTTATGTACTAAATTTTGAGAAAAAAATTGCTATATTTTCAGGATACAAAGGAGAAATGATAGAGGTTAAGGGAAATCTCTTTGATTCCTATGGCACATGGATGCACTATTTTTATCTTGATTACAAAAGACTACATTATAATTTAATCACATACTTGACATTCTTGTTTTCCCCAAAAGTATTTGAGCTCCTCAAGCCAAATATCTTGTTTGGTTTTACTGCTGCAGTACCTAAGCCTACAAATGGCACTAAGGAGACATTTAATGTCTCTACAGCTGAAGTCATACTATCTGTGTCTAGAGCTTCAATATTTCTTCTGAATTCTGTGACAGTATTAAAAACATATTCTATTAATTTTTAATTTATTTTATTTGTATGGGTATATGTTTGGACAAGTTGCCTGTATGTGTTTGTCTGTGTGTATGTGTGCGTGCACACATGCATCTGTATGTGCAGTCATGGAGGCCAGAAGTCAATAATAGGGTGTTGTCCTCAATATTCTCAAAGTCAGTTTTTGTTTTTGTTTTGTTTTGTTTTTTGGTTGTTGTTGTTGTTTTAGGGGGGGAGGGTAGGATATCTCTTTTCTATTTAGAAATTCTTTAATGTTTTACTTACTTATTGTGTGTGTTTGTATGTTTGTGAATTGTTCATGAATGCCATAGCCCAAGTTGGGAGATTAAAGGAAACTTGTAGGTATAAAATCTCTTCTTTCTTCATGAAGGTCTTAGTGATTGAACTCAACTTATCAGGCTTGACTGAGTTCTCCATACCCAATGAGTTATCTCACCTGCCCCAGACAAGGTCTCTAACTGAACCTAGAGTTCGCTTATCCAATTCAACTAGACCAGCTGCCCAGCGAGTCTCAGAGATACTCCTGCCTCCATCTCTAAAGCTCTAAGTTCATAGGCACAAGCTACTGCATGTAGCTTTTATATGGGTGTTGGGGATCTAAACTCAAGTCGTCATGCTTGCACAGTAAGCACATTATTAACTGAGCCATCTCCTCAGCTCCTGAGTGGGTATATTCTTTACAAACCAATTCAAAGCTCTTAAAAAGGCAAGACTTTTTGTATATGTGTAATAGAGTCACACGTATCCCTTGCTGTAGCTTACATGTTATGTTGCATACCACTGATAATGTTCCTATTGTTTAAAAATCCTTAGCTTCCCACTCTCTAAAGGATTTCATGCTAATACATTAGTTTCTTACCTCAGTATTTCATGATGTATCACAAACTTATTTTTCAGATTTATCTCAACATCTTTATGCTTTTTATATCCTTTTTGCTTCTATGCTACATTGTTTGCTATTGTGAAAAAGGCTTGCTGATTTTTAGTCTCCATGTTTTTCTTTATGACATTTCATTTTAAGGCAACCATGACCCTCACCTCCAACTCCCACTGTTAAAACCCCTTCTCATTCTTCAATATTTTTCTTCTATGATTATTTTTCTGATATATCCAATAAGGCATGCTATCTTCTTCCTCTGAACTCACATAGTATATTATTAACACCTGTTGTTTAATACCTACTATCTTTAGCATTATTCTGTAGTCTTTCTGTGCTTTTTATCTTTCAAGTAAGATACAAGGGTTTTATAACTAAGGGAATCTTATCTTAATTATTTCTGCATCTTCTATCATGTCTAGTATAGTACTTTTCACAGAACACATGTACAACAAATTAATAACTATTTAGGGCTCACTTCCCTGAACTTAATATCAACAAAGCCTGTGATGTGGGTTACTATTCAGTCTGTGTATCAGTATAATCCATGTAGTTATCTGTTGCCTCTGTGAATTTTGACTGGTTAGAGCATACATCATATCTACTTATTGATATTTTTAGTAACATTTGTGATATGAGTGTCTACCCTCAAATATCTTATAGTGCTTCAGCTGTCAAGTAGGCATAGGCCAATGTTATTTGATAGAATCACAATTGAGAGATTGCTACATAGTCAGATTGGTCTGTGGCCATGTTTGTGAGACATTTTCTTGATTGCTAATTGATAAAAGGCTTCAGCAAACTGTGGGGGGTGGGTACCACCCTTGGTCAGCCTCTATGTTTCTGCCTTGAGTTCCTGTTTTGGCTTCCACTGATGACTCATAGTACCTTTTAAACTAAAATAAACCTCCTTCCCAAGTTGCTTTTGATCATGGTGTTTTATCACAGCAAGCTAGGACAATCTTCTAAACAGAATGGAACAGAAATGGTGTACACTCAATGTAATGGACCAGAGGCAATAATTGGGAATGCTTTCTTATTTCCCTATGATGCTTCTTGTGCGTGTGTGTGTGTGTTCTATGGTGAAAAATGGTAATTTCGGCAACTAATCATATAATTTATCAACACTTTGATTTTCTAGTACCTCATGTGTTTGAACATGGAATTGAATAGAGTTTTGAAATTAGAACCTCAGTGGTACATCTCTGAGTTTGCATACAGTAATTCTATCTATGAGGAGTGATAGTGGAAATAACAAGCACAGTAGCAGAATGGTTCATTTTCATTGCTCCTGGTCATTTCGCTGTATTTTAAGATGATTATTTTCAGGGCTGGGCTGTCTTTTCAAACTCCTTCCTTCCTTGGGCAATTAGCATTTTTCCTAGTTTTGCTTTTCTGCTTTTATCTTATTATCTTGACATAGCAGTTCTGGTAAAGGGCCTAGAATTCCAGTGTAGAACTGGAGAAAGTTTCAGAATAACAAATCAAGGTGATATTGGAATGGAACCAAACCATGTAACTAAGGAACTACGGAACTGACATGCCAAGGTGATCAAGCTCAGAAAGGAAAGACAGGCAGAGACAGGAAAGAAGCAGGAAGGACTTTTTGGTTGTTTTTGGGTTATGATTCATTTTCTTCCTCACCTTCCCTACCTCCACAGCCCTTCTAGTTTCTTCTTAACTCAGGATGTCTGCTTTGGCTGTTGCTACTAGGAATGACCATCAGAAAGATAAATGGACTATGTTTTGTTGTTGCTTATACAGGCAATCTACACTCTAAAAGATATTGCAATTTTGATTACATGGAATCAGTATAATCACATTTTTTTTCTGAAGATATTCCTGGTGTTTCACAGTCAACAGCACTATTTTGTGTTAAGTACCAAACATATGGAAAATCCATTGAATGAAAGATCTCCCTGTTGTGCATAGGCTCTCAGGAATCAGAGTGAGGTATGAGACTTATCAAGCAGGGGTATGTATGCTTAGTATATATAGACCAGGGGTTTAATAAATGTGTATGCTTAGTATATATAGACTAGAAAGTAATAACACTTTTTTGATGGCCCAGAATAACATGATTTAATTTATACAACTTGTTAGTTTCTTAGCAGAGAAATATATTGACGACAACAGTTTGCTTTTTACCAACTAGTACTTCTAGTGTTACTCCTAATGGATGGAAGAAGCCTCTGATAGCATGTAGTCACCATTTTACTCAGACAGATAGAAGATGGAGGACTGATTGTCTCCTACATGTCTGAGGGTACTTCTCCTAGCCTCTGCCATATAAAACAAACTTATTATGAACATATGAACAGGTTTCTAAAAATTTTTTTCCTAAGTTTTACAAAATTGTTAAAGAGCATCTTTAATGACTTTATATACATAAAGTGTTCTCATCTGCCAATCAAAGAACTATTCTCCCCTCAATCAAATCTTCACTAAGCTAATCTATATAAGCCTTCTATGTAGGGCAAATGTGGAACATTAACCATTACCCAAACAGAACATTTACCAAAATGGGAAAAAGATGAATATAACTTACATGTGATATAGCTATGAATTTCAGCATTGCCCAAAGCTTTTATGGACAACTCAGCATTAAGTACTACTCTTTCTTTCCATTAATGAATTTTAATGGCTACCAGTTTCTATTAATTTATTAATTTAAAGTAACTTTATAGTAACTTTAAGTCCAAACACAGACCATTTTGGGGGAGTATAAACTAGTTAAGTCAAATTATACTAATTTAAATTAAGTAGCTTTTGCATATTAGGTATTACTTTTTCTTTTTTGATTACTTGTCCAAATAGCTTTATACCACAAGAAGGGGAAACTTAAAATGAACATGCCTAGCTTTTTTCCCTAGATCAAGAAAGACATGAAAAGAAGATATGAGAAAGTGATCCTGGAAAGAGTGATGAGACAAGCTGATTTGGATCACCTTGAAGCAGTTACAATTTCTCAGACCCATGGTCTCAACAGAAGCCAAGTTCTACTTGTCCTGCTTCCTTTATGCAGCTCCCCACTGTGACCAGCTTTCATACCATAACCTTGTCTGTTACAAAACAAAACAACAAAACGAGCAAACAATTGCTCCAGTACTCTCTGAGTTTTGAGGATCATGGTGATTCTCCCACTATTAACAATACTAAGTGAAAACCAAAACTCAGCTGTAGAAACAAATTCTGACTTAGTTTCCTTATCTGGGAAGGGCTAATATAATACTCTTGAGTCAATTACTTTTAATGATTTAATTACAGTTATAGTTTTTAATTACCTTCTACCCAAGCCTCATGCTCATAAAATAACAATTAAAATATTTAATATTAAACACAGTGGGAGTCCTTGTTTCTAATTTTTTTCAAACACATAGTATATAAGATATATTTACAAGGTTAAAACCTGCAAACGTATGAGGGGCCTGCTCAGTTTTCACACATGACCTAAGATCAACTGAGAAAAGACCATGTTTCTGAGAAAGTCCACTTTTCTTTTATGGAAGATGGCCTCAATGCAGAACATTCACATATCACCAGACTACGTATGTAAGCTAAAGTGGGGCTTACCTGGATTCCTTGGAATTCGCTTTCTGCGGTCTCTGAATGCTGCACCTGACTGTAGGGCTTCCAGAAGATTATCCATCACTCCAGTCTCATCACCCTCTGGAGGATGAGAGAAATCAGAATTAATCTTACAGCAATTAAAGTTAAACTACAGGAAAATAAAGGGGAAAAACTCCTGTCAGATTTACATAATACCCTTAAATTAAAGACATATATCTGTTTTAACTTAATGGCTCCTGTCAGTTTCTAGCATCACAGACTACTTTGCTTATTACGCACCATTAAGCAAAATTCATGCCAATCCCACTGTTCTTTCAACTTAAAGACCTTGTCTTTTGTATTATTGATGACACACTCAGTATGCAAATAAACAGCAGCTGATCAGCTACTGCTGCCTTCCTGTTAAGATTCTTCTAAGATATTCCTATGCAAGAAACCACTGACCTGGCTTAATGCAATCAATGTGCAGGGTGCGATTTGATGAAGCAGAGTTATACAAGGTTAAATACTGATTGTATTAATACCATCAGCCTTCAACCATCATCTGCGATTATCTCAAAGAACACTATTTGCAAAACACATTTGCATTCAATTCTTACCTAATCCATATCCTTTACTCATTTTGAATTGCTGACATTCTATAAAGAAAAGGTGACCACAACACCTGAAAGACCATATTTTATATTGAGAGACATCAGCCAAAAAAAAAAATCTCATTTGCTTTTTAGAATGCTGGTTCATGCTTAAAGACTTTTCTTATAGGAATGAACTATTAGAAACAAGAATGGAGAGTACTGAAAGAATGTTTATGGAAATTCCTAACAGGAACAACATTTAAGATATTACACCATACTCTTATCTTTGACAACTCTGGCCATGAAGCACATTCCTGATATTCTTAACAGTATTTATAATAGAGTGTTAGTTGACAAAAAAGTTACTGTGCTATATATAATCCACAGGGACCTGAGTCTTCTCATGCCACATTGTCTAGCTGATGAAAAGAACCCTAGATAGCTCCTATGAACAATTCTATGGGAGTATGGGATATCTGCAAATAGGAAGGATAAGAAAAGAATAGAGGTTAAGGAAGAAGATACTATCTCCCATTCCAGTCTAAGGTTAAATTCAAATCCTATTTAGCTTTAAGAGGCACTATTATATTACAGGAAATTTTCTCTTATGGCATAAGAACAAGCTAAAATCACTATGTTCTTTATTTGATTTGAAACTTCTTCAATGTTATAATTATTTATCCTTTGAAAATAAGCTAAGACAGGATATTGAATAAAAATGGAAAGGAAACACAGAGATTCTTCAAACCAATATCTGGTGAAAATGTAGCAGAGAGGTTATTTCCAGCTATTAAATAGAGAAAGAGAGACTGTGCTTTTTAAATATTAAGATCAGTGACATATTTGAATCATCACCCAATATCTCTGAACAAAAAAAAGAGTAACAAAGTAATTAAATAGCTAGGTATAGATAGAATGTGACTAGAATAATTAAATTTTATGTATTAGATATTTGAAATTTGAAATTTGACATATCTTTTCAGGTATGAATAAGGAAAGTTAGACATCAAATGATATGTGTAAAGGAACCAAAATATGAATCTAAATCATTCAGATTAAAGAAAATATATTTAGAAATAATGATGTACTTGACATACTTTATGTGATCAAATCTTACAAATCTAGTGCATATGTTCTTTTGTACACTTTCGTTCTGATTAGCTGGAATTCAGGCGTTCAATAGCACATGTGGCTTTTCGTCACCATACTGAGCAGTGCAATTAAAAGCAATAGGAAACTATGTTACATGATCAAACTTGAGTTTTAGAGGTTCGCCAAATAGCACTGTGGCAAAACAGGAGATCGAGAAATGTCTAAGAGCATAGCCTATATTGAACCCAGATAAGAACCTCAGCATGCCAGTCTTTACTCTCTCCCTTGCTGGAGATGAATTCTCTTTGTTGTTGTTGGATCTCCATTGGGACTACTTAATACCAGGCTTGCCAGTAATAGAGCTTTAGGTGCCTATGCCTCCCACATCACTATAGGAGTGTTGGAATTCTAGGCACTTAATTTATTATGGATGGCTTTGAGATGAGTTCTGGGGATTCAAATTTGGATCCTTCTGCATTCATTTTCACAGCAAGCACTTGTATCCACTAACTGTTCTCCTCAGCCTCTGAACTGCAATATTTAACCAGAAGTCACGAAAAGAAGTATAAAGATGGAGAAGAAATTTTCACAGCTAATGAACAGTGAGAGGGTAACAATGCAAGTGGATCTCATGAGGTCTTGTGGAAAATGGTAATTATAAAAACTGCATAAATAAGCATGTGCAAACAAGTGCATAAAATAGTATGGAAATGGCATATAGCTATGGTTTCTATAAGTTAAATGAAAATATGAAAATTGATAAATATAGCATCATGGATATTGTTTCATTAAAAATATTTAATGATATTATACTTTGATTAGAGTAAAAGTGTGGAATACAAGCATAAAGATGGTAAAAGTCCATCCTGTTCCCTAGCCTTTTTTGAACTATTATGATATAACACATTTCTCATCATCATTCCTTTCCTCACTCACATATTTACATATTTTCCCTGATGTTTATCTTTCTTAAGATTTATAGTCATGCCGGGGTGGTAGTGGTTCACAGCTTTAGGCCCAGCACTATGGAGGTAGAAGCAGGTGGATTTCTGAATTTGAGACTAACCTGGTCTACAAGAGTGAGTTTCAGAACAGCCAGGGTTAAACAGAGAATCCATATCTTTAAAAAATTATAACATCATCAACAAGATTATAATCATGGAACTACTGCTTATCTGTTTATGTTCTGTTATGTTTATCTATATCATAAACCATCAAAGTTTTTTCTCTCATTATCCAGTACTCATGCCCTGGGGGCGATACTGTTTCTGTTGACAAAACATATACTATATAGTGTTTCTAAAACCACAACAGGAACAGCAAGAACAGATGTTGATAAACATCTCACACTTATCAAAGAGAAGAATGAAATTTCTTCAGTTCATTACATTTTCATCTGCTCCATGCCAACTTTAGAAGAAGCTGAGTGATTTTCATAGAATGTCTAACCTTCACATATCTAAGGTTTACAAATATAATCACAGGACCAATCAGCATTCTTTCCAAAACAAAATGAAAAACACTCTGGTCACTGGAAAAATATTACTTTTCATTTTGAATGAATTTCAGTGAAATTTGGTTTATGATTGAATTGTGAGAATGACAGTTCACTTAAAATTTCCAAGTTCGCTTAACTATGAATTCATATTTATATGTAATTAGTAGTGAGTGACTTTTTATTGTGTATGAAGTTAACTCAATGAGAGAACATGTTTCTTCTCTATTGTAAAAGAAGAATATTAAACACAGAACAGCTGCTTTTTAAAAACTATCAATACTTATTTTGCCAAGTAAAGGAATAGCATGAGGTAATTTTGCAATGCTTTTTAGCCACTGAAACGATTATATGTGGGCATGGCTGAGAAGTAACAATCCACAGTCCACTTTATAATCTCTCATCACACAATTAGTCACCAAGAACACTGAGGAGCTAGGCAGGCTGCATGCAGTTTCAGGCCTCTGTGAGCAGTTTATCACCTGATGAAAGGAAAGGCGTGGGTGACACCTTCTGCTTCATGTTTCCCATAGGATTTATCATTCAGTATTTGGCGAAACTCAGTTTTCAGCATTAAAGTTAACCTACATGGTGTTGACTTATTTCCCTAAAAGTGTTTAGAGATGCTACAGATTAAAATAAACACTAGGTAAATTAATATTCTCTGGTATGCTTTTGTGCAAAACTATTCCCTGGTGGCTAGCACATACTGATGTCAGAGAATTCTCTATGGGCTTCTCACAGTTCTAAACATTTTAAAAGTCTATTTTTATAGCAATAGTCTTACATGACACAGAGCTTCTATCTAAGGTGAATGATAGGTTTGCCTGCTTTAAAAAACAAAGTTATATGTTTCTCCAGGGCAAATGCTATGTAGCTTTGCATTGAGTTCATTATAGTAGATTAGGGATTTCCTAAACTACAATATTAGGGCTCCTCTAGAGTGCTACAAAGCCATTGTATATATACCACCCACCTTGCAGCATCTTTGTACTCCTTTATAGAAGTTGAAGAGCAAAGAAAATGATAAGAAAATGAGAACATATAACTCATATAGCTTATTATACTACGTGTAGCAGTTGAATGTCTGACCTCTGAGTTATGTGTCTTCCATTAATGTTGCTGCTTTACTGTTTACGATTCTTTGCTTTCATTCTGGTATCAAACATTGTTAATTCGAATATTCCTTATTCATCTATTAACTAAACAGTGTAATGGGCACTTTTATTATTGAAGATGGTACACTAATTCACTAGGCTTGAGAAATACTAATCTAAACATAATATGAGTTCAATGTACTTTATCTAAAATGCTTAGGAACAGGTGTTCTAGTTTTCACAGTCTGTTGGATTTTATAATATTTTTATATTATTTGTGTATATTTTATCACTTGATCATACCTAATCCACAACTCAAATCTTTTCAAAAGTTTCCAGTTCTGGAGAGGCTCAGATTAAGGATGTAATTTCCTAAAATCTTAAAAACCTGAGCATAATGACTTCATTTTAGTTTCCTCAAATTTTCCATTTATAACTGAAGATCCCTGTCAAAACTGAAGAAACTCAGTATCAACTAGTGATAAGTGACACCAAAGAAACAAATGTTTCTTACTGAGGGTAAGGCCCTTCTATATGAGATAGTATTTGTATATATTAATTTTAAAAATTCAACTATGTTCTCTATGAATTAGAGAAACAGGGATAGAAGGTATGAATCAGTAGGGCTTAAATCAAGCCTCCAAAACCATTAAATTTTTGTAATAATTTTTGTAGTAATTTAGATATTGTAGTTACATGTAAATGAAAGAGAAGTAGAACCAAGCCATCAACTATTATAACTGGTTTAAAGACAATCAGATTTAGACTGTAACTCAATGCATATTTGTGTGTGGCCATTCTCTTTCTTTATATAACACAAGTATACAAACTTACAAATAATAAAACTTACAGATCTCAGGCGTATAGTTTGAGGTGTTTCAACAAACTGATATATACCCATGTAACCACCATCATTCACGGACATAATCACCCTCTCTTTCTTATATCCACCACTTGGGGTAACTTCTGATTTCTATCACCTGATATTACTTTTGACTGTTGTTATTATACACTTTACAAGATTTTAGTATTTATTTTTGCTATGGGTGTTTTAGTATGGGTGTTTTTCCTGCATGTGTGTCTGTGTACCATGTGTGTGCCTGGTGACCGTGGAGGGCATAAGAGGGTGTTGGATCCCTAGAGCTGGAATTACAGATGGTTGTGAATTATCATGTGGGTGCTAGTGATCAAACTCGTGTCCTCTGGAAGAGCAGCCAGTGCTCTTACCTGCTGAGCCACCTCTCAAGCCCTTTCTTATTATATATTTTTATGGTTCTGGGGTTTGAAGCCGGGACTTTGTGCTTATTGAGCAAGCACTCTACCACTGAACTCCATCCCTACTCCCAACCCATACAGTTCTCAATGAGGAAAAGAGTGGAGGTCATTTTGAATTAGCATAGTCACTTGAGAGAAAGTAAGTATGGCCAGCACAATAAGCCACGAGGAGAGAAAGACTTGAAAGACCCACAGTTACAATGAGATAGAAATCAGAGAACAGATCTAAATGGGTTTAAACTATCAAAGGGAACAGATCCGAAGGGCTTCAAGCAACTCTAAAAAATCCATGGTTAGATCTTCAGGAGGAAAGTAGTGCGCTGAAGGTGACATTCGAGACCAGCATCATAGCATTTTACAAAAAAGAGCAGCATGGGAGAGAAATCAATTGTGAAAAAAGAATAGAATTTAGTCCACAGTGGCATATATTGTTCTGCATATAAGCCTGGGCCAACTTAGCTGGTCCATTTGGACACTTTTAGTAAAAGTCTATGTAGAAAAGTCAAATTGGTTTTGAAAGCAAGGTCAGCAGCAGCAGTAAACGGAAGCTGACAGCATAAGAAGGCAGTGACAAGTGGAGCGCAAGAAAAAGCAGTGTTAGATTCAAGCTTTCTCACACAATCTATCATGGTCCAGATTAAGAACATGTGCATGATGTATGGATTTGCACATGACACGGAATGAGAAGATTGCTCACTTATCAACGAAGAAGCAAACAAAATCCTTTCTCAGGAATCAACAAAAAAATGAAGGCCCTGGGCTGATAAATAGGTCTCATAGTTTAACTTGGAACAACAGGAGGAAATAAAGACCAAGAAAAGCCCCTGCAATACAATAGAAACAGTACACCATGCTGCAAACATTAATGTCTCTGGCTAAGCCTAAGAGTAGTGCCATGAGTGAGTCAGAAATAAGAGAAATCAAACTGACTTCACAGATGTAAAAGAATCCTGAACAACATGTATTGTAGTCTGTAGCACCTAGAAAGCCACTACCTGATGGCAGGTTTTTGCTTGTTTGTGGTTTAATTAGAAAGAAGTTAATGGTGATTTGGAAAAACCAGCAGATGGTCCCTAAGGTAATGGTTTATAAAGTGATTTACAGCCAGAAACTGTGGTAAAAAGCATCAAGATATTATTCCAGAGAGATTAAAAGCAGGTATAAATAGAAAGCACAGTGTTCTAAGAGAAGTGACAAGGCAGATGCTCCTGTTCAAAAGGAGAAAAACTTGCAATCATCGGACCTTAGAAGAAACCACTAGCAACCCCGAGCTAAGCTGGAACAGGTTGATGATTATACTATACAGTGACAAACATTTGTCAGAGAAAATAGAAAAAATACTGCATTCCCAGGTTCCAGCCATTTACAGAATTAAACCCCTGTAATTAAATTTACAAGTATCGGGGGTGGGGTGGACAATATTCCACAAAGTATACTCATTTTGTTACCTTATTGTCAGAACAGGTAATCAATGAGTTTCCACCAATGAAGTAAACTACAGGGTCCACATAAACATCAAAATACATAACACTCTTTCGAGATAATTTCAACTTAAGGGAACTGTTTTAGGTATTTAGAGTCAGGGAACATACTTTTTTAGGGGAGGGGTGGATGATGTCATAAGGTAATTGGATATTCCACTCTAAACTGATGAATGATCAACACTTAGACGATTTTGCCCCAACTACTTACATGTTGTGTGCTATGTAAGAGTTTATTAGGGAAATTGAGTTAAGCTTGTTAAAACAAATGAATGGATTTCTAATGGTTTACTTTCTGTGTAGGAACTTTTTGGCCAGAGGCACATTTCTGGCAGCTTGCCTGAGGAAAGAGAGCTTAATGGGAAATGGTAGTTAAAAAATAATGTTTATGCTTACTCATTTTCTCTTCAGCTACCTATATGCTAGAATATTAGTGGTTGAAAATTATGTGTTCTATAAATAAACAAATACCCAATAAACCTGAATGTTAATGTTTACCAGGAAAAACATTGTTGATGCCGCTGATAAAATACTTCACATCCAATATTTTAAATAATTAATATTTCAAAGAGACATTTGAAATATCTTGTGTGTTTTATCAGAATCAATCATTTACTAAGGGCATGAAACACTGGTGAAAAGAAAAGCAACGAAATCGAGTCTTTCAGATAAAATAAGGCAAAGATATTTTTTGGAGGTAGGAATGTTGATAACATCTAAAATTATGGAGAGCCTAGTATACACCACACAATATAAACTCAATTAAAATTATATCCCATTTTGGATACCAGGCAAAGAAACTGAAAGAAAGATAGATTAATGAATTTTCTCTGGTTCTGAAACTGGGGATGGTTAGACAGAAAACCAACAAAAGAACACAAATGCCTTGAGTAGGGATGAACCTAGCTCTGATGGTTACAAGCCACTTGTCTCCAGTTTGTTACAGCCTCTATGCTAAGGATCGTTTCCATGCCTTGAACGGCTTTAAAAGCAAAAAAGAATATCGTATGCTAGACAACAATGTCAGAAACTCAATTTTCAATCCCCACCATCTCATGGAACCACAGTCACTCTCATTCCTAATTCATCATTTATGGCAGTTTTTGTGCTATATGAACAGAATTTAGTTGGGACATAGACTGTTGCTTGGGAAGCCTAAAATGTTTACCAGTCAGCTCTTTATAGAGAAAGGTTGCCCATCCCTCCTCTAGAGCACATACTGCCAAAATAAACACTATATGGATCTTCAAATTTGCTTCTGAGGTGTTGAAGGACCTTTGCAAGGGCCAGTAAAATAAAACAGGCTTCACCATAGTGGAAAGTAAGCGAGAATATCAGCATTCAGTAAAGGGTTCTTACAACTGAGATGCTTCTGATTTCAGTGTAGAGCCAAGGATGAAACAGGTATGAACCAGCAAACATGTACACACACACACACACACAGACACACACACATACACACACACACACACAAGCAAATTCAAATTATTTCTTTTCCCATCTTTATCCACTGATGTAAAATACAATATTAAATTGTTCTCATATATACCAGAAGTGTTTGCTTCAGCTCCTTCATTGAGGCAAGAGTCCACAGAGGCAAGAGTTCACAGCCAGTCATTTATGCTTTGCTATGCAGGCTTTGTGTTCCTTTGCTAACTTCGAATAGGGTAAAAGATGAATTGTTTTCTAATCTAAAGACAGCCATCTACAAGGTAGTATATCTGGAAGTGATAGCTTGAATTTAATAGTTATCCAAAAAGTTTCTTTGCATGTTCCTTGGTATCTAGCTAAAGCATACCTAAGTGTGGAGTAGAAATGACTTTGCAAAACCTGCCATTATGAGAGCATACCCAGGCAGTTGTAGCAAATGTCCCACATCCAGCAGTAGAGGTAGTCCACTGCCGGGTATATAAACATAACTCTAAATGAAGGGACTGCATCTCTTAATTGCTGATGGTTGGCATGCAAGGAGTAAGTGGACAATTCATCAGCTGTCAATCTAACTTTCAAACTGTACTGTTCTTCTCTTGCTTTTCAGATTCTATAATGAATCACCTTTCCCAACAAGTTCCTGTGCAACTGCAGAAAGGCAATTAATAACTTCACTGTTTTTATTAGCATATATTCCTTGTCACTCCATAGTTTTGCATAGCAACTTACTTGGTATTTACCTTTTAAGTGCAGGAAATTCATGAGTATATGGAATTTTCTATTTTTTAAATAAATTAATTATTAAAATAAGTAAGTGTGTGCGGCAGTGGGAGGAGGGTTGTCACGCACATGCCACAGCATACTTGTAGATGTCACAGGACAATGTTCCAGAGTAGCTTCTCACATTCCACCTTGTTTAGGCAGTGTCTCTGTTATTTCTGCTGCTCTAATGCTAGCTGATCTTTAAGTTGGTTCCGGGGAACACATTTTGCTTACATGGCGATAGGATTGAAAATTGATTGGGGATTGAACACTGAATTTTTGACCCTGTCGCATGTGTAGCATATGATATTTTCTTTACCTTTCAGAGCCATTTGCACACTTTAACCCTCTGAGTCATCTCCCAGGCCTCTGCATTTTTTTCTGAGCATTCTAAATGGAGAGTGCAAACTGATGTATCCTTTATAAATACTCATATTCAGTTCAACATATTGAATATTTTGAAAAATTTACTTTTTATTATTCTTAAGTGTGTGTGTGTGTGTCTGTATGCAGGTTTGTGTATATGAATGTAGCTTCCCAAAAGAATGTTCATGCTTAGAGGTGTCAAAAACCCTCATAGTGAGAAACCTGACGTGGCTGCTGGGAATTGAACTATGGTCCTCTGCAGAAGCTTCACTGCTGAGCCATCTCTCTAACCTCAATACCCAATACAGACATTTTATGCAAGACAGTAATAATGTTTCTCTTTTGAAAGGCAAAATCAGTTTGGGTAAGAGGCAAACAAAACAAATAGCCAGATGATTTAAGAATTCTCACCTAAAAAGAGGTATAAAAACACAAAATTGTTTTGTCTGTTTGATTTTTTGGTTGGTTGGTTTTTGGAACCACTGCTTCTAGACATGGGACACCAAAACCCCTTTCCCAGAGGTTTCTGGTTGTAGTTTCAATATCATTCATATATGTACTCCAAAGAGTACTCACTCACTACTCTTAAGTTTTTTTGGATGTAGGTTATTGAAGGAGCAAAAAGGTCACAATCTATGCTACTACTCTCACTGCCCCCGTTTTAGTTCTGAAGAATTGAGATTCCTTAGTGAGTTAGAAGCCCAAAAAGAAGATAAAGAAAACAGGGAATGACTACCATTTAAATAACTACTTCTTTAACCGTTTTTCACAGATATTAACTGGTTCAGTCATTGTAAGGATCTGTGCACGAGTAAGGAGAATCACGAAAGAGTTCAAAGAAGCTCTGTGATCAAGCTACACAGTGAATTGATACACTATTCCAGTCTGTAACCAATACTCCTTGCATGTACAATAGTTCTCTCAATCTACTACTGTTATCATCTCAATGTTCTGTTGTTTTCTTTCCTGTTGTATTAAGACAGAGGCTATAAGGCATCCCAGTCTGGCCTGGAATTCATGATTCTTCTTCCTCAGCTTCTTGAGTGCTAGAATTATAGGCAGCTACCATTATATTAAGCTATACAAATACTATTTTCTTTCTTTTTGCAGTGTTGGCTATCAAAACTAGGGGCTTTCATATTTTTAATGAGCTATATCTCCAGCCCTTTTCTTCAGTATTTTTATGTCCATTTTTATATACCCATGTACTCTACACATATGCACCTACTGCTAACATTTACTTTTATTTTCTCTTCTGTGAGATGCCAACTAACCCTTTATTGTTGTGTCTTTGAGTCCAATGTCATCCAAAGTAAAGACAGACCAATTGAAAGAGGGTTGGAGAGGTTTTTTTTTTTGGGGGGGGGGGCTACTGTTTAATTATAGCTAACACTTGAAGGCATACTATCTTACCAATGGGTGTCTTCAAACAACAAAACAATCCATCCTAATTGAAACTAGCAGAGGAACACAAAGCCTGCATAGCAAAGCATAAAAGGGCTGTCTGGGCCTCTTGCCTCAGGAAAAGAGCTGAAGATAGACACTTGTAGTATATGTGAACACCACTTAACATTGCAATTTACATCCATGGAACAAGATGGAAAAAGGAAGGATTTGCTGAAAGTCTTGGTATAAAAGTCAGAAGAATTAACCTAATGCATCCTTCCTTCCTCCCTCCTTCCCTTTCTTCCATTCCTTCTTTCAAGAAAGAAAGCAAGGCAATATTAATTAAATCATGTAGTATTTTTAACATTTTACTTGGTGCAAAGCTTTTCCAACTTTAAGTTTCCTAAAATTAAACCCTTCTGAATGTCCATGAACACAGGACAATAAAACATAAGATGATTCCTTAGAGAAAACATATAGTTACAGTTTAGTGAGCAAAAACTATGGGTGCCATTATATGAGTTGATTAGTTAAAAGAAAATGGCACAGAATTACAAAATTAGGCACCAAATACCTTAGAGATATAATCATGTTAAGTCCTATTATTTGTATATCTTTTAATATGAAGTCATAGGTAATATTAATACCTCACTAAATACCCTACTAAATACCCTGCTAAAACCTAACAAAACCAGAGAAAATGTTGGCATTTAAAGCTCATCATTCCTTAGAACTTAACATCACAAGTGCTTTAGGTTGAGATGTATATTTGGCGTTTGTGTTGCTTTGATTTTAATTCAAGCACTCCCATGGTTTCTCTCATATACTATGCTATGAAACAACTATGCTATCTTATCCAGCTTCTGTTATACCATTCCCATAAATATTTTTATACTTTATTACAGTGGATAGGTCTGTAGTCAGAGTTTTGAGGGGAAATATTATTTATTTAGGCAGGCTTTAAACTCTATATATTCCAGACGGCCTTGAACTCCTCCTGATTCTCCTACATGACTTCCTAAGTGCCTGGATTATAGAAATGTGTCATAATGCCTGATACAAATGAGCAGTGTTTTTGTGTGTATGTAAGTGTTTGTGACTAAATAGAAAAGATTTACAATTTCAAACTGATTATTGCTCTGGCTCTTAAAAGAAATGGCTCTGGAGAAAGTGTGATAAGGAAGCATTGTTTTAGTCATCAGTCCTTCAGCCTATTCTTTATGCAGTTGCTCATGAACTCTTCCAAGGTATCAGTGTAGAACCACTGGACACTTATTCAGTGCATGATACCAGATCAAACACAGAAGAAACTCTAAGGGATCCTCCTAAGGTAATGTATGCTTGTTCCCTTGATGCAGGTCAGGTTGAAAGAGAATTTGCACATAATAAAGAGCTTTGCTGGTTAAGCTGAGAAGAAATAAAATCTTCATTGAAAAAACTCTGCTAATTTGATACATAATATGTCAAAGGAGAAAAATACTGCATATTAAAAATTAATACTAGCCAACTTTCACATTATGCTTTAGGCAGGGATCAAATACTTCTAGGAATCAAGACTCTAGTAAGGCAGTTGTTTTGGTAAGATCCATATGCTAATAAATTGCCACAGACAAATCTATCATAAAGGAGAACACTAGTGATTTTATTAAATAAGGTATTCAAGACATTATCTGACTTGTTTACTGAACAGTAATATTTTTTACTCTTTATAATTATTATTCCTCTTCAAATAAAAAGTGGCATATGCCAAAAGGTATAAGTGAAGATACCAAAAGCCCTTGGCAAAGATTTAAGTCAAGGTATTATTGTGTTCCCTTTATGATTTGTTCATCTAAACTCATCTCTAAAATCTTTGCATACTATCTGATCTCATTCCTATTTATAGCCTATATAAACAGAGGGAAACTGCAGCCCACAAAGAGAAGATAAGGACCATTTTTCACTCAGAGCTTCCATGGCAGCTAGTGATTTTTAGTATAGGGGAAATTTATCCCCATCCTTTCAAAGAAATACTCTACGTGTGCTCTTATGACATATGGTATTCTGGGGTCTTTTACAGTACTATGCCATTCTATGTTAGAGAAAAGAAGAAAGCTGATAGATTTCGATGTCTTTAAAAGAATTTCTCAACCCACGAAGCTTTAAAAGTATCACTCTGTTTGTTTTAGCAAGTAAGCATTCATATTAACAGTGCCTTCAACAAAGAAGAGAGAATGTACTTAGGGAATCTCTTACTTTCTGAAACATGGTGATATTTTAAAATTTACCTTGATTTGAGAGCACAGTGAAAAAGAGGTAACTCTTACATCAGAATCAATCCTGGAATAATTAAGATGCAGTGCAGTGGATGGATTAATCATTCACTCTTTCATAAAGTATAATTTGGATACTGGCACTCAAGTTATTCAAACATTGTTTGATCTAATTAGAATGATCATAGCATATTCATTTGGAATAAAGAAAAAAATGTTATATTAACCAACATATCAAATATGTCTGTGAAGAAACACTATGTAAGCAGAAGAAATATAGCCATGGGAGACCCGCATCCTGTTAGGTATCTTTTCAAAGGTCTGTTTCCCAGAGTGCAGTAACAAGGAGAAAGTCTTCTTACTTAAAAGTTTCTTTTAAATGCCAAAAATCTGCAGTGGAATTCCTTTAAATGTCAAATAGCCTATAAATGATCAACCAGTGTAGGGTAGATTTTTAGTTTCATCCATAACTGAAAATGATTATGGAATAGTAGGATGTTCCTTCTCTACTGGAGAATTAGGATTTTTATTAGCTTGAACTATATGAAGTTGGCATTTTTATAGGTCAAAAGTGGTCAAACTGCAGCAATTTCATATGGTTTGAAATAAGATTTAGAAGCACAGTTAAGCAATTTAAACTACTATTAGCCCTCTAAGAAAATATCCAAACAGAGAGGTGGGCAAATACCCATAAGATACAGCACAACATATAAAGTTGATCACTAAAACAGATCACTAGAAAACTAGACTTCTAATAGTTCTTACAATCCACAACATAAAACTCCATATTCTCAGTCTGTACAAGTTAATAATGCAACCTCAATGACAAGATCACACAGAAATCCAAGGCTTGGAATATCAGCAGCTTTCTCTTTGGACTATTATTTTGATGATGAAGATGCTGCCCATTTTTGTTGAGGTTAATACTTCTTTGTTTTTTTTTCCCTAAAATTTAGGAACAATTTTGCAAGATCTCCCAGATTCAGCCCCTTTTCCTCAAGCTGGCATAGGGATACAAGACAGCTTATCTTGTCATTTTAATGAAACATCTTTGAGGTATGATTTCACTGGGGAGAGATTTAGAAATCAAAGCTTAAGCAGGGTTTGTGGAAATAAGTTAATGCAGTGCTGAGAAAAACACAATCTCCAGAACTCATTTTTTTCCCTCAGCAAGCATTAATGAATGTCAAACCTTTATAGATTAGTTAATATATTTAGAGATAGAGAATACTTGTTTATTTTTCTGAAACTTAATTCAGCTAGTACTTCAGTGAGAATTGAATAAATAAATCCAATTATTATACTGGTTTTCAGAGGAAAATTCAGCAACATTCGCAAAAAGAAGTCAAATTTATTTTTTCTACCATAAGCACATAAAATAATGACAACTACTTTAATATTATCAAGCATATCAATATGTCTGCCACGTTTCCACTTTCTTATTAATTGTAATTTTATTTTTGTGCATTTGAATATATCAGATAGGAGAACAAACCAACCAACTCAGTTCAACCAAATACCTAATTACATTTTTCATGCTCTTTGTCATTTTGGCGAGTCTCTTGTAAAAGAACGTCAGCATGACTTTTATTAATGTCAGAGAATGCATTTTCTCCTTTTGATAGAAGAAGAAAAGACCTTTCACATTCAGAATTCAATTTTTTCTCCTAACATTTCCAATGACACAAACATATGGTAAATAAAATTATTCTAATAAATATTAGAACCAGTGGACCAGTGAGAGAGACTCTGTGCATGCTGTGAATATATCGAAAACAAAAGTGCATCTGAAATATAAAAATCATTGAACTTTTAAGAAATACTGAATAATTCAATAGTTTTTTATAAAAGGGAAAAATTGTAGACAATAATAATGATTAGTCAAGCTCTGTCTATGTATCAGAGAGGGTTGGCAAACATGATGAAAAACTTTTCAAGTTTGACACAGTGAAATATACTAGTTACAAAAGTCTGCTTTAGCAGATGGGAGTAAATGCAGAGACCCACAGCCAAATATTAGGCTGGGAGAAAACCTAAAGTGGAGATATCCATTGAGTCCTTCCTCTTTGAGCTCTGGAAACACCATGTAAGAGGAGGAGGAAAAAACGTAGGAACCAGAGCAGTTAGGCCTCTAGGAGAAGATGGCCCAAAGAATCAACTAAGCAGGGCACATAGGGGCTCACAGAGACTGAGGCAGGAATCATGGCGCCTGCATGGGTCTACATGGGTCTGTGCTAGGTCCTCTGCAGATATGCTATGTTTGTTAGCTTAGTGTTTTAGTGGAATTCCTAACAGTGGCTCTTTCACCTGTTCTTGGGAACCTTTTCCTCCAGCAGGGATATCCCTGGGAGGGCTACTCTTTTCTGAAGGGAAAGGAGGAAGAGTGAATCTGAGGAAGATGGCATGTTTGAGAAAACTGGATAAGTGATGGGAATGGAAACTGCAGATGGGATGTATTATATGAGAGAATAATAAAAAAAAAGTTTGCTTTCTATTTTAGCACCATGAGTATAGTTACTGTTGGGTTTAAAAATAAAACATGTTGGCTGAAGGAAAGGAGTAAGATGCATGGAATGATTACAGTAAAAAGAAGAGAATAATAACTACATTAAAAATAGAACTTGTAAGAAAATAAAGTATAATAAGTATGGTTTCTGTTTCTCCAAATATTCCTTATTGTATAAGTGTTACTTGTGCTTTTACCTCATGGGACATTTAGAATCATTCCCTCTGTCTTATAGAGTTATGTGACTAGATAACATGGAGCATTTCCTAATGTTTTACAAAAACCAAACCTCAGAAAATAAATCCAAAGAATTGATATTGTTCACTGTGGGCTCCATATCAAGCACAGATCGAGATACATAAAATATTAGAAGCCAATGTCATTGGCACTATGGTTTGGATATGGTTTGATTGTGTCCTCAAGAATTCATGTGTTGAAGTTGTACTGAGATATAAACGTAAACCAACTGCGGTGTTTAGAAGAGGCCATTATAAGGAAGTGTTAAAGCTTAAATCAGGTCACGAGAATAGAATCGCACCATTGATTCTTCATGGGTTTGTAAGAAAATCATAAAGATGAGTACAGACAAATATACATTCATTCCTTCTTTAGCTATGTGATCTCTTGCTCCACCTCAGTACTCTCTCAGTGACTAGGCAATCACCAAGGCAAAGACCACTTTGAGTCTTCAGAAACAAAAGCCTAAATAAACTTCCTTTCATTAAATCTTACCCAGTCTGGGTTATTGTTTTATTAGAAACAGAAAACAGATGAAGAAATTATTTATAGATAGAAAATATGCTGTAAACTCTCTGTTAGCCACTAGGGATTAAAAAAGAAAGGGGACTTTCATTGGTGAAATACATGAGAAATTTGAAGCCATTTGTTATGAGTACATAGTCATCAGAGTAAAATGTTCAAACTACTTTAAGAGCGATGAAAACTATTTCTTAATATATCCAAAGAGGGCTGAAAAAGACTCTTTTTGGACAGAAGTTCTCATGGGAAAAGCTTTCTCTTTTTTATTTGCTACAGAGATCATGCTAGAATTGATAGAAAAAGATTTTTAAAATAATAAAAGGGTCACTTACAGGAAGAGCCTTTTTAAGAAGTGGGGTTTTGAGAAATGATTCTCCCTTTTACTCAAGTCAGAGTATTCATTTTTTTTTATGTGCAAAGTGTGCAGATCTTACTTCTTTGGGTTATTCTATTACTTATGCTTTGTGCAACTACAAACTGCTTATCAGTGACAATGGCCATTTGTGTAATCACACAGAGGCCCATGCTCCTGACAGCCCTGAACATAGTACTTGGCTGAGGCCATTTTGAGATACTTGAAACTTTTTTTAAAAACAAATTATGGAGGCAATTATGGCAAAATAATTTGTAGCATAAGAATTTGTCATGATTGTCCATTTTCTACAAATTTCCTTTTACATTTGAAAAGGATTATAAAGCCTTCCAGATGATGTATTACTTATGATTCCTGATAATTTAATGATATTTTTCTTTTCTTTTACATTTATAAAATCATATCAAGGAAGAATGTCTTCCTAGTTAAGTCACTTCTCTGAGAGGCTATATAACTTTCTTTCTTAATGCAATCAAGTGTGATTCAGTAAGAAAATGGTCTCAATGACCCTATTCCTTGTCATTGAAAAGAAACACTTGCTTGTTAAAAATATATGAAAGTGTCCAATTAAGAATGAATAAAAAACATGAAAGTACACATCCATAGATTATCATAGAAAAAGCATGGTGATAACCAGTATAAGGTAAACTTCTTCAGTAGATGTACTTCTGATCAGTCGTATAATTCATTATCTACCTCTTATTCATTATGAAGAAATTCTATTTTAATATACAAAGGAAAATGTTACTTAAGAAATTCTTCTGCAATTCATTTTTTCAAACTAAACCAACCCATATACATACATATACAATGTAAATCAGTTGTCTGACTTCCTTTTGCATTTTGTGGCTTTAAAATCATGATTATATGATCAGTAAGAGACATACTGAATAACACAAAGACGTCTGCGTTCCCTGAAACATGCTCAGTATAAAGAGTATCTTTTGATTTTGTCACAGAAAGCTTCTTGATTCTGATTGATCCTGTCACAATCAGTAGATTTAAAAAGACAGAATCACAAAGCATAGAGAATAAGGGTCTCTTGCAAATACATAATGAAATCATGACTTGATACAAAAACATAATTAAAAACAATTTCAAGCATTAGCAATCTAGGATAGAAAAGAGATAAACTCTCCTGTCTCCTCTATTTTTCAACATTAACAAGCAAGTGCTCCATGGCCTTGACTGTGATGCTACTTCAGCACAGTTGTCAACCTATAAAATGGATCATATGTCACTGGGTCACTGGATTCTTGCCTTCTGAAATTTGAGTTGCATCAGAATCACCAGAAGAGCTTGCTAAATGATGCCTTGCTGTCTTCATTTCTGGTTTCTTATTCAGTAGTTCAGCAATAATCCAGAAACTTTACATTTCTTTTTTTTTTTTTTTTTTGGTTTTTTGAGACAGGGTTTCTCTGTGTAGCCCTGGCTGTCCTGGAACTCACACTGTAGACCAGGCTGGCCTTGAACACAGAAATCCGCCTGCCTCTGCCTCCCAAGTGCTGAGATTAAAGGTGTGCGCCACCACCGCCTGGCCGAAACTTTACATTTCTAACAAATTTTCAAGTTATGTTTAAACTTCTGATTTAGAGACATACTTTGTGAACTAGTTTTTTAGCATAATTCTAAGATTTCACAGTGCTAATACCTATAGCAACAGAATGCATTATGAAATGGGCAAATTGAAAGAATGATTGTTACTATAATGTTACTAAGAATGAGACATTTTTCCAAAATCCTAAGAATCGTATGCATGTGTGTGTGTGTGTGTCTGTCTGTCTCTCTGTCTGTCTCTGTCTGTCTCTGTCTCTGTCTCTCTCTCTCTCTCTCTGTGTGTGTGTGTGTGTGTGTATGTATGTGTGTGTGTGAGCATGCATGTGCGTGAAACCCAGAGGTCAATGTTTGTTGTTTTGCTCTACTGTTCTCTACCTTGTTGTGGAGACAGGCGCCTTCACTAAGTGTGGACCTCACAGATTGACTAGACAATGGGATTCTCCTGACTCCACTCCAAGCATATTTCTAGGAACCCCCCAGGAAATTAGTAGTTATTAGTTTATTGCTGAATTCCACATTCGGACATGACCTAAATATACTAAAGAACTAGAAATATATTATGACATATGGGGTATAACATTTTTAGGAAAGTTTTGAATTAACTGAATGTTCTTTAGAAATTGAATGAAATAGAGAGAGAGAGAGAGAAAAAGCTTCCCCTACAGTGTCTAATATAATTGTGAAAACACAGAGCAGAGGGAAATGTAAGAGAACACAAAGAGATTATTTAATTCATCTCAAATAGAAACAGAATCGCTGAGGCAGTTCTCACCACCTTATTTATATATTGGATTGCTCACAAATCATGATGTCACCTACCAGGCAGCAATGCATCAGCAGGTGTGTGACAGTGTAACAATGCTGAAGACAGAGGGAGAGCCACACAGCAGAATGATGAAAAGGCATCATCAAGTCATAAAATCCGCACAGCTTTACAGATAAATATTACATAAAAGAATTACATGAAAATCAGCAACTCGCCTCAGAAACTCCCTACCACCGAGAAAGTAATGCTCATAACAAAGGCCTTAAATTTGGTAAGCTAAAGGCTGGCACTTCTTGAATATCAACGTTTTATTTTACAGATGGTCAACTTCTAAAGTCAGGAATCCTTTCCCTACCACATTTGTAAAATAACAACAAAAATAACAACAACAAAATCCAGAAAAACCAATTGGGATATGATATCATTTTTCAATTTAAATGATATGACCTACTACTGCCTGACAATAAATGATGCCACAAGCTAGGTCTGTATCTTCCAGTTTTACTTTGGTACCTATGCAACCAATTAGTCCTTAGTGTCTGTGCATTTATTTATTTGAAATAAGGTTTTTATGTAACCAGGACTGGCCTCGAAGTCACTACAAAACTTAGGATGACCATGACTTCTGATCATCTGCTCTCTATCTTTCAAGTCCTAGGATTACAGGTGCAAACTACAATGCCTGCTATTGCTGTTAGTTAAGGGTTTTTTTTTTTTTTAAGACGAGGTTTCACTATATAGACCAGGCTAGCCTCCAACTCAGAGATACTTTTGCCTCCTAAGTACTGGGTTTAAAGGTATGTGCCACCATATCAGGCTAGTTTCTACATTCTTCAATTGTGCTATTCATCATGTAAGTTCAGAGTACCCAGTATTTTTTCATAAGGCTATACTTCTTATATGTAAGTGTTTACTTCACTTTTCTCGGGTGTTCAAATAAGAGACAAGATAGCTAGGCTGGAAATTTCAAAGGCAACCCCTTCTACTCCTATTTCCAAAAGCTAGGAAAGACACATTCCTCTGGGGCTTTCATTTATTGTTATGTTTACTCAAGTGAAAATGTATATTTTCAACATGCTTTAGTCACGGGAGCTTAGAGGACTACTTAAATGTACAGGTTCCATGTACTATGGGCAGATGGACTGTGGTTCCATTTAAAAATTAATACAACTGTGGTTCATCATTAAAGGCATCTCTACAGTCCCAGTGTCAATTTCCCCTTGAAATAGAATCATATAGCCCTTAAAGCACAGCTATATTGACTAAGAACAAAGAAATAGAGATGCAAAGAACAGTATACCAAGACCTAATAACATAATGGATTCTGCTTACAATGGAAAGAGGTCTGCCTTGAAACCAGTTGCTTCAAATCAGCAAAGCATGTTTTTAAAACACTAGGGAAGACACAGGGGAAGTGGTTTCATATACCATACCTCAGTTCAGTAGAAAGAGGTCGGTTAAGTACTATGTCCTGAGACATACACCTTTCATTTTCAATTGTTTTCAAATAAAAAGAGAGAAATTCCCATTTCAAGTTGAATTGTTTAAATGCACCTACAGCTACTCCTGTCTAGCAAAGGCTAGGCAAGCTCTCCCTACTGATGCATTTCAAAAAAGGTTCAATTGGCAAACGAAAGCAAGTGCAAAGGGTTTTTGACAAAAGAGGACTAGAGGGAACACATTTTCCTTTCACAGAAATACTGTTCTAGAAAATCAGACAAGGTAGCAAGTCAACCAAGAATGTATAAGATACTGGTGAAAGGAACAAGGAATATGAACAATTTCAAACCTGCAGCTGCATAGGATTTTTACCTTAAACATTCAGGTAAGGATATGTTATAATAATAATGGGCTAGACAGTCAAACAAAGTCACATGTTTCATCTTACACCTCAAAGCACAGCCTAATCCAGCATTTTTTGAAAATGTAATTGTCTTAATCCAGGTAAGCACACAAATCTCAAATAAACTCCCTGGATCCTGTCTAATCATCAACATGGCTTATTTTAGACCTACAAGTATTCAGGGGTCAGGAAACAGGACAGACTAAGTAAAATTCAGCAGTTCTGAAATAACTACTCTGATAAAGAGAGGGTCATTTTTAAAGCAATGTACACTTAAAGTAGATTTCAGAACTGGTTCTAACAAATAAACATATTCTATCATCCATAATGAATTACACATTTAAAAGGATAATTCTTTTTAAATTCTTAAATGAATTATATTATCTTCTTCTAGGCTTTTTACTAAGTAGCATTGAAACCTACAACTGATTAAGATGACAGTCAGTTATTCTAAGTTTAGGTTTTAATGTTTTTCTCATATCATTATAACACAGGCATAACTACTTTGTAAAACTATAACATGTTTTTATTCACATAATATCTCACTAACTAGTTAAGATGTTTTTTACTTTATTGATGCTCCATATGTGAAAGGCATAACTGGTGACTGAGGATTGGCAATTTTTAAAGAAGAAAGAGAAAATGTTTAACATAAATATATACTATATAAGTGAAAAGACATTAAATTTACATGTTAAATAATCTATACAGTCTATGGGGATATACACATCAATATACATTTAGGCCCACATGCCCAGGTCATTACTTCTTATAGAAGAGATGTACAGAGAATGTCTGGTAGTTAATAATAACTCTTCCACTGGGATAATGGTTCTGATTTGTAAGACAACGACTATGATTGGGGTGCATGACTATGCTCAGTATGCTCTGGGAGCTCAGTACATACTTGTGGAATTAAATTAAAGAAAACACTCAAAAGTTTTCATCTGGAAAAATCCTTTTGAGTATTTAATAGATCAATACATTTTGTCCTTTCTGAAGATCAAGGCCTCAAGGGCACAGTTTGGGTGGAACAAATGTGTGTGTGTTTTTAAAGCATTATTAGAGACTTGAATGGGTTCAGTGCAGTTTGCTGGTTCTCTGAATATGTGAGGTGTAATTACTGACATGGATCTAAATGCATTCGACTGAGAAGAGAGCCAAATTAACCACAATGTGGGTATATAACAGCTGTTACTATTCATTTGATACTTTTCTACAATAAGAATGAAAATATTAAGATATGGAGCCAACATATATCTCTAATAAATGATTAGGCCACCTACAACATGTTTTGGCCATTTTTAATGTAGTAAATTTTATTCTTTTTCCCCACCTGCATCAATATTCTTATAGTTTTCTTCCTAGTAAAGACACATAAGGCATACATAGCAACACACATACACTGTAAAGAGAAGCCAAATTTGTAATTGCCAACTTAACGCATCTCCTACACAGGACTGATGAAATCTTGCTAAATGCTCAGCACATGGAAGACAGCTCTTACAGTTTGTATGAATCTGAGATTCTGCATTTAGAATGTAAGAAAGCTTAATGAGACCTAAGTAAATTACCTATCTTGTTTCACATATTTATTTTTGTCTTCCCATTTAAAAGAATATTTTTAGTAGATGTAGAAACTTGTTTTCTACTGGAGCCGATAGAATGAGAGCTTAGTGCTTCTTAGAAATTGAACTGATACCATGGATGCAATTACTGTGAGATGAGGTCAGAAAAGAATGATCACCAATGATAAGGGGCTAAAATGTACTATCGGAAGAAAGTCTTAGAACCTTATAATCAAGAGTATGCTCTGGAAGTAGTTTAGATTAAGTATATTCTCATATACTTATGTGATCACTAATATTCTTAACAATGCCTCACTAGAGACTATACTGAGATCCCAGTTACCTATCATTAAGTGCATATCATGCGTTATTTGTCCCAAATTACATTTGACTAGAATATAGTGTACATTTTTACTTGTGTAAAGCATCAAGGCAAAAATCCTATCAGAGGAAAGGAGATCTGGGGACTGAGATGAGGATTGTGTACTGATAAGTTTGTCTAGACAGACAATGCATGATAAAGACTTGAGTGTACATGGCCTTTGTGTAAGTCATAACCAGATAAATCAAAACATCTAGAATTCTAGGCCAGTCATTTAAGTGTTGTCAATAGCCACCTTCATATAGTCACTGAAACTAATTTTATTATTCATTTATTATTAAATCTTTATTCAATGTCAACTGTATTCTAGGCGAGTGCTCAGATATTTGCATAGGTTCTCTCATTTACTTCATATGAAAATCCCATGAAATAGATGTCATTACTTTCACTGTCTTTTAGATGAGGAAGCTGAGGATCAGTAAGGTTAGGTGAACTCTCAAGGATACACTGCATATGGAACATTCAGATTTGTTTGGCCTCAATGATAGGGAAGTAAACTCATTTCAATTGCAGGTTAAGTCAATGATGAGACATCTGCCTGAAATCACATTCCATAGAGAGGTTAATCAGCAGTTATTAGTGATTGCTACAGTGGGAATAATTTTTTGCATTTCAACAAGTTAACAGTGTTTTAATTTAAACTTAAAAAAAAACCTGTTTAGCAAATGAATGATAGCAACATGGCATGCATGATGTTGTCTTAAAATGGACCCTATATTTTTTCATTAAAAAACATACAGTCTAATGGCAAGGAAATGGCTTAGTAGGTAAGAGTGTTTCCTGTATAGGCATGAGGAACAGTGATCAAATCCCCTGCACCCACATCTGGCATCAATGGGAGAGGAAAGGCCCTTGGTCCTGTGAAGGCTCGATGCCCCAGTGTAGGGTAATGATAGGGAAGTGAGGCAGGAGTGGGTGGGTGGCTGTGAGAGCACCCTCATAGAAGCAGGTGGAGGAGGGATGGGATGGGGGATTGTGGAGGGGAAACAAGGAAAGAATACAGTATTTGAAATATTAATAAATAAAATATCCAATTAAAAAAAAAGAAAATGATAAAGCCAGGAATGGCTGGCATGTAACTGTAACCTCTATGCTGTTTAATGGGGACGCAGTACAATTGCAGGGGACCTGATGGCTGCAAATGTAGCTCCAGGTTTAGGATTCCTTGTCTTAAGGGAAGAAGATGGAGGGTGGTAGCAGTACAGTCAATATTCTCCACTGGACTCCACCTGCTCATGGATGTACTAATGGTACACATACCTTACTGTGCTAAAAACTCCAAAGACCTGTGCAAAATTTACTGTATTGAATAATTTTGAGAAAACAACCCCAGGTATCCATTGGAAAATTCAAATCCTAGAGAACAAGGACAAACACTCTGACTTTGAACAAATGTAGATTTCCTTACATGTCTGGTAATATAGGGAACAAAGTAGTTTAAATAAGTAGGGCATCGTCCAGATTTTCATCATAGAGAAGAAGGCTTTACCAAGTGTATGAACTCACACTGCATTAACATCTATGAAACATTCATTAGTATATATAAAATATGCAAAAATGGTGGTATGTACTACTTCAGTAATTCATATTAGAGATGCTTAAATACTACTTGAATCAGTTCCATCATTTATGGTAGTTTGCATTTATAATTTGTGTTATTATCATTTAAGATGTGGACTATGACAGCAGGAAACAGTATTAACCTATCCTCATTTAAGAAAGATGTATGATAAAATGTTTTATTCACTTGGATGATATTTTTCTTTTCTGAGTTAGGTAACTCTTTCTAGTTCAGGCTACTTTAAACTTGAGATCTTCCTTGCCTCTGCCTCACAAGTGCTATGATTACAGGTGTGTAACACCTTGCCCAAGTCAAGATATAATTAACTTGAATCTTATAAATGGATTACTATCAACTGTTTTTTCTAGAAATTACTACTTTGTTAAGTATAGTTGAAGTTTATTATGAAAAATGTTTCATATAAATCTAGGAGCAGGTGTTTAGAGGGGGGGATGGAGTCGGACAAGAAAGAGAAGTCCTGTAGAGATAATACCTTATGTCTGTATGAGTATGGCATCTGTCAATTATAAATCTCTTTCTTGCCTATGGCTTAGGCAGGAAATAGAAGGTGGGACATCTAGGAGACAGAGTAATTCCTGGGATAGAGCCAGAGAGGAAGATACACCTGGGAAGAGAAGAGGGGATGGACACATGGTACCTGAGCACAGGTAACCAGCCACATGGCAAAATGTAGATTAAAATAGATAGGTTATCTTAGACTCTAGTAAGAGAAGAGTCTAGCAATTTGGCCAAGGTATTTGTAAATATATTTTGAGTGAGTCTTATTTCTGAGATCATGGGGCTGGAAGGAAGAACGGACCCCAACATCTGTTGGGAGCCCACTCTTAGCCAGAAGTGGCTATCATCTTTACAGCCATCTCGAGCCATATACCCTGACAAGAGACTTGTTTTCAACAGCCTGGAATAGGTGAGCACACTCTGGTAAACATCTTGTTACACTGTTTAGTGCCCCAGCTGCAAGGTGCTCCTGGTATCCATGGCTACAAGACACGTGATGGAGTGGCTTCAGTTGAGCTTGTCCAGGAGGGCAAGTCACGTGGTAAAGGGTATAAATACCCAGGATTTCCTTTCTATGTGTGTGAGGAGAATATATAGGAGACTATGGGAGAATAGAAGGTGTGAGGAGACTGAAGGAGTGAGGAGAATATAGAAGAAGAGAGGAGAATAAAGAAGAGACTTGAAGAGACTCGACCAGACTCTGTCTTATATCTATCTTTTGCGTCTCTCGCCCCTTTTTCACCCTTCCTTCGTCCCCACTCTCTCTCTTGCTAGACCCTGACCTATAGACCAGAACAGCAGAACTGGCTGGCCTTTACAAAGTAACAGAATTGGCCGTTACAAAAGAACCGGCTGTTACAAACATCTACAAAGGACAGTAGTCCATTATCTAGGTTAGGATAGACTTCCTAGAGAGTATGTCTGTGTATAGCATTAACATGTTAAGGTATATGCTTCAAAACTTGCTATTCTATTCTATAAAGACTGATTTAGCCTCATTCTTTATCATTTTACTAGAA
The DNA here is from genome assembly GCF_004785775.1 of Grammomys surdaster. Lineage (NCBI taxonomy): Eukaryota > Metazoa > Chordata > Mammalia > Rodentia > Muridae > Grammomys > Grammomys surdaster. The sequence continues at coordinate 4,323,375 of NW_021604563.1, forward strand.
GAAACAGATAATTCTAATTTCCATATGATATTATATAAGGAATAACAAAACCATTCCTGATTAAATAATTTTTGATCAGAATCACAGCTGTAGTTTGCAATTTAAGAACATCATTTTTTTATGTATTCTTCTTCTATTGCTTTATGCAAGTCATTGCAGGTAATTTGCTGACTTCCATAAACATGAAAAGAAAGAGATTTATTTACAAATATTTAGTAAGCTTTCTTTCTCTCTCCAGATAACTAATTAATGGTTTTAATGGTTCCTAAGTTAATTATCATCTATATCAGCATAAGCACAGGTTGGAGAATGTAGATTATTCCCACCACTTTATGTAGTTCGTATACTGTGCACACACATTTTTGAGCGCATTTATTGATTTAGCATAATTTTTGCTGCATGTAAATTAGCTTTCTCCATTTTACATTCAGATAAATACTATATTACTGTGCATGCTCTAATTATGATTATTTGGGAAATGGTGCAATAAATGTTACTTGGATGAATGAAATAACCTAATATGCTAAAAGACATCAATATATAATTATGTATTGGTAAAACTATGCAGCTCTGAAAAAAATAAGCCTCTTGCTCTTTGGTATATCTGTCACTGGCAACTCACACGGTCTCTCTTCATTCCTTCATGAATTTTTTCCTCCTGCTAGTACAGTCTTAAACTGCCACTGGTTTAAAAGCCTTTGAAGAAAGAATCAGCTGCCAGCTAACTCCTTTTTCTTCACCTTTCACTGTTCTTTCCCAGCTATGTCCTTCTCGTAGTCACCTCTTCTTTCTTGTGCTTTAGGTTTACTACCTCAGCAATCCCTAAAAGAATTCCTTCAATAACCTGGGCTCTCCTCCCTCATCATGTCATACCTCTTGTGACTCACTTCCAAGGATTTTTGTAGATTGGCTCTATCTTCTCTTGCCCCTAGTTCTCCAAACCTAACTTTTTTCCTAACTATGGTAACAGCAGAAAATATCCACTTAGCATGATAGCACTAGAGATTGAGAATATGTCAAAAGACATAATTATATATTAGGTGTGTATGCTCAAGTACAAATAGTTCCCACCTCATAGTTAGTACTCACAATAGAAAAAAATTACCGATATTTTTTTGTATTATATGAATAATTATTTATATTATAAAATGAAGAAAGTCAGTCACAGAAAGCCTCAATACACTGATAGAGATTATAGCCTAGAAATGATGGAGGCAGGACTTGACTTTAGGACTTTGTCCTCTTCATCACTTTGTTGTATTTTCCCATGGTTATTAAACATAGCTTACTGGAGGCCTGTTACAGATGTGCTGATGTGGAGCTCTGCTGATGTTATTTAGCAAAATCTGACCCATTTTTCAAGGAGTAGCTCAACTAATATGCACAGAAACTACTCTTAGCTTTCTCCAGGAAAAGTTGACATTTTGCCAAACTAAATTGATTTTTCCCTTTGGATAGGCCTACAAAGCAAATAATCTCTATCATGTATTGGCACACAATTTACTAGTTGCTGCTTCAGCTTTATTAAATGTCTTTGACAAAACTAAAAATGTCTTAAAGGTGAGAATGATTTCTTGAGCATTTTCTGTATTCTTCAATGAGAATTAAATGACTCATCAGTATCAAGAGAGTTACTATACTTAATTATCTCCTTTAATCTACACAAGATAAATGCCATTGCCCTATATTACAGCTGAAGGACCTGAAGCATGAATGGATACAGGAAAAGGACGAGTGCATAAACCTAGGTGGTGGAGCTAAAATGAACTCCTTCTTTAACACAGCAATTGCTTTTTAATCACACCCAAAAATTGTGGCCTCTTTAGCATAAAATACCTATTTTCTCATTTACAATAAAATATCGTTTCCTGTTATCACTTTTGCCTTCTGACCCATAGGTTTCTAAAAACTGAGACTTGATACATGACATTTTAATGGCTTTATCTTGAATATTAGCATTTATTTGTTTGGCTTTTGTTATATCTTTATTTCTGAACTCAGTTGATTATGTCTAGATTTCAGATATAATCTTTTGTATCATAAATATTCTGTTAATTTTGAACAATTAAATCAGACTATATTTCTCTATCATAAGTGTATATAACTTTGCCGGGCAGAAAATTAAGTTTCATTATTGTTATCTAGTAGTTTTATGAGTTCATGGAAGGTTTTTCTATAATAGTTCGTCATTTTCTTAAGTTGATACAAACTAGAAACTGTTAAAAGTACATGTAGTTTTAGTTAAATTTGAAAAGATTTTTAGTTATTATTAATTATTATTATGAATTTTGTGGTGCAGGAAATAGAACACGGGCCTTGCATGTGTGAGACAAGGATTTGGCTCTATCCCCTATTCGTCAGTTATTATTTCAACTATGCACATTTACAGGGCACAGTATGATAATTATATACATATATGCAATTCCTAATGATCAAATCAGAGTAATTGGCATAAGCAGTTTTACCATTTTTGATTAATGGATAAATTTATACATATTTATGTGGTACACAGAGCTCTATCTTGACATATGACTATATTCTTCTTTTTCTGCATCTTTTCATTCTTAAAACTTAAAATGCGAAACCTTTCAAAGATGTCTTTCTATAACTTATTCTGAAGTATGAACACAGTCCTCATGTAAAATACTATTGAAATATATAATAACAATAACAACAATAATGTATTTTTTATACATAGCCACAAGTTAAGTTGCTAATATTGAAGCCTACCATTTTCTTGATCTGCATGTATTAACAGCCCTTAAGAGAGAAATATTATTCATTTTCTTTTCAAAATTACATGTATGTCTCAGTGTGGGTTGGTACAGTCCCCAGGGAGATTAGAAGAGGGCATCTCATTGCTTGGAACTGGAATTCTAAGTGGTTGTGAGCTGCCTGGCCGTGGGTTCTATGAATTGAACGTAGATCTGTTGAAAGAGCAATATTCATTATTCTTTGCTGAGCCATCCATCTAGCACTGAAAAGTATCATATGAAAATGTGTCTCTAATGCTCACATCCCTCAATCTCATCAAATGCAGAAAAAACTTATTTAGATTTCTACAGTGTTTTCAATGGTAACTAAAAGAGACAATTAGCTATGGCTTGGGCACATTTTCAGGGAAATAGTGAATAACTGGTAAATTCTTAGGTGAAAGAGGGATTTAGTTTCTTCCAAAGGCATGTAGCCTTGTTGATGTTCATCTTGAACTGCTAGCCTCCAGAAGTATGAGATAATACATCTGCTGTTTTAATCTACCAGTTTACACCATTTCTGGTAATCTTCACTACTTTATTCTTCAAACAAAACCCTGTACATGTAGTTAAGACTTCCTTCCTGGGTTTCATTCTTCCCAAAGATTTTCCTTAAAGATCCCCTTAAGATTTCTTTCCAAGGCATTGAAAACCAAACATGTTCAAGTGATACTACCTGTTGTAACTCTCACAATAAATGAACTTTCTTTCTCTGTGAATGAATATATTCCCTTCTGCAGAACACTCACTCTCAATTCCTACATGGAAGCAATCACCAGAGACTGCCAACTCAACTTTTTAACACTCTTCTTGTGATGCTTAATTTTATATGTCAATTTGACTGAGCAATATTGCCCAGAAATTTGGTCACATATTATCCTTGTTTCTGTGAGGCTATTTTTGGAAGATGCTAACTTTCAAATTGATAGACTTGAATAAATCAGATTGCATTTTTTTTTGAGAATTTATCTCACCCATCAGCTGAAGATCCTACTAATACAAAAAGACTAATTTTACTCAAGCAGGAGGAAAAGCAGACTCAGACGTGGCTGTCCCCTGGGTTCTAGCCTGTGGATCTTCCTTGTAAATTATGGACTTGCCAGTTTCAATAAGCACATGGGCTAATACCTTAAAATAAGTCTGTCTTGGAACATAGACAATGCTACAGAACAGCTGCTATCAATGTTGATTGATAGAGGCAAGGATAAGTGTAAAAATTCTGGAGTTACATGACTTCTATCTCAGTGCTAATAATATCTGTATGTGTATCCTATTTGCCAAATTCCTTAAATTGTATGACCTACAGCTTAGTTTCCAAAGAATGAGATAATTAGAGTACTCACTACATAGAGATAAAAAGGATTGATTTGATGCTTGTCTTAGAATGTAGTAAATCTTAGAATGGTGTTTGCTATCTGCTCAATATTATAAAAGTGCTTGAAATTTTTATTATTGCTAAATATGGCAGGAAGTATTCCATTATCAAGCATACTACTTTGTATCTTGATCAGATTTGTGTTTTAATTTAACCCTCTGGATCTCTTAGTACTGAAGAGAGGAGAAAAGGTACTTAAGAAAAACTGCCATGCCTTCCATTCTTAACCTCTCGGTGCAGACACCTGAGTAGTAATCACTTCTGCTTCTTTCTATCTGTCCCCTCATCATCCACCTTTGTTTTGAGATAAAGAATAATTCATTTTGTAACTCAATGTGGCCTTGCATTTGTGATCTCCCTGTTTCTACTTCCTTAGTGTTGTCAATATAGATATACACAAACATTCTGAGTATTTTGGACTCTCTTCTTCAACATCTAACGAAAAGAAAAATCTACCTCTAACTTCTTGTTAGCTGAAAGAACATTTAGTGGATACTACTGCAAATGCACCCAGACTGCCTACTTAGCTGAGTAAGATGCTCGGCAGTCCTTGTTTTCCCAACTTGTAATAGTGCTGTCAATATCTATCATGACTTGGAATGTTCAAGTCCCCAAGAAGGACTGTTGTTACAACACCGACAATAGATATAAGCCAACAAAGTGAAATTCAGGTCTGACCCTCCTACCCCAGACCAGCTTTTCACTTTTCATCTCACTCTCTTCTTCCTCCATGATGGCCTTTTCTAGAACATACTATCATAACAAATAAACACAAAACAACATGTCAACTATACAACAGCTCATACTAATTACCCATAATTTACAGTGTTTAGTGTAGAATGATCAGAAATAAAAATAGCAACATAAGCAAAATATAACCAGGAAAAAAGTAAGAATATCATGAGTTTTCTACTAGAAATAAAATCAGTTTACAATTAAACAATTTTTAAAAATTAAATCACTTTATACTTTTCCCATCATTATAAATTTCAATTGCTGTTTTAGGGCAGACTAAAGATAGACCCTATGGTAATGTCCATGCTAAGTAAATGGTCCTCCACTCATAAATATGCCCAGGGACCTTTGATATTTATCAATATTTTATACATATTAATTCTAAGATAGAGTCTAACTCAGCTGTACCAAATGGTCTAAGACATGGAAATCTTTGTGGCTCACAAGCCTCCATGGCCGCAACGTATGCAAAGCACTGGAAATGGTTTTGTACCTTTGTTTATATCAATGAGCTGCTTCTTCTTCTTCTGCCGTTCCAGCTTCTCTTGTTCAGCTTTCTCTTTTGCAAGCTTTGCCCTCCTGCTCTTCTCTTCTATTTCCTTTCTCTTGTGGTTTTCTTTCAGTGCTTCCTAATGACAAAAGTAAAATAAAAAAAATATGTTTTTTTCCTACACACTATATAATGGAGAAGGTGCACACTTTTAAAACGTCTATAATTTAGCCAAGACAGGAAAATTTCATAGCAGCCTCAGAGTATGGGCATATACTGTTTGTTGGTAGAGTCAAATAATTACACTGAAGACATCACTTCTGGAAAAAATATTTGAAATAATCTTTTCAGTTCTAATTATGTGTTGTGGCAGGAAAACGGGGTTATTTATGTTATAGGTATAACAATGAAAATACTTGCTTTATTGTTAAAATATGAGCTACTGTTGATATACAAGCAAACTAAGTGTTTCATCACTTATTGAACATTTTCCTGTTATCTGCAAAATGAGTTTAAAAAACTCTACCTCACAGAATATTTGTGAAGAGAAATGAGTTGTGCACTTGAAGTGCTTCCAGCAGAACCTAATACATTATAATCAAGATATTTTCGTCTATGATGTGGAGGTGGTTGTGTTGCTGGAGGAATGATTACATCTAATGATTCAGGACGTGAAACAATCACCTGCAAGGTTTCGAGCTTTTTATATGCTGAAATTGTTGAAAATGATGAAACAGATTTCCAGCTCTTTGATATTTATGGAATTCCAGTGAATCCTGTACACTGTAGCTGAGAAACTTGAAGCAAACTGATCAGATGAAATAACGTCAGCCTCTTTGGAGTTCAGAAAAGTCACTATTTTAAAGACACATCAACTACCAGTTCATTCCTTCATGCTCTGTTTCCCCTGATTATGATTGATGGATCTACTACATAGCGTTTGCATAAACTTTCCACAAAGCTATAAAAAATAAGAAGATAAAGAAAACCCCAAGAATAAGCATACATTTACAAGTTGTTTTGTGTGTGTGTGTTTGTGTTGAGAGTCTCTGTCTATACTGAAATATTTTTTTTTCTTCATGTTAAAGGGCACAATAGTGCAAAAGACTCCTGGAAAAAGCCTCTAAACAAATTTACTGGCTTGAAAGAATTGGTTTCCTCCTATAAAATATAACTGATTTTTACATCTGTGACATCTACTATCCTGGTCATGCAAAATACTCCTCACATTAGGCTATGGGCACACAACTATCTAGATACTTTAGACAGATTCAAGGATTTCTACTACTATAGTTTTGGCCAGAATGATGATGATGATGTTGTAGGGTTTGGCCTATGCACTGGAGAGTGTTTGATGGCATCTTTTGTCTCCAGCCACTACATGCAATTAGCATCTCTTACAATGTGGCAACTAAATAAGTCTCTTGAGCCTACCAAATGTCACTTGAAGGGCAAACATACCCAGATTGAGGTTTCAGAAAGAAAATTCTGAAAACAAGTGACCATGGAGTATTAAGCCTTAGATGGGCACACATAAAACCTCTTCCAATACTGAAGGAATATCTTTATGGAATTATCAGAATGGGAGAAAGAAAGAACATAAATGCTGGAAGATATGAAGAAGTGCTGTCTTATGGGTTTTCAGAGATGCGGCCCACTTGTGGGTTACTTAGATACCAGTGAACAGCTTTACTTTCATCCCCTCACAAGCAGCCCTGCTTAATCCCAATGTGTGATGAGGCAAAAAACAAAATAAAAGAAAATTTAGAAAAATGTTAGAAGGTAAGGAGGTAAGAAGCAGAAGAGAGGAAGCAGGTCGTCATTTGTGTATATTGTTGTTGTTATTTTTAATATTATTTTATTATTGGCCCAATATTTCCTGTGCTAAACAGTCACCAAGATCCAGGTGGACTCTGATATTGTCGATCTAATGTGCTATTGCAATTGGAGACTACTGTTGTGAGTGTGCTTCACAACAAACTAACATGGAGAAATAGCCTAGTAACTTTCATTTGTCATTTTTCTCGAGACTCCTTCATTCCTTCTTTCCTTCCTCTTTAGTGTTTTTCTTTGCGCACACACATGTGCAAGAAAGAGAGAGAGGAAGAGAAAGGGAGAGAGAGAGAGAGAGAGAGAGAGAGAGGAAGAGAGAGAGAGAGAGAGAGAGAGAGAGAGAGAGAGAGAGAGAGAGAGAGTCCTGTATAAAAGTAACACAGGCTGTCCATGAACTTCATATGTAATGGAGAATGACTTTGAACTTCTGATCCTTCTGTAGCTCCCTCCTGAGCGCTAAATGTTGGAACTGCAGGCATAGACAGCCTACTCTCCCACAGTTTAAGTTAGTTGTGCTTTGGACTGTACCCAGAGGTTATTTCAGGAAGCCATCTACCCACTCAACTGCATCCCTCATCCACTTCCAACATCCTAAAATCCTTGGGATGTCAAAAAGGATCGTGTATTTGGCATGCCAGTGGATCTACAAATAAAGAGTAGTAGCTCCTGTCATAGAAGTTCCTGCACTTGAACTAGTCCAAGAATCCCCCCATGTATCAATTCATCTGCATGTTTATCTGTTAAGTATTGTTACCAGTAAGTTGGTAAATAATGTTTTCCAGAATACCTTGAGCTGCTTTAGGAAATTAGTCTAGCCTTAGGATGAATGAGTATTCAGGGACACAAACTAAAGTCTGGGCTTGGCTTTTGAAATGGGGAGGGAAGCAGGCTTGGGGGCTAAACCCTCAGACTTTGGGATCTGATACTATCTCCAAGTGGGTAGTGTCAGAGTTCAGATTATAGAACACCCAGGTATTGTCCACAGTGACAGGATACATTGTACTCACTGAGAAATGGTCCTATCTTTTGAGGTTAGAAAAGTCTTTTGCAATGATTGCTACAGTATTTACTTACTCTCATAATAACAGTTATGCATTTAATAGAAATCTAACTTAGGTTGGTAAGGCTCTGTGCAGAATCTTACTCGTCCTTGGCTTGCCAGTCTGTTAATTTAATAACTCTGTCGGGGGTCCATTTTCAGATTCAAGCCATGTGCTTTGGCTACCAACATGTTGATCTTTTTAAAGACAAACTTTAATGTGATGATGGGCAGGATTAAAAGTATTCCCAGGACAAAAAGAGCTAGCATGACCCAGCTATATATTCCATTCTTGAAGCTTGACCAAAATAGAAATACTGATCTCAGGCCATGGTTGGATCAATTTCTGATAAACTTTTCATCTGTCTCTCTTTGACCAACCTGTTGACTTGAAAACTCTTGGTGAAACCAGTAGCGTATAGTGTTTTTGGGACATACAACACCTTGATGAATCCAATGACAAATTTACAACCATGTTTTTACCAATTTAACATAAATGAATATGAAGTATTTGAAAGTTCTCAAATATATTGACAAGATCTATTGCTAAAAAAAAATAGAAAACTACTATGTGCCAAGTGTTTTTAAACCATAGTATCTAATCTCTATAAAGATAAAAGAGGTCACGTAAGTATTATTCAATCTCATTTACAAAACATGAAACTTCAGTTCAGACAGATGAAGATAACATGTTCAAAGCCACACAGATGCTTAACTACAAGAACCACTTATAGTTGCTCGGCATCTTCAACTATGTTGATGTAGACTGTACTCAAGAGGAACTGTTAAGAAAATTATAGAATACTTGACTACATTTGAATTTCAGATAAACCATAAATAATTTTATAAATCTATGTATATTCTACACAATATTTAGGACACATTTATACCAAAGAAAAGATACAATACCCAGTATACACAGATACTAAGTTATTATTTATCTAAAAATCAAGTTTTACTGGATAGCTTGTATATTATGTGTATATGTATGTATATGTATGTATTTATCAATTTTTTTCCTTTTGACTTTTGACAAAAGGTTTTGATATGTAGCTCAGGCTAGAATTCACTATATAGCCTAGACTAATTTGATCCTATGATCCTCATGATTCAGCTCCCAAAGTGTTAGGCTTACAGCCACCATGCCTGGCCTGTACCTTGAATTTTCATTACATAAATCTGTCAGTCCTTTTCTCAAGCCTTTCCTAGTTTTTTCTATGTATCTTTTGATTTACTATGCTATTTAATGAAGTCTATAGAAATTACTACATTAAAATGCCCAAATTTAAACTGCTTTGAGATAGAATAAGAAGTGCTGATAGCCATATGTTGTCTACTGCCTTGAATCATGTCATTTCTGCAACATTCCTCACATATCCCTTTAAAAGTAATTTTTATGATGAATAAAATTCAAAACTATGAGTTTATATAAAAATTTAACTTATACAACTGAAGATTATAGATAATTAGGTGACCACTAATATCAAGGACTCTAAGAATACAATTTTTGTAGCTATGCAAGTACATTACATTTCTGGATGAAATGGAGGCTTAAATGAATATCTAGCAAAATATTCAAGAGATTTAACTATTAAGTCCATCAATCCTCATAACAATGGTTTCATATCAATTGACTTTAATAACATTGGAGTGAAAAGTAAGAAATTTCAGGATCTGTTTAACTTCTAAAAATACAAGAGGTGATATTGAAGGAGAAATTCTTTAGAGGGATAAATCCTTATCACCTTAATTATTACAAAACCAAAAAAAAATTAGCAAAAACAGGAGGATAAAATTAGGAACATGCTTTGTTAAAGGGTGCTAATTCAAAAAAAAGTTTTTATAGTAACTTCCTACAAGGTAAGAAATTTGTTCACAGAAAGAGGTCTCAGTTTTACCAGTTTTAAAACTATCTTTTAAGAATCAGTAAAAACAATGAAAGAAGAAAATATAATAGATACTATGTCAAAAATTTACTATGAAATAGTGAGCAACTTAATTTGATATCTGTCAATGAAATCTATATTGCTTTGTTGGAAATGAATGAATGATTCATTGTACCTCCCTTGGTGTACATAATCACGAAGTGAGTCCTACTAAGTAAAACTGGCATATACAAATGCAACAATTTTCTAGTTATTACATAAAGATTTAAGAAAACCAATTAAAACAAAGATTTTTAAAAGCCACATGGAAAGCTACTCTTTTATATGCTTCATATTCTATCTATCTATCTATCTATCTATCTATCTATCTATCTATCCATCCATCTATCTATCTGGAGGTGATCAACCACTTTATGATTAGCTATAAAGCCTGGTTCCCAGGAGAAACTGAAGGGTATGTATTACTGGGAATTCATCTAAGAATCCATGTTTGGGGAGTTTACATTACCTGTAGTATCAAACTATCACTGAATTTGTACCTTTATAACCATATATATGTGTATGAGTTATACATAGAAGCTTATAATCCTCCCAAAAGAGATAAGTAATAAATGAAAAGCCCAGTTTCAGATTTGGGATGCCTCTCCTTGAGTTTTTGGAGGTCCTGGAGACTTCTTAAATAGTACAGGCTATTGCAATTGCTCTTGGTTGCCCACAGTAATGAGATGGTAAAATCCTATTGCTGAAGGCAGCACATATATTGGTCATAGAATATGCAGAAATCAAGTTGGTACTGACTAGAAATATTCTTTCCTGCTGGATAGCTTTCATAGTACTGGGAAGTACTATGTAGACACCTGGGGAAGAAATTAGCAGTCTTACTCAGTTGTGAACTCTGTAAAGGACAATAATGACTAGAACAGCAAGGTATGCTATGGGTACAATAGTGGCATATGTTATGGGGGCAACCAACCACTTTATGATTGGCTGTAAGGCTTAAATTACAGGAGGAAATTCATTATGGCTGGTACTATAAATCTATCCAAGAATCCATGGTTGGGGAGTTCATGGGCCTGCAGCAACAAATTATCACTATATTTGTACCTTTATAACCATATATTAATGTGTGTAGCTCTCTGAACTCACCAGAGGAGTTTCTTGGTACAGTGGATAATCGCTAATGCAGAAACTGCATAAGGACATTGCATCATTTCTTTACTATTTATCTCAGAATAAGTGATTCACTTGGTATGCCTAAAGATTTACAGAAGTCAGAGTATCAGACTACACTGCCAACCTACAGGATGGTGGTAACAATGTATAGGGCTGCCCTTGCCCATTTAGTTAATCCTGTCTGGAAATGTCCTCTCTTTCCTTTATAAAAATTCTCCCTCCTACCATTTTACTCTACTTACACTTTAGCTTTAACTGTCCTGGGTGCTAGTGAGACTTCTATAATTTTCTATGGAAAATTTTCCCAGAAGCCATATTAAAGAATTGTGAAGATACACATCTCAATGTATCATATCACAATGTAATGTACAAATAAGCTTGGCTTTGTTATTTGTCGGTTTGATATATGTGGGTGAAAAATCTCAATATTTGAGGAAGTAGTAAAGCAAGATCCACATTTGTCCAGATTTTCCTCTCCCATTTTAGATTACATCAGTTTACAAATGAGAATGTTAATGTCAGCTTCTCAGATTTTGGTTGAAAAAACTGAAGAACCATATGACTGCAGGAGACTGGGCTGAGGAAACCACTGCAGTCATTCATTAGAATTTTCAGCAGCAATCCCAGTCAAATTAAAGCTTTCCATTAAGGAAGGGAAGAAATCCTATTCTTTAATTAATAGCAAACAACATTAGATAGTCCTTCTCTATAGTTTTATTGTGCTTAAAGGGCATATTGGATTGAAGAAGTCATGACAAATGCTGAGGGCAATGAGTTTTCAACAGCAGCAACCAGACTTGGAAAGTCAGAACCTCTTAAGACTTTATAAGCACTATAATACTGCTAAACTTTTTCTTTCCGCGAGATTTCCACTTATTATGGTACAAGTGACCTTTAAAGTTCCTCTTATGAAATAGCTCATGAATACTTCATCAACCAATCAGCTACAATTGCAACAGAGGTATAACTTTCTTACTTACAGGCGTAATTGAAACCTTGATTAGCTTCCTCAAGTACTTAGGTGACTCAGTAACAGACCCTGAACAAATATACTGATAGCATGGCTAGATATTGCTTAGAGTCTTGCTCTTTAACCTATGTAAATATGGTATGAATCACAGATTTATCCTGTGCCACACATAATGATGCAGAAATCAAATAGAACCTCTCTCTTCTCTTTGATTCGTATATTCCTTGCTTTCTACAGACACTGTTTGTCTTTGTCCATTTCTTTTCTGGACTGTAATTTCCTCTCCCACATTTTTCTCTTTCAACTGAAACTCTGTTGCATTTGTTTTTCTGGCAGATAATTCATTTATTATTACTTACTATACTATTCAGTATGCTTCCAATAGTTTACAAAGGCTTATATTCTATTACCCTGTATAAATTCTTTGACAGTCTACTATTTGTCCATTGACATCCAGTCTCATTAGCTCTTTAGCTTACCTTGAACTTTCACACCCATATTCCCTCTAGTCTCTCACATGCCTCCATCCAGTCTCTCTCTCTCTCTCTCTCTCTCTCTCTCTCTCTCTCTCTCTCCCTCTCCCTCTCCCTCTCTATCTCTCTCTCCCAGATTTATTTATTTTATGTAAACGAGTACACTGTAGTTGTCTTGAGACACACCAGAAGAGGGCATCGGATCCCATTACAGATGGTTGTGAGCCACCATGTGGTTGCTGGGAATTGAACTCAGGATCTCTGGAACAGCAGTCAGTGCTCTTAACTGCCATCTCTCCAGCCCCTCCATTCTCTCTGTTAATGTCTCCTCTCTCATTACTTTCTCCCTCACCACCTTATACAACAAAATCCGTAAAGTCCGTGTGTCTTCCTCTTTCCTAATGTCGAATTCAGAACATAAATAAAGGGTCAAAACCTAGTTAAAATTTCTATACTCTTCAGTTTCTGAGAATTAACAGCTGGAGCTGGTTGATTTACATAATAACCTTTTTCAGCCTGGGAGTTCTCAAAACATTAAATTACCAAGAACACTTCCACACATAGTTCCCTATATACCTCATATTTCTTTATTGTGAAAAATCATGACAGCCTTTAAAAAAAAACACTAAGGTACTTTGGAATGGTGGCTTGCTTTCTAATCATCTATTGGCTTTGGGTCATTGACATTTCTATCAGTTTTCTTAGAAATGCCAATGCTTAGTGTTTCTGAGGCTTCATATTTGTGACTTGTCATGTTGCTGTAGCTCAATTTTCTGTTTAGAAAATTCCTTTGGTCATAGATTAGCACTTACAGATAGCTTCCAAGGTTAAGTGAAAAGAAGCATGCTAATTTCACAAGTGAGGTCTTTGCTTGTAAGGAGATACACAGTGATCAAGCATTAGTATCATACATACAGCTTTCCAGTGTCCTTTGTTTTAAGACAAAATGTTTTCATATTTGGGTGGATGGTTTATATAAAAAGTTCTGTGAATTGATTTTTGTAAATGATTCACTTTTGGCAGGGAATAGAATCATGGAAGAAACTAATTTGCTACAGGTAAGGAAGGCAGCTGAAGTGAATACAAGTAAGTGCTCACCGAAGAAGCCCTCTTTTATTCTGCACAACCAGCTCATACTCCTTAGGAAACAGATAAAAAATTAATGTGTCTTTCACTTGCAGTACATATCTGGAGGTTTGACAGACAAACAGATCTTTGCACACCAGCACGGTCGTGAAGAGAATCTCAAAGGTAAATTATTAAAAACAAGAAGAAAAAAGACTGTTATGTGCAAATCTCCTTGGATATTAAACTTGCAGTTGGTTACAAGCGGTCATGCGCCAATAATGCTGGCTGGCTGTGATCCCCAAGGCCTTCTTTTAAAATTTGCCTTACGACTGCAAAAAACATGGGATATGAAGTTGGAGGAAAAACTGTCTCTCTCGTCACACTCCATTAGAGTTCTGAACTATGATTAGCTAGAAGTTAATCTGCAATCTGTAGCCTAGAAAAGCTTTTCAAATGCTGTAGGTTTCAGCAGACATTTTGGTTATAGGAATGTGAGCATCCATCTTTGCATCTGGGAAAGAAAAACAATTGAATTCAACATGTCTCTATGGACCACTATTTGATTAAAATCTATGAACCGCTTTGAGTGACTATAGGAAATTAATCTATAACTTTTTGAGCTAAAGGAAAATGAAATTCTGAAGTGACTGATACAATATTTTAATAGAAAAACATCTCAGGAAAGTATAAGTGGAAGAAAATATAGCAGTGTTAAGTTACTGTTCTAAGGTCTGTGTTTACTATTATGATTGTGTCTCTAAGTAGCTAAAAGAGGCAGTCCAATTAATAAGGTTTTCTTGTTTTGCTTTTCCATGCTGAGGATTCAATGCACAGCCCCACACAACTTATGAATCATCGAGCAACAGCTCTGGCATCTCAATAAGGTTCTAATGTGACCAACTGAGGTATAGTGAGAAGCATGGTGAGACTTGGATGAGTATATCAAGTTACCTTGACAAGTAGAATTTATAGACTTGATGAGTAGAAACAGTCCTCAAGAAACATCAGCCTGAGTCCTCTAACTGTAGAGAGAGTTCCATGACCTCCCCCAGGAACCTATTTTGATACTGTATCACTTGTATAAAGAAAAAAAGAAAAAAAAAAACTTCCTTATATCTCAGCAAAAACTGTCAGTTTTTAAGTCTGTGTCTTATTTATTGACCTCAGTGTAAAAGAAAAAAGTCAAAATCTTCCTTTAAAATACTTTCCTAGTGGTGTAACTTGTCTTCAGGACTCACTGGAGTGTCCAGGTTCCACAAAAGTTAACCCTCAAGTGCAATACAGAATTTTCTTTTCAGTTTTAGAGTGATTGATGGGGAGGAGTGGGTCTTAGGGGCCTTAGGATAAAAATCTGTTCTCTCTCTCTCTCTCTCTCTCTCTCTCTCTCTCTCTCTCATCTCTGTCTCTGTCTCTGTCTCTCTCTCTCTCTCATCTCTATCTCTATCTCTATCTCTATCTCTATCTCTATCTCTATCTC
>NW_021604563.1:4338656-4379021 GCF_004785775.1 Grammomys surdaster
CTATCTCTATCTCTATCTCTATCTCTATCTCTATCTCTATCTCTATCATCTCTATCTCTATCCCAGATTCAATGCTCTTGCCTCAGACTCTTTGAATGCTGGAACTACACAGTTCAGTATCAATTTCTAGAATAAAAAGTTCCTCATAGTTATCTTTTTCCATGAGTTTAATAATACCTGGGTATCCTCCTGGGTCTTTTCTACCTGTTGGACATTATTTTTGAATTATAGGTTTCTCCATTCTCCTATGTGTTTCCCAAAAATAAGAAAACAAGGATTGCAACAATACTTTAATAGGTGTGCCATTTTGTTTCTACCAGTTTTTGATGCTCAAATTCTTCTAAAATACAGTATCTGTTTTGTACTATTTTAAAGTGCAACTGTAAAGTTAAAAGATCGGTTCCAATATGACTGTTGAAGCCATAAATCGTCTTTTCAAATAGCCACCTTGGGAAGCCATAAACTTATTTTGGTGAGAGCATTAATCTGTGTTTGAAATTCCTTTTTCTGAACTGAACTCTGATTTTACTGAAATCAGTTTCATTACTTCAGATTCACATTATTTTTAAGCAGAAATTTTTTTACCCAGTTCCATCATCTATTTTAATATAACTCTTGGTTTAATATCATTTTTGGCTATTTCCCGAAATGACAGCAACCTAAATTTCAAAGATTTTAAGTGCTCCTGGATAGATCTAAAACTCATACCATAAAACACCTAGAGAATTCTAAAAACAGGAGTTTTCCAAAATTCTATGACAAGGGAGTTATCTTTTAATAAAGATAACAAGAAAGATAAGTTCATTTGACTATATACATTTCTGGTATGTTTGTTAACAAAAAATCACCACACTTCACACACTGCCTAATGCATGATAAATACTGTTTCACTAAACCTTACAAGTATTTATTTTATGATATATTTGTACCAGCCTTGTTTCTATATTACATGTTTGATGTTCTTATTCATATTTTAACTCTATCTAACTGAACTTGACTCTATTTTGATGTAACATATATATCTAATAAATGTTTTTTCTCCCATCTTATCTTATTTTGAATGAAATATTTGAAATCTCTCTAGATCTATACAGCCATTTAGCTTTTCTTTGGGTGATAGGAAAGACAGGAAAAGGTAGAAGCAGCAAGGCATATAAGACAAAAATAATCTGATTACTAAATAGGTATTTTTGCCTTCAGTGATATAGTGATATGCAAGATATAGACACACACACACACACACACACACACACACACACACTCTTTACCATGCTAATCACAGAGAGCTATAGTCCCTGGATAATCAACAAAAAGAGTCACTCATGAAGCTTTGTCACTCATGGCACTGTGTTGTGACAGAAAGGAGTTCTAGAAATGTTAATTTTCTGTGGCTCTATCTCTTAGACTCAGGTGGGGTACTGTCTTAATGTCAGATGTACTGGTATCCTGAAATTTACTGTTTACTTCTCTTTAATCGTTATTGATAATGAATGTTACTCAGGAAGGAATACAAATCTTAGTGAATTAGCAGATATTTCTCTCTTTTGGACTAGAGGGAACTGATTCTTCCATAGAAGTAAATTAAAATGGTTGAGTTCAATTTTCTTTTCACAAAGCTATCTTGATTACCAGTCACAACTCTGTGCTTTTCTAAGTACAAAGTGATTGTTTGCTGATTTGTTGTGCTATCTTCCAAACTATTGACAGCAAGATGTCCTTCAAGTAATTATGGGGTTGTACCTTTCTCTTTATTGATGCTGTCTAAAGAATCAGTGTAATTTTCACATACACACACACACACACTAACAGATAATGAATTGAAACTAAGTAACACAAAATTTAAAAACAGAGCAATGATGAAGCATGGGAAAGTATGGTGATATGGCACCTAAGGGTCACAGTGGTCCATAAAACAATCCAGTAGTTAGAATGTGTGGCAGTTTGAATGAAAATGGTGCCTGTAGCCCCACAGAAAGTGGTCTTGTGGATGTAGGCATAGGCATTGTCTTGTTGGAAGAAGTATGTTACTTTGGGGGCTGTCTTGGAGGTCTCCTATGGTCAAGGATAAAGGGTGACACATAGTATTCTCCTGTTGCCTGTGGATCAAGACATGAACTCTTAGCTCCTTCTCTAGCACTATTCCCATCTGTATGCTACCATGCTCCCTGACATGATGATAATGGACCCTGAAAGTATAAGCCAGTCTCAATTAAATGTTTTCCTTTATGAGAGTTGCTTGGTCATAGTGTCTCTTCATAGAAATAAAACCCAAACTAAGACAGAATTTGTAATCACGGACTAAGGTATTGCTGTGATAGGCTAGAACATGTTTGTTTGTTGTTGTTTTGTACTGATGTGGACTTGGGGACTTTGGATTAAGCAAGCAGTAGAATGCTTTAAGCAAGGCTTAATGGGGCATACTAGTAGGAGCAGGGAAGACAAGGTGCTGAGGGTGATTTGAAGTGTGGGGGCCTGGCTCTAGAGGTTTCAGAGAAGAATGTTTGTGGCCTAGAGATTATTATTGTGGTATTTTAGCAAATAATGTGGCCGCTTTTTGCCCTTGTTTATTTATCCAGGTATATAGTGAAAAGTTTAAAATTAATAACATTGGCACAGGAAATCTCAAACCACCCTACTATAGATTTTGTTGTGTAGCTATTACTGTTCACTCTTATGAAGAACATTTTGATGAAAAGGAGCAAGCTGAGCAAGGAAAAATACAAAATGTATGGTTCAAGGAGAAAAGGGTCAGCAGGTTGTGAAATAGAGCTAAATTCTGTGTTAAAGAAGATAAATAGATTAAAGGTATTAAATTTACTAAAGGGAGTGGTGACCTTAGGGCAAGATCCCAACCAGCGAAGCTAAACTTCCTTCCTGTGAAAAGAAATTAAAGAGTAGTTTAGATCCAGGCATGGTGGTACATGCTTTTAATCCCAGCACTCAGAAGACAGAAGCACAAGATCTCTGAGTTCATGGTCAGCCTAGTCTACAGAGTGAGATCCAGGACAGCAGCCAAGTTAAGGAAATGAAGGAAACTATTGAAAACAGAAAACTGGTGAAGATGTGATTGAAAATTGAAAAGTGGTGGTGGTGGGGAGGGGCATGTTACAGCATCAGCAAGCAGCATAAAACTTGGCAGCTTTGGCCTCAAGGTTCTGGATTTAGTGACAGGGATAAAAAGCGAGGGGGGGGGAAGGTAGGGGGTATGGAGTCTTTCACAGTGAATAAGAAAAGCCTAGAATATTACACAGATATCTCTGCATGGAGATTAGGAGAGGCCATTGTGTGAAGCAGGGAAGGGGAAGGCTGCAATGCCTTGCAATCCCCAAGAGGTTAGAAATGCCAGAGCCATGGGATACTTGCTGAAGAAAGCTGGTAATAGGGAATAGAAACAGCCCAAGATAAAGAGGTGTGTTGCAGTCAACAATACTGAAGTGAATTGGAGATCTGAAGAACATTTTGACATCAGACATGCATAGAGATACAGTTTGGAGTTTGCCCAGCTGGTTTTTGGTCTTGCTTTGGTTATTTCCTTACTATGCTCCCTTTCCACCATTTTGGGACAGTATTGTATATCTTACACCATTATTTGTTGGAAGTATACTATATGCTTTTTGATTTTTATTTTATAGGAGATTTCAATTAAGATATTTTATGCGTCAAAGAAGAGACTTTGAACTTTGGACCTTTCAACGAGTTTAAGACTTTTATAGACTATAAGCACTTTGAAATAGAACTAAATACATTTTGCATTATTATATAGTTACAAGACTTTGGGGGCCATGGAATGAAATGTGGTACTTTGAATGTAATTGGCCCCCATAGGCCAATATGAAGTGGCACTATTAGGAAATGTGGTCTTGTTGGAGTAGGTGTGGCTTTGTTGGGGGAGTATGTCACTCTGTGGGCTGGCTTGGAGGTGTCCTATGCTCAAGTTACACCCAGTGTAATACACAGTATCTTTCTCCCTGTAGTCCAAGATGTAGAACTATCAGCTCCTTCTTTAGCCCCATGTCTGTCTGTAGGCTGCCATGTTCCTCACCATGATGATAATCAACTAAACCTCTGAAACTGCAAGCTAGCCCCAATTAAATGTTTTTCCTTAGAAGAGTTGCTGTGGTTGTGATGTCTCTTCACAACTATAAAACCAAAATAAGACAGAAGGAAACAGAAATACTTATAAGTTTAATCCTCTCTTAAACCAGAGACTGCAGGGGCTGTTTCACTAATGACCACTAAAAAAATGAACTAATCTTTTTAATATATATAATATTAATATACAGGTTACATATTTTGCATGCATTTAAATGTCTGTCAATTTATGTCTATTATGCAAGTTTACTTCAGTGTTGCTTATGTCTTTTATGCAAGTTTACTTCAGTGTTGCGGACTTTTGCAGCTTCTGAGAGGGGAGGCTCATGCTCAGTTCAGTTCACTTCAGGTGTGATATTCTTTTTTGATGGCCATTATTTACTTATATTCTTATTCATGTATTTTTGAGTCATGGTCTTACACTCAGGCTCAGGCTAGGCTCAGTGTGTAGCCTAGAACTGCATTAACCTCACAGCAATCCTCCTATTACAGCCTTCAGAGTCCTGGCATTATAGGCATAAGTCACCACACCTGACTCAGATAAGCGCTCTTAATAAGTGCACAGAACACTTAATACAGATGTGCCATGAAATAACAATTTCTTGGGCTGGAGAGATGGCTCAGCGGTTAAGAGCACTGTCTGCTCTTCCAGAGGTCCACCATCTGGTCACCACCATCTGTAATGGGGTCTGGAGTGTCTGAAGACAGCTACAGTGTATTCATATGCATAAAATAAATAAATGAATTTAAAAAATAGAAATAACTATTTCTTAATTAATAAAAACTGGAAAATGAAATTAGTCTAAATACTAGTGTAGCATATAATATACAAACACTATTCTTACTTGAGTTTTCTTATTAGTAGTTTGGCCCTTTTGAAAGAGCTTATATTATGGGCTTAATAATTTCATATGCAGAGGCATATTCATTATTTAGACTAGGGTCACTGGGGAAGGAACATATAGAAATATGAAAAGAAATCTGAAGAAAATTAAGAAAAGATGTCAAAGTTTAGAAGTGACAAATTACAAAAAATTAGATGGGTAATCTCAAGGACAACTGGATTAAGGAACAGAACTACATCCATGGACATGACATGGCTACTTAATAATTAAACAGTAAGTTTATTGTAGCGCTTCTAGAAGTCAGAGCACTATGGTCTGCAGTTATATTTTAAGATGAGACTTTAAAAAGTACACTACTGTACAGATGGTAAAGCAATGGAACCAAGTCAAGAAAGTGATTTCTACTGAAAAGGATTAGGAAGATTAGCTGGTTAGCTGTAAAGATGTACAGAAAACATGCTAGAAGTCCAAGTCATAAAATAAACCATTAGATAATTCTTCCATTTCTATTCTATAATATTTTGTTACCATTGTTATATATGTCTGATTCATTACTTAATAAAATAGAAAAATAAAATGAATATTCAATTTCTTGTCTCTTTTTGACATCTTGGGAGTTAGATATACTATAACTCAGAGAGTTGATAGCTTGTAAAAATATCTGCAAACAATACGCTATAGATCATTTTCAAAATGAGTTTGAGTGAGAAACAGGTTAGATCCAGAGACATTTTGCTTCAAAATCAACTCTCTCAAACTAGAAATAATAAGGATACTGTTATGTACTAGTGATTGCATTCTAGGAAGCAAGCCATTCCATCTGTATATGCAAACCCTAGCTACATTCCACAATGTAAAACATATCTCACTTGTGATTATGTCTTTGATCATTACCTAGATCTGGCTGAAGAGCATTGTTTACTTAGTGATTGGACTATCCTTTGCTTATTAAGCTAATGATCTAATGTCCTCTTTTTTACCTTCCTTCTCCCAAGGTAATATATCATTATTTATAGAGGAATTTTCTGGCCTCTCTATGAATCTTCTTTTTAAATTGCCTTATTTATTGGTAGAGAGGGATTTTACCATTAGGTTTGACATGTTGGACAAATAACTTGCATGAGGATTTAGGGAGTTTACAGACACACTGGTTTTTATATCCTGTACAAAATTTTGCAATAATAAATATCATACTTTAGACTTGACTTCTTTCAATGTAAACTTCTGAACAAAATATCATGGATATTCTAGTACAATGAAATATCAGTGTTACTTTCTCCATTTGGTGTTTATATTAAAGCATGCTGAAGGTAAAATTGGCACTTTTTATAACTAAGTAATGAAAAATAACTAGATTTTATCATGTTTTCCTTACTATCATTTCACTCCTTTTAAAGTGAAATAGTGAGACAAGGGGTGGGGTTCTTTCCTTTGAAGTATCTTAGAGAAGGGCAAGAGTTATAGAACTAGAAAGATGTGGAATTCAAATGATAAAGAAGAATAGGCTTAGGGCAGAGTTTGATGGTTCTCTCCTCTAATCTCAGTGCCTGGCAAGCTCAGGAAGGAGATTACCATGAGATGAAGGTCCACCTATGATACAAATAGAATGGGTTTAATGCTAGTCTGGGTTATAGAGGAAGACTCTGTCACAAAACAACACACACGCGCGCACACACACACACACACACACAAAGCAGGTCCATATCCCACCAATATGTAGGCTTTTAAAACTGTGATATTCATAAAGCAATATGAACAGTGAGCAATTAATTCTCTCTGTTGTACAAAGTTTCACAAAGATAGTAAGAAAGGCATGACAAAGTAGGCATTGAATGGAATCTTGAAGAACAATGTTTTCCCTCCCCTAGGTGCAAGACAGGTTGTTAAGTATGATGATATGCTGGTTAGTTTTTGTCAAGTTGATATAAAAAAATACCTGGACAAAACAAAAACACAATTGAGGAACTACTTCCATCAAACTAGCCTGCAGGTATGTCAGTAGACATTTTCTGGATTAATGATTGATATGGGAGGGCCCCACCCAGTGTAGCTTGTACCACCCCTGGGGAGTTGATCACAAAGTCTACTATAGAAATAGCACAGTAGAACAGATGACCTTTTATAGTCAGAACACTGGTTGGGCAACTTCAGATTTCCAAAAGTTTCCAAATGCTACTCTAGGCTTTATCTATGGGCAGTCACAGAAAGTTTATTAAAAGACAGGTATCCTAAATATATTGACATTTTTGGAGAAACTATGTTAAAGCAGCATGAAGTCAGTTTGGAGAGCGATACCAGTAAACTCAGGACACAGTAGAAAATATTGCAGAGTCCATGGGAGAAATGAGGAATGCTAAATCTAAGGTTCTTAAAATGAGGATAAATATAGGATGGATTTGAAAAATATTTTACAGCATAAACAACACACACTGGAGACTGAACAGATGTCAATAGTGAGGAAAAATAACATACCAGGTTGTGTCTTCACCAAAGAGAATACAGGAAGTGGTTAGGAAAAGCTGTAAAAAATTACATTTAGAACATACTGAATTTGTGGTAGTTGTAATGATTCTAGCTGAAGTATTAGGCAGAAAATAAATTTGAGTCTATAATTGAAGATTAACATTGCAACAGAAACACATAGAAATCAGAGGAGCATGTAATACCTGAAAACACTATGCAGTATTTCAATGAAACTGTTAATATTATTATAATATATATTATAATCTGGGTCAAGGTAAGTGTCTTTATAAGTAAGGACACAATAAACAATAGTTAAGTGAATGAGAAAAGGTGAACAAGAAATATAGAAATACCTTCTACTGAAGATGAACAGGAAGGGGTAATGGGAAAGCAAATGTCTGATGCTTTCTATTAGCATATTTGCCAAGATGACTTCTTTCCCTATTTAAACAAGCAGTAGTATGTTCTTTTACAATATAATACATCCATTTCTACCATTTATTTATATTTTGGCAATTCAAAACTTTTAATAATACTCAACAGCAATTTATTTTTGTGCCCAATTTATATAATGTCAACTTTTTTCCTATATAGTAAAGTACTAGACTGGGCTGACTGCAAATTCCATGTAGCTACACACTCACAGGAGAGTCATTTTATCCACAGGGTGCATGTAAGATCTCCTTAGTGAATTTAAGAGTCTCTTTAAAAGTGATTGGCTTACCAGTAGGTCCAATGCCAACATCCATTGCCTATGACTCAATGTTGGCCAAGAGAATTTGAAGGAAAAATCTTCATAGAAGCTTCTGGAAGAATTTCTCTCCCAATTTAGAGGGAAAAAAGTCTTCATAGCATGTAACATTCTCTTATAAAATATTAGGGTATGTCAAGGTGATGCCTGGATTAAATGAATAACCACTGTGTAAATGTGGGTCAAACTTCCCACAGTGACAAAACAGACATTTTTGAAAAATCTTGGTTTACAGATATCAACAAACCACCTAATCAACTGCCTTCCTTCTATATTTCTAGTGATACAAGACAGCAAAATTATATTTCTTCAGCCAATTTTTATCATTTTTTTCTCATTTGGCTGACATAAGTATCCTGAAACGCTATGAAAAAGCCAAATCACTAAACATGTTAGCCTGTTCAAAAGTTAAAATATAGTATCAAAAATACCCAAATGGGTAATATATATTAAAGAGAATTAATCTTAAAGTTTTATTTATAAGTCTTGTATTTTCAACTAAAGAGTAAGTATCTGTGCAAATATTTTCTGGTAGCTGTTATATAATCAACGAGAATGATTTATAACCGTAAAGGTAATTAACATTCAAATTAAAGTTTCAAGATTGTTGAGGCATCAATTTGTTCTATCTAGGGATTCACATTGCTCATGACTACAATTATGTTTATAGTTACATCCACATTTTAGATAATATTTTAGTTTTTATACATCTCTAATTTATATGAAGTATAGGCAATTAAAGGGAAACAAACATATACCATTTCAATTTACACTCACCCTAGTGTCATTTGTGTACTACATGTGGAACTTGAAAACTAAAATGCAATCCCATCAAATTGAGTCCTCCATCAGGTAGAACAAGAACTAAGAAGCTTCCTCAAAGAACAGATTTTGAGCAACTTCCATCTCAATGCAAAGACTTAAATGGCTGGCTAGCTCATTTCAAGCTTTTGAGGAATGTCATTCATTCCTTGGTTCCCTCCTACATCCTCATCAAGAATACTAGAGAAGTCTGAATGCTATAAGAGTTCTTGTGGAAAGCAAATCAACGGAGGTATGTCAATACAAATAGTAGTTATTTCATCATTAATATTATAATATGGTTCAAACATTTAAAACAAGAAAAGGTCTAAGCATCCTATTGAAATCTGGATCAAAAAGAAAATTTGAGGAAAACAAGAGCAAAAAATATAGATATAGTCATATAGATATTTTCAGGACACTCATTCTCATTTTAAATCACAGCATTACTTTTGTTAGGAAATCATTTTGTACTTACAAGTTTTTAAATTATAGTTTTCATTTATAAACAGACAGATGCTGTCCTTAGGTAAGTAATAGTTTTAAGTCAAAGGGCACAGCAGATATTGATAACAGAGTGCTAAGTAAATGCTAGTCTGAATATGTCCCAGTAGCCAGGCACCAATTATTGATTTAAAGGTTCTTGTCTTTAGGAAGTATGGTGGTTGTATTGTGTAGAAAACAAAATGAGAAAGTAGAATTCAAGTGGTCCATTTACAGGTAGCTTACAGTGGCCCTGATTATCAGCAGATGTTAGTAAAAAAGATACTGTCAAATGAGCTAATTAACTTTTATCTCAACTGAAGGTATCACCAATGGCAACATTCATTGAATTCTGATGGATATTTCCACACAGGTGTAGTAATTTTTACAAGTTAACTTTTTTTTTTAGAATTAAAGTTTTCATAATTCATTCTGTTTAAGAAAAACCTCACACTTCAGGCAAATATGCATGCCTAAAAGGATATATGCCAAAGTATTTATAGTGATTGTATTTTGGAGTAAACCACCAAGTTTCTTTTGATTTTATCTATATGTTATAATTATGCTATTACTTTTTCCCATTGCATGCAAGGCTGATATTTAAAATCCACCTGAACCAGGATATTTTGAATGATGCTAATACCTAAAGCATTTTGTACAAAGGGCTTGCATTTATCTAGTACAAATTTTGCCTGTGAATTTGGATTTCCTGAATGATAACTAAATAAAATTAAAATCCTTAGCAGATAATCCTGAAGCAGGCTTTTCTTTTTCTTTTTGTTTGTTTGATTGTTGTTTTTGTTTTTTTTTTTTTTGTTTTCTGACTCAGCCATACCTATACTTCTTTGTTGAGGGCAACCATTATGCATATTATTGGCATTTGTCATGTGGTAGCTTTACCCACCAGATGCCACTAGTATCTACTCCTTAGTTGTGAGAACCAAAAAACTCTCTAGATCTTGCCAAATGTGCCTTGGAAGAGAAAATCACTCTTGGATGAGATCCACTGTCCTAAATTAATACCATACAAATCAGACTCTTGGGGTTGTTTTTGCTAGATAATCTGCCTCAATTGCTCTATTGTTCACTACATCTGCCAGTCTGTAAGAATTAATTGAAGCTTGGTTACTACTCATCTAAGCATATGGAGGATAACCTCTAGATCATAATAATTAGCTGATAACCACTTCTCTGGTAATAAAATTGTTGTTTTTCCACTTTGAACTCAGCACAGAGCTTTGGGAAATAATACATATTTACTACTAAACTTCAACATCAAAAGAAGGTTGAGGAGAATAAATGGACTTCTTTGGTCAAAAAGGAACAAAAACTGACTGTACCCACTTTGTATATGCCTCCTGCTCAGAGCCTTCCTTATATCACACAGAATGGACACATCTCCCCTCTGTGCTGATATATTTTTCCTATGCATGCATCCAAGTTCACTATCTCTTTCCACTAGGGTGGAGTTTTGGAGGGCAAGCATTTTCAACTTATCTTTGGTAGTTTTTCATTGTTTTCTTAATTCATTAAATCATCCATACGTATCCTTAGTTATTCGCACTGTACTTGATCCATACAAGGGAAATTACAAAACTACACATTAGGGCTAGGGAGATTGATGAGTAGTGGGGAGACCTGCTTGGTGGAAATGATCCAAACAACTTTATCAGTAACTGGAGGAGGTAGGAGGCAGGGGAAAAGGAAAAGAGAGAGATAAAAATTGCTCAGTGGGTATGATTCTAAGTAGTATGGCTTTGAACTGGCTTATACAGTGGCTAGGGAGGCTTTTCTGATTAAAGATTGATTAGTGAATAAACAAACAAAGATGAAGAAGAATGAATAATAATAAAAAAATGAGCAAGTTGAGAGATAGCATGGCTTGCATGAAGCTCAAAAATTTTCTGCTTGAGGTTATAGAAGGTATACTTTGACAGATACCTCGAAGAGGCCTTCAGGTACCTTTGTCCAGTCTCAGGACTCCTATGAAAGGTCAACTTATATCTTGTATTACAAAACTTATAACTCTCTTACTTCTTGGACATAATTCAAAAATAACTTATTTATATTGGAACACTTCTATGAAATAATTCTACATGACATGTTGCCCAAACTAAAGATACTGCATTTTGTATAGGGCTTTCTAGTTCTTATTAGACTTTAATAGATTAGAAAATAGAACATAATTTTTCTAATATTTTTACATTTAACAAAATATGGCTTTTCGTGTTTAAAGGGCAAAATTTAGCTTGTCAAATACAATTCTGACAGTCTTCAGAAACATTTATAACACTTTTAAATAATATTAATAAAAAGTGCAGACATATATTTAGGAACCAATCCAGACAGTTTTAATATTGGGGATTTTTTTTTGTACTATGTTACTTTTATTACATATCCTTTAGTTATTTATGATAAAATGGTTACTTTTTTTACAAAAGGAACAATCATATCAGAAAAAAATAGGACATTCATTTCTAGCCCAAAGTGAACAGTCAAACAGAATACAACAGTTGATAGTTGACATCTTTCTGTAAAGGAGAAGCCAGTGATAGCTGTATATAAAACTCTCTAGTCTTTCTGACATGGCTGAGGAATGAGGAATTCTGGTCAAATATTCTACTTAATAGAGTTACCATATATTTTACATGGATCTTTTATTTTCAAAGAGTTGCAATAGATCAAAATAAACCCAAGGCTATGTAGCTAGGGTGGTCCCAGCTGAGCTCAAAGGGAATTATCTGGGTGTAGGTGATTAACTAGAAGGAGTTGGTAGGCCCTTAGGGCTCTATTTGCATGACAGGATTTATGCTGGCATTTTATTTATTCCTGGCTCCTAGGGAAAAAAGCTAAAAGCTTAGGTGACTGAACAAAAGTGAGGAAGGAGGACAGTGACAGGGTTAGGGTATTAGATAGTCCTTCAGGTATCTAGGACTTAAGATATTCTTTAAAGCCTCTAAGGAGAAGGGGATCAGGAAAGAAGGGAAAGGAAGTGTTTTTATGAAGTGTCCTATGAATCAGAACTATTTATACAGTCAAGAATTCATGGCAAAAATTGGTCCAATACAGACTGCACCCTTGGACCTTAAGTTCATGGTAGGCAGCTACAAACAGCTTTATTAGTAAAACAAAACAAAACAAAATAATAACAACAAAAAAACAAAACCAAACCAACCTTATCTAGTTGGGAACTGGAACAATACAAGGAAAGTTGGGAGAAACTGAGACTTTTGTTTTCAATGTTGTATTCTCATCATTCTAGAATGTATTTCCTAAATGGCATGTGAGCAAATATCAAAGGGTAACCAGAGAAAACATGTTGTCAGCATGTATACATGCATGTGGTAACTCCAGATGTACCAGTAGAGATAAAGGCTGTAGGAGTGTGAGTTCAATTTGAAGGTGAGGGAGAAAAGATTATTTGGAATGTTTGGATTATTGTTACTAAGGCAACCTGCCTCTGAATTCCTAAGTGATGGGGCTTGGAGACCTATAGCTTACAAAGAAAACTAAATTATTCAAGAGTCATATCAGGATCTTGCAGTTTCTCAAGGTCATTTTTACAATATCAATTAGCATTTTATTGGCAAAGCAAAGAGAAATAAACATATTAGGCATCTAGTAGAAACTTGGGGGTAATAAGATTCTAGGCAATGGTTTTATTACTTGTTAAGACTACTTCGTTAAACAATTTGCTTGGTTCCTTAAGTCCACCAATTTTATTGTTTAATGCTTTTTAAATGCCAAAAGCTTGGGAGATCAAGGTTATAAAATATGTCAACACAACTTAGACCTCTTAGATCAGGAATTATACACTCAATTTTTTATGTAAAAATTCACCCTAGCCTCTTTAAATTCAAATTGTCTTTAATGAAGGATGAAATTTTTTATATAATGAATTTAGTCTTTTGAGTATTACTAAATGAAGATGCTCATTTTGGATTTCCAGTTGCATTTTAGACTCAGAGAAGATGAAGGCCTTGTCAAAGGAATGATAGTATGAAACAGGTGACTTCTTAAAATTAAGTGTTTCTATGGCTGGAGAGATGCCTTGGTGCATATGTTGACTGGGTGCTTTGCTAAAGGACACAGGCCAAATTCCTAGATTCTTTAAGTAGCCCATAAACATATGTAACTAGAGTTCTGGGCTTCTGAGGGCACCAGATAAACAGTATATAACCAAGCACTTATACACATAAACCACAATTTTTTTTAAATTACAAAAGATAAGAGCATTACTTTTTTTTTTTTTGGTTTTTCGAGACAGGGTTTCTCTGTATAGCCTGGGCTGTCCTGGAATTCACTCTGTAGACCAGGCTGGCCTCGAACTCAGAAATCCACCTGCCTCTGCCTCCCAAGTGCTGGGATTAAAGGCTTGTGCCACCACTGCCTGGCCGAGCATTACATTAAAAATTTAAGTATCTCTATAAGTGAACATGATTATTCAGAGATTTCTAACAGAGAGCTTAGATTTTTTCATGTTTATTTTTCTTCTAGAATTAATGTCATTTCCTATAATATTTCATATTTTTTTGAATAGCAGCTTTTCTATTTTTGTTATGTCTTGTGAAATTAAAGGGGAGCCTGGCATTGTGTTGTATGCATGCTATAGTACTAAGGAGTTGGAGGCAGGAGGATCAGAAGTTCAAGGCCAGGCCTTGGTACCTCCCCTTGAGCTGGATCCCACTTTGAGCCTATTGCTGGATCTTCTTTTCCTCAGGCTCCTCTCCATTTCCATCCCTGCAGTTCTTTCAGACAGGAACAATTATGGGTCAGAGTTTTGACTGTGGGATGGCAACCCCCCTCACGCAACTGATGCCCTGTCTTCCTCCTGGAGGTGGGAGCTATAAGTTCCCTCTCCCTACTGTTGGACATTTCATTTAAGGTCCCTCTCTTTGAGTCCTGAGAGTCTCTCACCTCTCAGGTCTCTGGTACATTCTGGAGGCTCCCACTAACCTCCTACCACCTGAGCTTGCCTGTTTCCATTCTTTTTGCTGGCCCTCAGGGCTTCAGTCCTATTCCCTTACCCAATACCAGAGCAGGTTCCCCTCAACCCCCACGCCCCACCCACGTCCACTTTCCCTCCTTGGTCCCTCCCTCCCTCCCCCCTTGTGATTGCTTTCTTCTCCCTCCCAAGTGGGACTGAGGCATCCTCACTTGGGTTCGTTAGCTTGTTGACCTTTTTGAGTTCTGTGGACTGTATTAAGGGTATTCTGTACTTTTTAATTGGCTAATATCCAATTTAGGCTATGTGAGTACATAGGAGGATCAGCAGTCTCAATTAACCTGGACTCCTAAGAGCTCTCAAATACTGGACCACCAACCAGGCAGCATACACCAGCTGATATGAGGTCCCCAAAGCATATCCAGTGGAGGACTGTTGTGTCTGAGTTCAGTCAGAGATGATGAACCTAACCCTCAAGAGACTAGAAGCCCCAGGGAGTTTATAGGTCAGGTGGGGTGGGAGGTGAGGTGTGGGGACATCCTTGAGGAGACAGGGGGCGGGGAGGAGGGTTGACCAGGAAGGAAAAAAATTTGGGAAAAAAAAGTATAACTCAAAAAACAAAACAAAACAAAAAAACAAAAGTTCAAGGCCAGTCTAAATTGTAAATTAATTTAAGGGTAGCCAGAATACATGAAAGCATGTCTCAAAACAAGTTTAAAGTTTAAAAGAATCATTTTTAACACAGATAGAAGTCTATAGCTGAAAATTACATACAGTTGGCTTTGGCTGCTATAATTCCCTATAGGACCAACTACGGTATCTTAACAATTATTCATTAGCTTGTCAGGCTTTCTCTATTATTGATCCTGGATTACTAAAGTTTCCCTTTGTTCTGCAAAGCTCTAGCATCTACCTCTTAGGAACCCACTGTTGTCTTATTTTCTTCTACCTTCCAGATTTGGTTTTGTAGAAAGAATGGAGTCATTATTATAGTTCAGCTGAGATGGTAGAGGCCCCAAACTAAAATAGTGTTCATAAGGTTAGAAAAAAATTGACTAAGACAAAACCATTTCAGAAGTAGCATTATTGCGCAAGAACATACCCCATAATTACCTGAGGCCATTTAGCCTCTTAATACTTCACAATTTTAATGCTCATGTAAAATCTTCTCCAAGGTTTATTTATCAAATAAACTGTTGCACATATTTGTTTTGTTGAGAGAAAAATCTGCTGGAATGATTAATAGTTATGAAAACATCTTTTTAAGTTTTGCCAATGCATTTAACAACTTTTTCAAAGCTTTATTCCTATATTTTTAGTATATGAGTATAGAATGAGGATAAACAAAACAAATATTTATTGAGTGCCTGAGTAACATATTGTTTATTAAAAAATACACACACAGACTGAAGCAGCAGGAAAGTGACAGATTTAAAAGAGAAAAGTATTTTCTATAATTCATTTGGAGCTATGAAAGTTATTGAAGAAAAATACTTGTCTCAAACACTTTTCCAACAGCTGAAATTAATTTTTATATTGTATGGCAGTGACACATATAAAGCTCACTGGTTTTGAATATTCTATTCAAAATATCTCAAAAGAAAGAACAAGTATTTGTGCAGTCAACTATTTGAACTAGTCGAGTGACTGAAGCATAAAGGAGAATAAACAAAAAAGATGTTTAGACAGTGCATAAATAAGGAATTGAGTTTCTTCCATAAAACATTCAATTTGAATTTATGGGTTGTTAATTAATCTTTCCTTTTTGCCATTTTTAAAATTGATGAAATCTCAGGGAAAGGAACTAAAAGGACAGTCTGCATTATGTATTTGGAGAGGTATCCATATATATATATATATATATGTATATGTATATGTATATGTATATGTATATGTATATGTATATGTATATGTATATGTCTTGAATACCTTCAATATACTCAGTAGCTGAATGATACACAATATAAATATTTATAATGAATAGAGCACCATTCCATAGATATTGCCAGACTTCTTTTTCCATCACATGAATGTGATAATTTTGAAAAAATCTTAATCTATAATGTCAGCTTCTTTTCTTTATTTCTGTATTTTCTATCTTTCAGAAGATAGCTCTGTCTCAGGAAGATTTTTATCTTTGGTTTGTGCATTTTGTTTATGCTATACATTGCCAAATAGATCTCCTAAGATGAAACTCAGAGCTCATTTGGAAGTCATTTTTGGTAGCACATGAATCAGAACTCTTATTTTCTTCTCAGCACTACTGGTATTTTATTGCTTCTATCTCTAGTCCAATATGCTTTTAGCGCTAAGAACCCTGAGGCCAAACACACAAAACACTAAGAAAATGGGAACTTCTAGCGATTCTAATTTTTGTCTCTCTTTCGGGGTTCTTCACTCTCCTGAGGGAGTGAAATCACTTTAAGCTCACCATGAACCAGGAACATGGTGAGCATCAGTGATTGACTGAAGCTAGTGATGTTGATTTATGAGTCTTTGAATTATAGGTCAGCTATAAAACCCTTAAACATGCTTATCAAAGTCTACTTGTCAAACTCCTATGGATTTTTCCAGACTCTGCTTAAATGTCAACATCACCATGAAGGCTTCTCTGGCCACTATAGGCAATATTAGGCATGTTCTAGTTTGTAACTGTATCCTAACCTGTTATTATGACTGGACACAGTAAATTCTAATACTTATACATGTCTATGTTCATGGAATAAAGAAAAATTATTTTCTTCCGTTTATTTCTGGCTCAGCACAACAAATCAAGAGGATTCTCAATAGATAACAGAAAGAATGGTTAGAGAGTAAATAATAATATTGTTTATCTAGACTTTATAGGTTACAGGCAATTAATGTTCAAAGAGGTTACATGAACAATCCAAGTTCAAGACTGGCAATACATTGCACACCAGTTTGCAGGCCAGTTAAGTTACCCACAATCAAAGATTAACATTATATTGAAATAAATAAGTTTTAACTGTGTCTTATAATAAAAGTTATTTAAAACTTTTAAGTTCTTTACCTCTGCAACTTTTCATTTAATTATTGAGATCTATAATTGCCCTGAACTGTGGAAAACAAATTCACAGATAAGAGTGTTCCATGTGTGTTTATGTATCCATATTACACATAACTTTTACATTTTGAAAATGATTTGATTAATTTTTCTGAGCTCTTATTGTTAGCAGAAAAATTAAATATATATCTTCATTAAGGGTCAAAGAGCAACCTCAGCATTCATTTTCAGCAAAGACATGAATGGCAATTATAGTATTTATAAAAGTTTAGTGTAGTTTGTACTATTTCCAGAGTTGCTGGTTTAACTGATTTGTGTCTCAAGAACTAGTAGGAAGTAGTTCCTTGAAGACTTTTCTCATCTCACAAATACTCTAAGTCCTACTCCAATTGAACCAGTTTATGGGCAATATCAATGATTAACAGAGTCCCATTTAACAAATAAGTTGGTGACAGAAACACTCCTCAAATGACAATGTTTTAACTGACCTTTCTGCTGTGGCTAAAGATTTATAACATGAAGTCAGTAGATGTATTAGATGTATAAAGATTTCAGTACAAGTAAAAAACAAAGAAAGAAACAACAGGACTCACCATGTTTTAAAATATGTTACTCACCAAAAATAGGGTTCTGAAGGTGTTGAGATCACCAAAAAAGTCTTCTATGATTACTGTGTTCGGGTCAAAAATGAAGTATTCTCCCAGATTTTCATAAAGCTTCAACATATTGCTGTGCATGGTGGACAGTTTTTCATACTGCTCTCTGGCATTCTGTGCAAAGCTGTAATTTTGCATTAAGGAATATTATCTGATAATATTTAAGAAGCAGCCACTAGATGTTAAGACTTATTAAAACCACTATATATGTAAATATATTTGTTTGTCAGAACTGCCATTATAAAGTGCCACACACTGGGTGCTTTCACCAACACAAACTTATTTTCTTCATAAATTCAGAGGCTCGAATTCTGACTGAAAAATAATGGAATATTTAGTTTCTTATGCAGCCTCTTTCCTTGGCTTGCCGATTGTTGCCTTCTTCTTGTTCTCATATAATTGTTCACTAGTTTTGCCACGTGTGTTCAAATAACCCTTTCATAGAAGGCCAACTGTCACATACTATTAAGATCTAACTTAATAATATTTGAAACTGAGCTGAAAGGGTTTGCGACCCCATGAGGAGAGCAACAGTACCAACCAGAGCTCCCAGGGTCTAAATCACCAGCCTGGGAACACTTAGGGAGGGACACATGGCTCCAGCTATATACAAAAGGGAGGATGGTCCTGTCAGGTACAGGTGGGAGAGGAGATCCTTGGTCCCATGAAGGCTGGAAGCCCTGTGTATGGGGGAATTTGAGGGTGGGGAGGTGGGAGTGGGGGGTAGGTGGGGGCACATCCTCATAGAAGCAGGAGGAGGGGGGATGGGATAGGGGGTTCCTGGGTGGGAGGGGGGAAATGGAGTAATGGTAGAACATCTGAAATGTAAATAAAATATCCAACAAAAAATATTTGAAATTAATTGCCTCCTTCAAGAACCTTTCTTCAAATATAGCCATTTTGAAGCTCTTCTAATTTTTGAGAAAGTTGGCTGTCAATATGTAAAGTATGAAGCATGTAATTTGTTGCAGAAGTTTCTACTATCATATTGCTTACCTAATTGCTTTCAATTAGACAGAAATATTTAATGTACAACTATGTAGAATGTTTGTTAGAATGTGTTTTCTAAATTAAACGACATAGGTACAAATATATCAGAAAACCACCTCTATTACTATAGCATGAATTTATTACTTGTGTGTATATATACATGTATACACATACAGAAATACATACAAAACATATGCAGCTAATATTAAGAGGGAAGGAACAGGAGGAAAAATGGTCTCTCTGACCTTCCTTTTACCTTTTTCCTCTATAGCAGCACAAAAAAGAATTCCTTGAGTTACCTCTTGAATAGGCCCTAAGACCCTCAATCCAGAGATATTTATTCTCTATGTTTAGGAAAAGGATGTCATTGCCTCTGAAGGACATATACAAAAGTATCCAAATGTGTCTCATTAAATTCCTCCCAATTTACACCTTTTTTTTTTCCTTACTCATGATTCTCCATGACTGTACATTCTTCATCAAACCTATGCTTAAATATATTCTGATCCAACCTTGGCATTTTTATTTTTGTCATATGTAATATCATATAAAATGTAAATAGCAGTTGTGATGGCTCATACTTGTAATCATGCATGGAAGTCCAAATACAGGTGTAAAATTAAGACTACATGTAATATTATATATATTACTTATATATATATAATATATAAGTAAAGAATATATATGCATAAATACATAATATATATGTATGTATATGTACCAAATTCTGTTTTAGAACTATTGAAGATAAATTGAAAAATGCACATTTTATGACTAATAAATATAAAACCATAAATATGTTGGCTAAATTTTCAAAGTATGGCATAAGTATGAGAAATATTTTAGAGTACTTGCATTTGCTCTTTTTATCTTTGGCTAGGTAATTGTTATATGCTAATTCATAAGAATGATTCAGAGAAAAATTACAGGAAAAATTATGAGAAAGTACAAAGCCAAATCAACATTGAAAAATTAGAGTTAAGTTCATTACAAATGACTAGTGATCACAAAAGTAAAACTGTAACATAGGTCTAAATTTATTTTCAATAGGAATATAACTTTTATTTTTCTAGTGGAAGCAATGAAGAAATCAGGTCATTTCTGGAAAATCATTCTGTAGCTGACACTTACAGTACATACTATGATTTTGAAAATGAGCTGTCATTTATATCTGGTCTTTTTAATGCTACTTACCTCTCTGCTAACAAAAGTCATTAAATCATTCAACCCTCAAATCTATTTTGATATTAACAGACCTGAAAGAATGAATACTTTTCTGTTTTTTACCATAAAATACACATGCTTCATATACATTTTGATTTTTATCACCATATAATTTTTACTTTTAAGATTATGTTCAGATATTAAACATCCCATTTCAGTGGAGCAGAAATAAAACACTATTCTTTATTTCTTTGCACAGAATTAAAATGATAGTTTTGTTTCCTTATCTCCCCACAAAGAAAAAAAAATACAGATTCATGCCAGAAACTTACTAGGCAGAAGCATTTTGCAAAGGTCACTCTTATATGCAATCTATTTACAATGCAAATTACAAAAATTTATATTTCAGGATGTTCAACATCTGTAAACCAGTGAAAAAGTTAAAGCTAACAAGAAAGGCAAAGTTCTTATATGCCTCATTTATCTTAACATACTTTTTTTGGAGGCATAAACATGTTTGTGTAGTGATATACAATTTTACCAATTTGTTTTTACAGGCCAAAAATGATTTCCAAAGATCTGTGTTCCAAAGTGAGAAGATGCATAAGTCAATGGATAGTTTATCTTTGTAACAGCAAATAGGAAAGAGCCCAGTCTGAGTCTTATATTTACCTCCATAGTTATTATTCTCTAACAGTTTTTGTTCTCTAAGAGAGCGAGAGCAATTGCAGCCCTGAAAGAGTTCCCAATCGCAATAATGCCATCAAATTACATGGGATTCCACATAAAATGCAACAACAACAATAACAAACAAACCAACAACAAAATAAGACAAAACTGAATATGTTAAGCATGGTGGCACATGCTTGGATGAAGAAGCTAGTTGATCTCTTGAAAGCTAGCCTGGTCTACAAAGATAATTCTAAGGTAGTCATAGCTATATAGTGAATCTATGTCTCAAGAACAACAACAACAACAACAAAAAAAACAAACAGAAAAAGAAAACTAAAAGTAAACCAAAAGAGAAAAAGAGAAAGAATGAGACTATACAGCTCTTTCTGTACAATCATGAT
This sequence comes from Grammomys surdaster, assembly GCF_004785775.1. Taxonomy (NCBI): domain Eukaryota; kingdom Metazoa; phylum Chordata; class Mammalia; order Rodentia; family Muridae; genus Grammomys; species Grammomys surdaster. The sequence goes on from NW_021604563.1 coordinate 4,359,945, forward strand.
TTTATTTTACTTATGAAAGTTAATTGTTGATTTCCCATTAATGAACGTAAGCTATTGTTTGATATGTGTTAGTGACACAATAATGACTAAATCCTTAATTTCTACCCCGAAGAAGGTAACAAATTAATATTGCAGATAATTATGCTATCCTCAATTGACAGCTGTATGTCACTAAACACTTACAATGTATCTTAATTCCTATTATGTTTCCTTTTTTTTAAATAACTTTTTTTTCTCAAAGGCAATGAAATTCCACTATGATAGTTTTAAACTTGTGGGCATTAAAGAGAAGTTACTCTTCCTTCCAAGGTTAGAATATAGTAATAGCCTCTGACATGAGGGTTAGCCCTTTTTGTATGCTAGAATTAAAAGTTAAATTTGATTGTTAGGAGTTGATTAAGTTTACATATTTGGATCTGAATGTTGACGTTGTCCCAGTAAATACTTGGGAGGAGTAAACAAACTCATCCAAGTTGTTCGCAGATGTCTTTAACACATATTATGTTTCTACATTCTCTACTAAATGAATAAAATATAGTAAAAAAATATATTTTTGTGTGACTCACACAATCCTAGCTCCTAGGGAGGCTGAGACAGAGACAGGTCCAAGGTCAACTGGGGGAACTTTGCCAGCTTCTATTTATTTGTAATTTAAAGTAAATATCTCCTTAACAGATATGTCTATTGAGAAAGTAAGAAATGTAGTTACTTAGTAGAGATCTAAACCGTTCTTCTTACATATGATTATTTTAGATAAAGGATAACAGATTTTAGAAAATATGCTGTAGAATCCTGTGAATGATTTGACTAGGACAGAAAGTCTGTTCTAAGCTGGGTTTTTTGAACACCCAAAGAGGAACAGATGGCCCTTTTCAGAGCACAGACGAAAGGCTGGTGATAGGCACACTGTGTAACTAAACTACAAAGTCTACCATAGCATAACTCTCTCAGGTACCAATGAAGAGTGGCAGCACCAAGGGCACCTGGTCCTGAAAGCCTAGATACATTGGCTTGGATGCCACCGAAAAGTGAGCATAGCTCTAACAACATTAAAGAGTAGGGTTCTGTAAGGATTCAATTCTTTTGGGCTCAAAAGTTAGAAGGTTCCTTTTTATCCATTAAAAAATCCTAGACTATTAAGAGAAGAACCCAGGAAAGGAATGAACTTTTCTATGATGGAGTTAATTCATGAAAATTTAAATGGCACATTAAATATATTCATAAGGTAGTGAGGTAGAGCAGATCCAAAACATAAAGTAATAAAGTATGAGAGGGTGAAAAAGTGATTATGAATCCCTTTGTTTCAGCAGTACCCTTTCCAAGTCCTTGTATAAAGAGAACAAACAACAAAAACAAACAAGCAAAAAACCCAAACCCCTTCTGAATTTTTAATCATGAACTTAAGAAGGTGAGCACTGAAACTGTCCAAGCTCTTCTGCACAGAAGTGTTCTTTGAAGGATTTAAATGTATACAGCATTTGAAGACATTAGCAGTTGAGATGCTAACCATTTTGGTGTATTACTAATCTAAAAACTAAATGGATCTCAATCATGAATCTAAAAGTTAATTTATAAAACATGCATCATAAATCCACAAAGCATTTTCATATTAACTTGTTGAAACTGAATATGTACATGTACATGTATATGTATGCATATGTCATATACTTTTGTAGTAAACACTATGGAGTTAAAATCCAATCTGAAAAAAAAATCTATGTTTCCTCCATAGTGCCTATATGGAAAGAAAATTATTTTCTTTATACTTCTATGTACATTTTATGTTTGTTTAAAAGCAGCTACACCACCCGGCAGTGGTGGCACATGCCTTTAATCCCAGCACTTGGGAGGCAGAGGCAGGCGGATTTCTGAGTTTGAGGCCAGCCTGGTCTACAGAGTGAGTTCCAGGACAGCCAGGGCTACACAGAGAAATCCTGTCTCAAAAAAGCCAAAAAAAAAAAAACCTGTCTCAAAAAAACCAACAACAACAACAAAAAAGTAGCTATACCTACCTGCCAATCCTTGTATTCTCTCCAACCAGAAATATATACCTACTTCATCAGATGAAGTAGAAAAAACCTGTCTTTCATTTTACTTAACTTTGATGGACAGAATTGTTATTACTAGAGAAAAATTGTTTTAATGTAAATGGAATGAGCATTACCAGAGCACTGGGAATGACAGAGTTTATATATCATGTAGGTAATTGAGTCAAATCAGTTTTTAAAATTTTCATCTTTGTAGGCAGTATATTAGTTACTTACAATTTTAATAAAAGCTTGAAAAATTAAATATCATTACTGGCAATTGTTGGAGAACATGGGAAAATCAACTTGAGATCCACTTAACCTTCACAAAATCTTTAGTTAGCAACATGGTATAATTGCCCATTTAAATAAAAGGATATCATAAATGTAGAGTCTATTGTAAAATAGACAGTGTTTCTAATTTTCCTAACATCCAAAGTCCTCCAAATGTTAAAATTATGAATTTTCCATGTAACTTGAATAATATCTAGTAAGAAATTTGTATTTCAAAGAATCAACATTAAAATATTATTAAGTCACAACTATCCGAAAATCATTTAAAAACTATATATTGTCAGGTGAATATTTCTTGAAAAATATGAAACATTAATAAGAATAATATGGACAGCAGTGGAGTTTATGGTAATCCTCCATGATGTAGATATAGAATAAATTTTCTTTAAAGTTCTTATTGCAAAATGGAGGCAGAGGGCATTCGAATAACAGAAGATTGACTATTAATAATATTGAGCTCAAGTTCCAAGTTTTAAAAATGTAGAAAGCATTTATAACTAGACTGATATAAATATTTTATAATAACCAGACTTTTTCACAGATAGACTGAACCATCTAGTACTTATGAAATGTTTTAGAATCAGCTTCTATACAAAGAGAAGCCCACTACGCATTCTTCCCTTTTCTCCATTCCTTATTTACTCCATTTTGTCTCTATGCTTCTTTCAACATTCTTTTGAAGACACTCTATGTTTGTAGGTATATTTTACTCTGCTTTTTTTGTGTGTGTGTGAGACAGAGTCTCACTGTGTAGCTCTGGCTGACCTAGAACTCACAGAGTTCTGCCTATGCTATGCCAACAGAGTGCTGGTATTAAAGCTGTATGCCACCATGCCTGGTGACAATCTCTGTTTGCTTAGATAATTCACAATCATTTCTTCACACTCTTACTCAAACACATTGATTAAATGCCTAGTATGTACCAAGTATCTTTTAGAGGATGAAAAAAAATGTTATCAATTTAAAAAGGTATTGCTTTCCTGTAGGTAACAATTTACTTTGTTTTATAATTACAAATTATGTTGAAAACATAATTCAGATTATGTTGATATTGAAGAAACTGATTAAAAGACATAAAGTAGTCAAATAAATTCATATTTGTTTAGAATAAAACTAAACCTTGAAAGATGCAGGAGTGAGGCTCACAACATCTTTAAGAATGGAATGTATCTTTCAGAATGGAACTTAAGGTGAGAGCTAAATGTCAGTTCTCACTGGAAGAGGGTGAGAGAAATGAGGGAAGGGTGTTAAACACACTAGGAACACAAAAAGGACTAATGTCTATAATATTACACCTATAAAACAAGTGAAAAAGAGGGAACAATTAATGATGCAAGAAGAGGCCAGATTTCATATGACTTTAAGAGTTGTTCCTAAAGGAAAATGTTATTGAACAGTTTAAAGGAAGTAGCAGTCAGACAACTTCTACTCAAATCCACAAAAGTCTATCTCAATTCAAATTGTCAACCCAAAAAGTCTAGGTCTAAGGGAACACAGGATATTGTCCAAGTGATAGTAAGTCTACTTGCTAGTTGTATAAGTACTCATATACAGCCTATATATTATGTAAATATCTATTATAAATATATGTAATTATTTGCCATGAATATCACATGGAATCAAAGGTGGTTTTAGAAAGCATGGGGGTTATGCAATTCTTGACTACCAAAATTAATCTATAAAGAGTTGTGTTTACAATCACAGAAGAATTATGATGAGGAAGAGAATAAGAATTAGTTTTGAACATACTGAGCTTAAGATCTCCATAAAATATAGGGATGGCTTCTTCAAAGGTAGTTGAAATACATGGGCTCCTTGGTATCACAGAGACAAAGTATTGGTAGCAGAGAACATTGCAAAGCCTAAGCAAGACACACAAGCAGGAAGCCTTCATCCTGTACAATCAGACCTTGGTAGTAGTGATGCATTATGCTCATGTTGGTTCAATGGACACTCCTTTAGTTCAAATAAGATTGCATTTGATATAGTACTTCATCCTGCATAAAGAATATTCTGGAATTGCAAGTCTAGCTAACAGCAAAATATCAGATTCTTCAGTTTGGCCTTAAAATTTCTAATGAATCAAAAGCTACTGTCACTCTGAACTTGGTCAAAAAGTAGGTAGACCCCTGTGATATTGATTTTTCTTATATTGGATAGTAACAAAGTTAAGGAGTTAGGAGTTAAGATTTTTAAGAAATGTTATAGACCCAAACATAACTATTTATAATTGTGAAATTTATTAGGAGTCATGAGACCAAGTACAGGAAAATCACTCCTTATTTTTGTTCTTCAGTCTCTGTATGTTCTAATATTCATGATATTTAGTTAATTCTGATATAATATGAAATGAATGTACAACTATTTGAGCTACTGTGCCCTTTTTTGTGTGTCTTGCTTGACTCCTAGGCATGATATTCTATCCCCTGATTTTATGAGTATTTTTGTTATATTTGTTGTCAAATGCCAGGTTTCAGGTTTGGAAATTGTAATACTGTATTGTAAATATGTCCATCATGTGTTTTAACTAGCTAGTACTGTCAAATTCAGGTTTTAAGTCACCAATCTTGTTTATTTATGTAACTAAAACTGCCGACAAAGTAAACAGGTGGGAAAAGGTATCAATAGGCATTGTAAACCTTTAACAATTGTGACAGATCTAGATCCTTCCTTTGCCCCTTTGACATGGGCAGATCAATCTGTGGGACTCATTGCCCACACTTGAGTTACAAAACAAAACAAAAAATTACCATAGAAATTCTGCATGGTTTAGTCTAGCTTTAAAATACCAGACTGCATAAATATCTAGGTAAAATGGAAACAGCTATTTTAGAAAAGGAGAGTATGGTGAGAGGTTTTATTCAGAAGAGACAGAAACAGCAAGATGTTCTGGAGCCATATTTATGATAGATGTATCCAACACACACACACACACACACACACACTGACAAACACACAATGCAGAGAGAATGTAGAGAATCAAGTAGCCCAGGCTGATTTCTAGTGGAAAGTGACATTGAATTTCTGATCCTCTGTCCTTCACCTCCCAATTGCTGGAATTAGATGTGTACTCCATAACACCTAATGTTACTTCTACTGCTGTTCATTTGAGGCTTTTTACATGACAGTCAAACAGATTACCCACTGAATTACATTTTTAGGAGATATATTGATCTTGTTCAAATGGAAATACTACAATATTTTTACTTAAAATGGTTACTTAATGTATGTACTCCTTCTATTTTAGATTAAAGGCACTTGATAGCACAAACAGGCTTGAGGACCTTTTTATGTGCTTAAAGACAGGTGTGATCCTGTATAATATAATAATGGCACTCACTGAAGGACAACTGTATATTTTAAAACCTAATTGTTTATTGAGACTTCTTATTTCTTTTCAATTTAGGCTGTTTGTCACCTTTGCCATTAAACTTCCAACTTCTAGGCCTTTAATCTTTGAAGAATAGGTTCATTTATCAGAATCTATAATGCTATAACTATCTAAACTATAGATGATCTGATTAACCCTTCACCTTAGCTTTTATGTCTTCCTCAGTTATTATAACTTTTTGTATAGTTGACAGGAAATACATTTCAAGATATAAAGGGCTTTAATCTAATACATCTTTCATAGCAGTCAAACATTTCAGAATGATTCCTTAAATTTATTCCATATAAATGATAACTTATTCAGGTACAACTCAGGGCCTGAATTTTCACTTCAGAAATTTTATATGTATTTCCAAATTACAAAAATTTCTAAAAGTTAATGTCTAAAAATATCTTATTAAAAACGTTATTTTTTTATAACATATTCCTAATACACTTCAGCAAAGCTCTGTTCCATAAGGCTTCCAAGACACATATGTATTTAAATACATGTATATATGGAAAAGTCAATTTTCTGAGTGATTAGTGGATTTTATATTTTCTGATATCAATTTAATGTATGTCTTAATATGAAATGGCATTAATTCTGAAGACATTTTTATGATTTTTATTCATAGAAGAATCTATTCAATTACCATGGCATTATTTCCAAAAGTTGTGTTTCTTTTTGTTTACCGGAGAGATAAAAAGGTAGCTTTGAAAATTTTCTGCTTAAAGAAAATAAACAATAACAAAATTACATCAGTCGTGTGCTTTGTGATATGGATATTAAAATGAGACTGCAGATCAATAGATTTGCTTTTTCTATTTCTGATATGTCAAAAAATAGTTGCTCTTAGGAACCATGTATATATTATCATCAATGAGTTATTCAAAGACAGATCTTGGACCTAAAAAATTAGGAAAAAGAAGAAGTTGAGGTGTCATTTGCATTTTTATCTTCATTGAAGTAGTAGTCACACCTCTACCTAGGTGTCTGTGAGTCAATTAAAGCATGAAGGCATTGTAGTGTTCATTGGAATAACATGTTCCAATCATCAATGTATACACTTGCTTCTTCCTGCTTACTGCCTGGTTGTCATTCTAGTAGAGTCAGGATGACAATCGGTTATTTGCATATCTGAATGTGAAGCTACTAGTAAAACACAGAGGAAATGAATAAAAACCTATCTATAATTCAGTATTGCAAATTCCAATCAAGTGGGGCATTTGACAAATAAATGTTGGAAAAGAGCTCATATTAGTTTTGAAAAAAAAAAGTTAAACTTGCTATATGTGACAACATGGATGGATGGATGGTAAGGTTATAGTAAATAAACAGGCCAGTTACACAGAACTGATAAAAAAAATTCCCTTAAATTAAGTATCAAAACTGGTCAAAATCATAGAAAAGCAAACAGTGCTTTCCAGAGGCTCTGCAGTAATTTCAGAGTTTCGGTTCTGCAAGATGCAACAGTTCTAAAGAGTTGCCAAATAACACTGAACTCTCAATTAACAATAACTATATTTCATATTTAAAGAAGGACTAATTTTGATATGATTTTCTCCACAATAAGTAAAGATCTTATTTACACATAAAAACACATAGAGAAACAGGAGAACAAAATTTGACTTAGATAATTAGAGATCTTTGCAAGATTCCATGCAAGTTCAAAATAGAGTGTTCAGGTTTTACCATATTGGCAATTAGTATATATTGCTTTGGTTCCCACAGGGTGTGTATGTGTGTGTATATGTGGTGTGTGGTATGTGTGGTGTATGAGTGTGTGTTTTGTGTGTGTGTGTGTGTTTCTATGAGTGAGGATACAGATTTACATGGGGGTAGATTTTGACACCTACAATGTATACCAACTCTGCAACTATGTTAGAAGAATGTCTCTGAGTTTTTGCAGAATTAGCCTGAGAACAGAAATGGACCTGGGCCTACCTGCTACAACAGAAAAATTCTGATTCAGCCTGTCATTTGTGGATGATCTTTACAGGTTCCTTTGTAAAGCAACAGTTCTTTGAAAGTATCTAAAGTAGTTAACTTAATAGAAATAGGAAATACAATGGTTATTTCTAGAGGCTGGGTGGAGGAGGAAGAGAGGGGTTGCTGTTAAGTGGGCCTAGAACTTCAGTCTGCAAAATGAAAATATTCTAGAGATCTGCTGAGTCCCACCATACCTAGAATATTGACAATATTTCCTGGCTAGTCTAAGTATATTCAAATATAAAGTTGAACTCTAAGCAACAAAACTATTGTGTTAGGTACAGTGGGAAGGGGAAAAAAACACCAGAATTCACATGCTTTCCATTCTTCCTATACTTTTTGTTTTGTTTTTGTTTTCGAGACATGTTTTCACATTGCAGCACAGGCTGTATGGAAATCACTATGTAGCTAAGGGTGGCTTGTAGCCTCTGGTGGGCCTTATGTCCTGGCTTTCTGACTGCTTGGAATACAGGCAAGAACCACCAATCTAGGTAGAGTATTTCTCCTCTCCCTCCCTCTCTCATTCTCCTCCTCTCCCTCTCCCTCTCTCTTCTTCAAATGCATTCTGATTCAGCAGGGCAGGTAAGAGGAAACAATTTTTCATTTGCACACACAAAAAAGAATATGTTTCTTTTATCTACAAATGCCTAGGGATTGTCAAGACATAGGAACAAAGAGTGCCAAAATGTTAAGCTGTTAGTTCTTTTGCATAAAACAATCCAAACACATATTAACTGAATAGCAGATGGCAGAGAAAAGAAAAAGTTAGAGTCTTGTGTGGGTGAAATATACTAAATAAATTCTGTAAAGATGGAAACCTGGGCATAAAAGATACCATATTGCACAAGCAAATGGAACGTTTTATACGACTTTTTCATATTTAAAGCTTTTCATTTATCCTTTCTTTATAAACAGATCCTTCCTTCCTTCTTCCCTCCCTCCCTCCCTCCCTCCCTCCCTCCCTCCCTCCCTCTCTCTCTCTCTCTCTCCCTCCCTCTCTCTCTCTTTCTCTTCTTTTGAGATAGAATCTCATGTAGCCTGGGCTGTCCTTGAACTCATTAAATGGCCAGGGATCATCTTGTGTCAAGCACTACAATTAGAGATATGTGTCACCTTAACCAAGCTTATTCTTGTATGTGTAAAAAGTATCTTGAATTCATGAAGAGGCATACTAAAATTATTTGTATTTTTATTAATATCCTATTTACAAGTTAGTTTTTAAATTCAATGAGAACAAAAGCAGAAAAATAGGGCCAAGTATTGAAAAAAAGTGCTAAATAATTTGTATATTTCATTTTGTTTTTATGTCTTATGTATTTGTAGATTTTATCTTGTTTCTAAATTATTGTTTCAGATACAAATGAAAATCAGCATTAGAAAGAAAAAGTAAAAATGACTCGTTAAAATGTTTGTATTTACTAAGACGTGCTAAGAAACTTCTGCTAATGAAAGTAACATCTGATCTAAATTCCACTGAAACTGAGATGCAGAAACTAAAGAGGAGCAATGACAGATGCTACAACTAAAGAAGACAATACTTTTAAAAGAAGAATTTGATACTTAAAGCAATGGTTCTCAAGAAAATAATAAGATAACTTACGTCTCAAAGAGCTAATTAATGTATTTTTACAAGGAAAGAGTTACATGATTAAACTAGACTCCAAATATTATTAGCTTGATGTTTTTGTAACAGTATAAAATAAGAAAACATATGCCTCGAGCTAGCAACAAAACAGAAGGAAATGTTTTTTTAAAGATATGTTTGTCTTTATATGAATTAGAAAGACTTGATTAGATGGGTTAAGGAAAACACATGTAAAATGGTATTAAAAAAGGCAGATGAGTATTACAGAAATATCAGTCTTAAAAAGATTACATATATAAGAATAATTTCCTTTTATTTATAATGGGCATATTTTGCTAAATATATTTTTAATCTCTCAAAAAAACGCAAACAAACAAACAAAAAACAGAAAACAAAACAAAAATCTCTATCTACTATTCTTCCTGCTTACTTTCAATTTGTTGTTTAAACATTCAAGAAATGACCAATTAATGGCCCACTAGTGGCTCCTATAAAATATAATGGAATCATATATATTGTACTCAAGGACAAGTATGCATCAAATACCAGGGCAGGTCATGAGTGAATCTCTGCTACTGCACTGCTCAACTTAATATATCCACACTTGGAAAGCAAAAGCTGACTCATCAATCATGGACAGTCACTGAATGTGGCTGAAGAGAACTGCAGACCACAGTGTTGCTCTTCTTTGATGAGACTTGGCTGAAACCTCACTTTCAGCAATAGTGCTGTCTTTCTTTGAGAACAGGATTTTGTGCAGTACTGGACAGTCTGAAAATGACACTATAACAGCCCATTATAATTTTCATAGAAGCCACCTCTAAGCTATAAGAAACAAATCTCTCTTGCATGCATATAACCAAGTCGAAAGCCCTGGGCAGGTGGGGAGTTTGATATTTCTGACTCCAATTTTATAAAGTTTCTAAAACAGTCTTGCCTTAATTAGCTTTTCTTCTGAGTTTATTTTGATGCTAATGATATATGGCTGCTGCATTCCTTTACATGTTCCCAAACAGTGATACAAACATTATTAAATCTAATCAGTGTTTATGGAGTATTCCATATGCTACCCACTGTGAATCTTTTAAAATGTCATTTTAGTAGATAATGCATCACAAAAGGTTGATATATAAAATAACAGGCTTTTGTTCCTTTATTCAGTGATGTTTTTATGAGAAATTTTCTACAGATGGTAGCTGCTTTCAATTTATCTTTGTCCACAATTTTAAAAGAAGTATTAGTTTTATAGAATTCTATAGAACATATATTTAAATTCACAAAGACTTTCAGTTCCAGAGAGTATAATTATTTACATTCCCTTGACTACATTATAAAAACAATGCTCTGAATGCCTTAAATGAAGTCTCAGAAAACCATGAGGTAAGAAATATTTAGCAGGAGTTGGGTATGATGGTGCATGCCAAATTCCCCGCACTTGGGAGACAGAGAGAGCAGGATTGCTGTGAGTTCCTAGCCAACCTGGATTACATTGCTAGCTCTTTTATCAAGAAAGAATGTACAGCAAAAATTGAAAACATGATACCCCATCTAAAATACATAAAATGTCATTGGGAAGAAAAATTCTACAATTCTGGATTTCATTCTTACACAGGACATTTCAATTAATGCTCAGATTGGAATATTATTGTGTTTTATGCCTTTCTTGATTTGTATATTAGTATTTGTATTAGTTACTTTCCTTGTTGCTATGACCAAAATATGACAAAAATGCAAGTGAAGGAAGGAGGGCTTTATTTTGGCTCACAATTCAGAGCAACACAATACATCATGGCAGAGAAAAACATGTTCAGCAACTTGTGGTTGTAGGAATTTGTTGAGGCAGCAGACAGGAAGCAGAGATGTCAGCCTGTAATATTCTGGTTCAGCAACTAATTGGCTATATCAGACAGCTGGCTAGTTCCTGCCTCCCAAAGCTCAAGTGTTTAAATACATCAAGTTGTATAAACCATTTTATATTTATTACAAACGCTCAATGTAGCTATTAAATATAATTCTAACTAGATAAGTCTGTATTCCTGAAGATATGTATATATATATTCTTTTCTTAAGTGATGCTATATAGTATGTCCTACCTCTCAGATACACATTTCACTTTCATTAGGTATGTCTATCATGCAGTGGACACTATAGGCTGCTCATTTCCTTTTTAATACATTGTCATGTGAACAAATAATAACTGTCACCACTAGAGTCATTTAAGCTCTAAGATGAACAATATGTGTGTACCAGTTTCACAAAGGTGGTATAGGTTCATTGCCTTCATGCAGGGTATAGAAAGAGAAAGTTTGTGACATATTTTTATTGTGCATTAACACAATCTTAAAATTATATGGTCCTCTCCTTTTTGTCTACTGCACTATATGTGATTTCTTTCTTATGTCTCAAACTTCTGTGTTTGAGTAGAGACTATCACAATGTGTCTGTTACATTAGACAGGACGAATGACAGGATTAAAAATTAAGATGTCATCATTAAAAATACAAGAGATGAAAAGCAAAAAAAAACTTAAAAGATAGGTTTCAAAAATGTATTATTTGACTAGTTCATTGTATCCTTTGTGAACATGGGTTTGACTGTTTTGCCATTTCACTGTTCCTGTGATGATTTCTAAACACCTGGCAGGCAGGAATTGTTTTTCATCCTCTATGAAAGGAACTTTAGATGAAATGACAGTACAGTTGCCATCTGAACATATTGTGTGGTACATGTGAATTGTAGCTATGTGAGACATTTATATGCGTCTCTTATTATATGGCCTTGTATAGAAGTAAACAGAGCACACTCCTTGTTACAAGTTTCACATCACATTAGAGAAAGTGGTTTCCCAAATGTGAACATTGGAAAGTCTTTGAATTACCAATGAAACACTTATTTGCTTAATTTGTTTCACTAAAAGAAGATTCATGTGTAGGAACTGAAATGTCCCTCTTGCAGTTGGTTATTAGTAGAGATAATTTCCACTGAGTACTGAGTACAAAAAGGTGAGAGTGAAATTGCAGAATTAGGTTCAACAATTTACTTGTTTGAGCCCACTATTATCAGAGCATCTCATTTCTGAGGACTCTTTTTAAGGACAAAAGAAAAAAAGTTGCACATGCCAGTAATCTCAACACTGTAGGGATGAGGAGGCAGAGAAAAATGCTAGGACAGCCTGGGCTATATAGGGAGACTATGTCTCAAAAACCATAACAAAAATCCATCCGTCAAGCAACCAAAACTTGAGGTCACAATAAATTTTAGAGGATTTCAATTTGTAAAGATATTAAATACTTTATAGAAATGTAGGGAAACCTTTTGCTATCAACAGCACACTTTTTAATCAGGAAGAAAATCTTAAAACAAAACCTCTAATATAATTTATACTGTGAATAGAAGTTTACATTTGAGAGAATTTCCTTTTCTTCTTAAGAAACTAATCAAACTGATTACATTCCACTGGACTCCCCAAACTCTCCCAAACTGTACATATTAACCCAGTGCCTAAGACTCAGCTATGGTCTCTGGTGTTTACTTTCCATATGCCTCAGGCACACACATGTAATTTTGTGCTTCAAGGAGTTAGTGCTTCATAAAAACAGAGACGAATGGTTATAAAACACACACCAGTGCCCTTTGGAAGTAATTAAAAATATGGCCCTACCCTGTATTCATTTCTTTCCCTTTAGGCATTGCCCCATTCGATATCCTACGTTCAGCTTCCTTTCTAACTCAGAAAACAAATCGGATTGCTCTTTGTAATCTTTGTTAAGGAATCATATGCTTAAACATACAGAAATATGTCAGGATTGATAGTACTCTCTGTGTCCATTTTTAAATGAATTAACATTAATCAGTATAATCTTATGTGAATGTTGGTCCAATTCCCAAAGTATACAGAGACCATGTTTTGTCTTGAAAGCATAATCCTTGTTTGTTTCCGAGGGCTCTTCAAACTGAGAAATATAAAGAATATATTTTCATTAAACAGAATAAGACATGTCCTTGATGAATTATAATCTAGTTATAATTAAAATTTAAATCTATCATGTGGACTTTTGTATTTGACTCTAACATTTGCCAATCCAAATGCCTAAATAAAATAGTCTTCCAAATTGTGCCATGAGCAAATATCTTCTTACATATAAATTGGCATGTCATTTATATGAATATGGCAGAAATCAAACTATGTCTTATATTATTTTCAACAAACACTGTTAGGCAACTTTAAAGATATGACTAGTAGTCATTTAAAATATATATCATGAACATATAAACATGTATGTATGTACATGAATTTGAATACAATTCTACAGAAAGCATTTCTACTTAACGGTCCCGTTTCTTGCAATGTTAACTGTTTGAAAACTAATAAATATTAAGGAAAACAAGTCTATTTTAATGTTCTGCACTTTTGATGGACACTAAGGACTATGATAATGTCTGTGTCATATGTCACTAGGAAATTTTCATGTTTTCTGAATAGCACACATAATATACATGACCTTTAGCATATTGAAAATGAGTAATTTTATGAACTGTTACTACACACTGTATTCGTAAGTCTGTCTCCAAACCACCACAAATGTAACCTTAACTTTCTAATATACAATTCAGAGGTTAACTTCTAATACTCCCATCAAATCCCTAGTGATTAAAGAACTGTATAATGTTATTTAAATGTTTCAGCTAAGAAAATGTGCTCCTATTTAGTCATTTTGTAAATGATATAATAAAAGATAACTGACATCCATAGTGAACTCATGAATATTAAATGAATTAGTAATAAAACAGCTATTAATACCATCTGAAATTAAAAATATAGCCTTTTAATGAAAATAATTTTTTATATTTTCCTTTTTGCCCTTCCAATACTATGTTATTTAATTGAAGTAAAACAAAGGATCATTCTGTGCTTCAGGATGTAATAAAAGAAATTATACAATGGTATAATACAAGAAGTGATTTTGAAATATTTTCAGACATACAGTGCAATCTTGAGAGACATTGGCGAAGGTGATGAATTTTTTGCTCTTACTTAGCCTCACAAATTCCTGGGTTTAGTAAAGAAACTCTTGTGGGAGAAACTCTTTATTTAGTTTCTTATAAAACATTCAGAATTTACTAGTCTCGAGGTAATATTTAGACATACAGTCCTTTAAGGCTGTTTATCCACTTAGGGTTTGGCTATTTCATATGCACAAATAAGTAGGGGTTTTTTTCATAGAAATATGTCTAGCTGGCAAAAAATTAACATTTTAAAAATATTTATTTTATTTGTTTACATTACAAATGTTCTTCATCCCCTTTTCTTCTGAGAGGGTTCCCCCCATTCCCACAAGAAGCCTACAGAGCACTAAATAGACTGTACCAGAAAAAAATTTTTTCCAGTCACATAATAATCAAAACACTAAACACACAGAACAGAGAAAGAATATTGAAAGTGCTAAGGGAAGAAGGCCAAGTAACATATATACGCAGACCTATCAGAATTACACTAAACTTCTCAACAGAGACTCTAAAAGACAGAAGATCCTATACAGATGTCATGTAGTCCCTAAGAGAACACAAATGCCAGCCCAGGCTACTATACCCAGCAAAACTCCCAATTACCATAGATGGAGAAACTAAGATATTCCATGACAAATCCAAATTTACACAGTATCTTTCTACTAATCCAGACCTACAGAGGATACTAGGAGGAAAACTCCAACAGAAGCAGGGTACTTACCCCAAAGGAAAAAAAAAAAACAAGAAATTAATCATCTCAAAACAAACTAAAAAGAAGAGAGTCACACAAACATAACAATACCTTCAACAACATCAGGAACCAATAACCATTGGCAAAAAGACTGGATACATAAACAGGACCCAGTGGTCTGCTGTATATAAGAAATACACCTCAGTGATAAAGACATCACTACTTCAGAGTAAAAGGCTGGGAAAAAGTTTTCTAAGCAAATGGTCCCAAGAAACAAGCTGGAGTAGCCATTCTAATATCCAATAAAATAGACTGTCACCCAAAAGTTATCAAAAGAGATGGGGAAGGACACTTCATGCTTATCAAAGGAAAAATCCACCAAGATGAACTCTCCATTCTGAATATCAAATGCCCCAAATGCAAGGGCACCCACATTCATAAAAGAAATTTTACTAAAGCTCAAAACACATGTTCAACCTCACACAATAATAGTGGGAGACTTGAACACCTCACTCTCACCAATGGACAGCTCATTGAAACAAAAAACTAAACAGAGACACAGTGAAATGTCCTCTTCTGGTGTCTCTGAAGACAGCTACAGTGCACTCATATATATATAAAATAAATAAATAAATGATTCTTTATAAAATATTACCAATTATATTTGTGATGTTTTCCATCAATTTTTATTATAAAATATTTACTGCATACCACCTTTGTACTTGATGCCACTCTATCATTTTAGGGACCGTATTTTTTTTGTTCATTTATTTGTTTGTTTGATTTGGTTTAATTTTTAGGGTTTTTTCCCTTCCTGAGACAATCTTATGTAGCCCTGGCTGTCCTGGAACTCACTGTGTAGGCCAACCTGGCCTCAGGCATACAGAGACGTTCCTGGCTCTGACTCCTGAGTGCTAGGATTAAAGGTGTGTGTCACCAGTCCCAGGTAGGTACTAATTCTTATTTGAAATAATATTATGAGACTTTTATATTAGAGATACTTTGAAGTCTTAGTGTCCTATAAAAGAGTGGAGAAAAAGATCATTTCAAAGCTTGGCTGACTACCTTAACATTTCTGCATCACCCTGGATGAGACAAAGAAAATAGATTTCAAACTGCAAGGAACCTGCAGAAAGAGAATTCCATGTTGGGTGATCTTGTATCCATTTTTATCTTAACTGTATAACCTGCTTTTTAATTTTTTCTTCTTTTTAAGAAAATTCTGGACAGTCATGAATTGAAAATATTCAGATTCAACTTGTAGATTGAAAGAATTAAACTGAAAGAGGACATCTTGAAGAAGAACCTACGAAAATTCTACTTTGCTCTTTGCTTCAGAAAGCAAAAATCCTGCTACAGGTGCTTCTTAAAGATTCTTCTGTGCATGTGTTTCTGAGAAAGAATTTCATATTTGTGATTTTAATAATGATACAACACAGGAGCTTTACCGAAGTTTAATGTTTTTTTTTTAATATTGCCACTATCCTTTCTTCATTTTGAGGGTGATATTGAAGACAGTAGTGATCACTTGACACCTTAAAAACTGTAATCAAGTTACAGTGATTACAATCACAGACAAGGTCAGGATACAGTGTTCTTAAAGTGGAAAGAAATGTAGATAATTACTATTCCCTTCAGAGACATTCATGCATCTGAAGAGGGGTACCGTCACCACATTCTTTTGTAAATGCAAAGTGCCACATTTTACAATTCTATTAATTTCTCTCTGGTATTAATGTGTAAAAACTATACATGAAAAGGGTTCATATATCTAAGATCAAGTTCACTGTGGTTTGATGACATTTTCCCATTCAAATCACTATATGAATTGCAATATCTCACTAATTTAACTTGAATTATCATCAGGCAATAATAAGCACAAAAGCAATGTCTGTTTATAATCAACTAAAATGCACAAACAATTACTCAAAAAAAGAAAAGTATATTTCAAGTTTCAATTTTTCTTTGTGTTCTCTAGGCAGCAGAGAGTGGGGCCTTAGAAAAATACCCTTGTACCCCTAACATGATGTTTATTTGAAATCATTCGTACAGGGTTATTAGGCCTTCAATAAGTTAATCAGAAGAACCACTAACAAACACCAGGCAGGAGTGAAGTATTTATTTTGCAATCAGAAAAAAAAAGGTCATTGGGCAATACAACAAATGGTGAAATTTTAATGTTATCAGTGTTCACCTGCTTTAGTTCATTTTATACAGATTGTACCTAAAATGGACACAGAAATCCTTCTTGTTCAAGCTCAACATAAGCCATTCTGACTTTTCAGAAAATAATAGGAGCATTACAATAGTCATCATGCAATTCATATTCCAAGCAATTTGCTTTCTCATCTTGCCTAGACACCCTGCACTGGCTCTATTATCCTTTAGTTTCAATTCGTGCTGTTCCTATTATGGAAGCTAGTGCACATATAACTTTTTCATTTAGTATGGACCCCAATACATAAACACATTTGCCCCTCCATACAGGATGGTTGAAGATTCTGCTCAAGGCAAATAGAAACCCAGAGGGAAACCAGTCAACTTGTCAAAATATATTTTTCCTATAATGTAAAAATAGACTATCTAAATAGGGCTTGGATTATGGAGTCAAAAAGAACTAGGCTGTCATCCTTTATCAAATTGCCATATTATTATGCCAAATATACTCTTGTTTCTTTATGTTTGTCTCTTTATTTGGTCTTTGTAAATTAGTGTATCAGAAGACAAAGTAAAAAGAGGAAAAACAGAAGGGAAGGAAGAGGGAGAAAATGGAGTTGTGGAAGTAGCATAATTGATAAAGCATTTGCCCAAGATTCCGAAAGCCTGGGTTTGATTTTCAGCACTGTATAACCAAGGCATGGTGGAACATTACTGTAATTCTAGCAGTATGGGTGGTTAGGACAGGAGAATCTACAGTTCATGGGTCAGTACAGGAGGATCAACAGTTTATGGGTCAATACTTAGCAAACTCAAAGACAACTTAAGCTATATGAGTCACTGGCTCAAATGAACAAGAAAGGGAGGAAGGAAGGAAGGAAAGAAGGAAGGAAGGAAGGAAAAAAGAAAAGAAGAAGAAAGAAAAAAAGAAAAGAAGGGAAAGAAGGAATTGGGTAGGCAAATCAATGAGATTTTAAATTGATGTCTTCCTGGTACATATACAAGTTGATAATTTTTATGACTCATAAGGGTAAGTGGATAAAATTGCTCAAGGTTGCTGATACAACCGGCTAGAGGGCATTAGCTATCCAAGAAATAAGGGGCTTGCTTTCTCCACTCTAAGAGAATAAAGCTTTGGGAATCAGCTGTAAATCATTAATTATAGCCATTTAGAAACAAAGAAGAAAACCACATAGAATCAAATATAATTAAAATGTTCATTATTTTTTCTTGTGGGGATCAGAAACATACACACACACACCTATATGTATGTATGTATGTATGTATGTATGTATGTATGTATGTATATATGTATGTGTGATGAATTTGGAAATTTGATAAAGGAAGAAAGCCTAGTTCTTTTTAAACCCATACTCCAAGGCCTATTTAGATAGGATGTCACTTATTGGGTGAAATTCAAATGAATAAAGTATAAGAGACATACTTAGAAGCACTGCTTCCCAGCTTAATAAATATACCCTTAATAAAATGAACCAATATTTTCAATGCTTTATAATAAAATCTATGGTAGAAAAATATTTGATTAGAAACTATTCTGAGGGGGCTGGAGAGATGGCTCAGCGGTTAAGAGCACTGACTGCTCTTCCAGAGGTCCTGAGTTCAAATCCCAGCAACCACATGGTGGCTCACAACCATCTGTGATGAGATCTGATGCCCTCTTCTGGTGTGTCTGAAGACAGCTACAGTGTACTCATAAATAAAATAAATAAATAAATAAATCTTTAAAAAAAAAAAAAAAGAAACTATTCTGATCTAATGGGAATCTCTAATGAGCAAGTGCTATACTTATTTTGTCCCTGTTTCCTGTGATGTTTACCATGGCACAATGCACTCAGCTTGTGGTGATGAGAACCATTTAAGTTCATGGTTTAAAGTGCAGATTCACTACTGAAGAGATCATGTCCTTCCTTCCTCCCTCCCTCCCTCCCTCCCT
>NW_021604563.1:4379121-4383283 GCF_004785775.1 Grammomys surdaster
GCCTGCCTCTGCCTCTCAAGTGATGGGATTAAAGTCGTGTGCCACCACTGCCTGGCGATCATGTTCTTTTTATCAAGCTGTGGATTTGAAAAAAAAATTGCACCAGGAGAATAATTACTTTTCACTATCTTATAAAAGAACCAAGTTTGTAAAACATGAAAGGAGAGCTGGGATATGTGACAGAACACATGGCTAGAGGGATGGAAATAGATGGGGAGTTTCCAATTTCATCATCGGCCTCTCATGTTTCTTGATGGAAATCCATGACAGTCTTGAAGCATACTATGGGGAAGGGCTGTCTGTGTCCCATCATAAAACTTCACATTTTATGCATACTCATGTGTTAATTTCTGTTAAAACGACAGGAAACACAACAGTACGTCTTTTCCATCACATCACGCCTCATGTTACTGATTTTACTCAAGTTATCTCCCTTAAATGTCTTCAAAAGAAGCATAAGAGGCATCCAAAAATGATAATGAGAAATAAAATTGTAGTTAGACATATAGGTAAAGCCTGTTCACATAAACAGGATACAGGTTTGTTTCTCATAATCATCCCTTCCTTGCTTTATCACATCTGAGGAAAATGCTAAAAATGTAGAGCAAGTCTGCTTTTAATGATTGTTTAACACAAACATTTCACAGCAACAAAAATTCGGACCTCCTTTCAGTGACACAGAACATCATTTATGTGATTACACAAGTTATCATCTTGAAAACAAGAGCCTGAGCAAACAGCTTTGATGCCTTTTAAATTTGGACAAACTAAATGGCTCATGTAAATTTTCTTTTAAATTCTCTAACACCTTTTTAGTCTCATCTTATTTCTTCCTTCATAAACTCAATCACAGAAGAAATCACTCTTCAAAATATTCAAATCTATCTATCTATCTATCTATCTATCTATCTATCTATCTATCTATCTATCTATCTATTTACCTATCTATCTCACAGATATCACAGTCTATTAGTGAGGCAGGCAAAAGAGACAAAATCACAGGATAGATGTTCATTATTAACTCATGGTATAGAAATACTGTGACCTCTATTAAAATTATGTTTTCAGCAAGTTCCTAAAACTGCTAATTTCTGATATGATTGTCACTCAACCTGGCATTTGTTCACAGTATTTTACTTGGCTATGAGAAGTTGTCTTACACCTAAATGCCATCAAAGAAGATACAGTGTTAAATCCTTTACTTTCATTTCTGTGTATACACTTACTATTTGTATCCCTGCCATGCAGGTGAGATATCACACTGTTGAAATGGGGCTTGTGTTATTTGTATTGTATATATGTATACACCTTGATTACTTTCTGAAAACAACCTTGTAAAACAGAAAGGTTCACTTTATGTTTACTTCATGCTCCCATGTTACTTGATCTCAGAACATAAAAATAATTTTTGAAGTTAAGCAAAGTGGTTCATGACTGAAATCCTAGCACTTAGAAGGTGCTGGGGGTAGGGGTGATTCTAAGTTCCAGAATAGCCTTGGTTACAGAGTAAAACACCATTTTAAAGAAATATAACAGCAACCAGCAAACAAAACAGATAATCTTTCCAAATTGCATGTAATAACATATGCCCTAGCTGAATCTCACCTGATTTAGAGTGACAGGAAGACATAAAAGAATATAATAAAGCAGGAAGAAAGTAAGTTTAGACAATAAATGTTGAAAGAGAAGTGGCATGGTGTTAAAAAAGCATCGAGATCACATTTTCCAAACCATACATAAAAGTAACATGTTATCTTTCATATGGGAAGATAGCCAGACTTATCAATCGGTGTTAATAAAGAAGCTTGATTACTTTTGTCATCAATATAGATACACACACACACACACACACACACACACACACACACACATATATATATAGTGAGTTATGTTATTGTCCAGTGCCTGACTGGGGCCATTGGTTTATACTATGATTTAAAATAATGTCAACTCTATTTCCAATTGCTTAGGTCAGTAGTATGGCAATTTTTTTCATTAGTCTTTTTTCACATCCCACATATCTATTCTACTCTTTTAATGAAACTATACCTTCTACTTTCAAAAACAGAAATATTAGATATTTCAGCTTTCACTGATTGATGGTAGTTAAATATTGAGAATTTCATATAGTTTAAACTTATGCAGTTAGTAACTGACTACATTTTTGTCATTTGTACTAACACTATTGTGATGTCAACCATTATTATCTGTAAGCCTGGATTATTCCAGTAGATTTTTCTGACCTTATTCTATTATTCTCAGAGGGGTCCTGGGAAAGCAGTATAGCAAGGATTTCTTTTAAATTCTCTAGGTTATTCTTTAGGAACAGAATACATATCTAACCTTTATCTTTCTCTTTCCTTTTTCCTTTCTCCCTAGTAAGGTCATGGCTGCTTATACAATGACTTTTCTTCTTAGATAGATTAGAATGGGCAGAGGAAAAATAGGTTGAAGACTTTATGCTATCTTAGATACTAAAAATGTCTCCTATGTTTTCTCAATGCAATGATTCCATCTCTCAAGGACTCAACTGTATTTTTTTCAGTCGAGGATATAACATCTACTACTTTGCACAACTGGTATTGAATGTTGCCATTTTTGAAAGTGGCTGACAACAGAACACCATCTAAGTACCACTTTCTTCATAGACATTAGAAGAACGTTGCTATGAAACATTTGGCAGGTATAACTACAATCAGAGAAATTATTTTGCCTAAAATATTTTCTATAGCACTGCTAAAAATGATGGCAGGGGTAGTACTGGGAATTAAATCCAGGGCTCATGTCATGATAGGCAAATGCTCTACCATTATATTGTATCCTCACCTCTAAAACAAGCCATTTTCAAAATGTAACTATAGATCCTTTAGGTTATGCTAGGAAAAAGTTGCTGCTAATCATTGGAGCATCTAAAGATACTACATCTGGGAAGTATTTCACTTAGGCATTAAGAATATATCAATGAAAAGACCAACCTGAGGGAAGTCACTGATAAAAGAAAATCATTAAATGAAACTCTGCTAGTATATACTTGTTAATACACGAGGCTTCTATGAATGGGAAATGGAGTAGAACAAACAAAGTGGATTGGTAGAACTTGAGGATTAGCACTGCTTTGCCACTTTCAATACCAGAGGGTGTGAAAGCACAGTGTAGGAAGAGTTTTGGTCTGTGAGGAAGTCAAGAGTTTATAAGTGGAGAGCAGATTAAGCTACAATGAAATACTGTTTCATATGACTTATTGAGCCATCTTGATGGTTGTGATTCTTTTGTAATATCAACGATTTACTGAAAAAGTCAATGGCATTGTGGCTACATTTGGACCTATATTTCAAACTACTTAGGTTACAAATATTATTGTAACAAGGTTCTCAAAATCTAAGCATAAAAACACGACAGACTGAGGTTACAGCACAATGGTAGCACACTTGGTTAGCATGCACAAGGTTGTGAGTTCCACAAAGCCAAAAGCACACAAAAGCACACCAAGCTCAGGAAAAACAATCCTGTCTGAAGAACATGTAGTCATGCTATCCAAGTGACCTACACTTTCTGCCAGTTAAAGGTATGTGCTACTGAAATGAATACAAGAAGGGCTTACATTATGTAATAGTCCAGCAATTCCCAACTTGTGGGTTGAGATCCCTTTGCAGGTCCAATGACCCTTTTTCATGGGGGGGGATCTCATCAGATATCCTCAATATCAGATATTTACATGACAATTCATTGCAGCAGCAAAATTACATTTATGAAGTAGCAATAAAATTAATTTCATGGCTGGAGGTTAGTACAATATGCCCAAGTGTATTAAAGCATCACAATATTAGGATGCTTGAGGACCACTGTTATAATCAGACTGAATCTAAAACCAATGTCAGCTTAGTAAAGTTTTGTAAATAAAAAAATAGTATCCCAAAGGACTGTTAATCAACTCAGACAAATCATATTACTTGTATACGACATTTAACCATCATCTTCTTTAACCACCTGATCATGCTATCTCCTATCAGAAAAAGTTTCCCTTTATGATATAGGGTAGGGTTGTTTTATAGAAGGTAATTGGTTTGCCAAGTGAGACAAAAAGGATTAAACTTGAAAGGCCCATGAATACCCTAAGCTATTCTACAAATGCCTATTCTCATTCTTTCCCTGCCCTTCCCCA
>NW_021604563.1:4383383-4430095 GCF_004785775.1 Grammomys surdaster
GATAGATAGATAGATAGATAGATAGATAGATAGATAGATAGATAAGAAAGAGATAGATGACAAGGGATTGACAGGAAGCTGAAATTAGCACAGCTTCTTTTGGCCAATAAAGTTGTTTCAAGTGTTAGACCAAGTGTTGGGT
This sequence comes from Grammomys surdaster, assembly GCF_004785775.1. NCBI lineage: Eukaryota > Metazoa > Chordata > Mammalia > Rodentia > Muridae > Grammomys > Grammomys surdaster. The sequence continues at coordinate 4,383,526 of NW_021604563.1, forward strand.
AAGTGTCTAGAGGTTATAGACACAGGCCAGCTGCCATGCTCCTATAAGCTGTCACCATATTTGGAAATCTTAAATCTCCTTATGCAAGTGTTCTTCTTCATACACAGATCTATTCATTACCAACTCAGGAAGAAATGCCACAGTGTGATATATTTTACTAAATGGAACATTTACAAAACCTGGGCATATGACATCTCTGAAGCAAATTCAGCATAAATATTCAAAGCATATTTGAAGCATAACTATGTCTATATTATGGGAATAAGACTTTAGTGTCACATGACCAGATCACCTTGGTAATTAGACAGTGGCTTTTTCAAGTCAGCCCCCTTACTGTGTGGTGCTATCTTCAAACCTTGTTTGTATACCTAATAAGACTGAATTCTTTAAACACTTGAGACCCTGAGGGACATGGTCTCAATGGAAACATCCTGAATTTATCTTGTACAATTCCATTCTCAGTTTATTACCTACCCCAAATCCAATTAAATGTAACAATTCACTGTTCCTTCGCTTTCTGATTTTCACACTTCTCATCCTCTTAAACATCTCTTTGGTGTAGAAAGTCTTTCTTATCTTTGTCCTTACTTCAGATACAAAGCTGAAAGCCAGTTCCTTTGAGATAGAGGATAAAGTTCCAAAGCAAGTGTTTATCTATAGCTTCCATGAGGCTAAGGTGGATAAATATTAAAAATAAAAGAGTCATGGGGAAAATGGATTTCAGACTGGTTCTTCAGAAACAAGGCAGAATCACAGCTACCCACAAAAAAGGAAAATGGAATGTTTTTGCATGTGGAGGAAGAGAGTGCCAATAAATACACTATTGGGAAATAGCAAAGAGTTTATGGTTCCAGGTTAGCTGATACTGCCTTCTAATTCTCAGGTACTAGTAATGCTGAATTACAGAATATCAACTATTTATCAACTTTGTATTCTTAAAGGTATATACTCATGGTAGGATTCCATCCTGAATGGGTAAACAATTTTGGGGTGAGAAAGAACAGTAGCATGAGAAGGCTTGAAGTTGCCAAATGAAGTTTTACAGGGCCATATCTCCCATCCCTATATCTCACTCCCTCACCCAACAATACCTCTGACCACTCAAGCAATATAGGGGACAAAAGGAGCTATGCTACATTCTGGTGTTCTTACTTCTACCATAGCTTCTTTGCTTCTTCACAGACAGAGGGAAAGAGAGGAGCAAGGAGATATTATGCCTTCAATGATACTATGCTAGAATATCCTATATAAACTTAAAGAGGTTTATTGCTCCTCACAACTTCCATTTTTACCGGAATTTTTAACCTACCTTTGGCTATGACATGAGAGGCTTTGAAATTTTATTTATAGGCGGGTGCATTTCTAATGCCTTTGGATGGCCTTTTCCCATGAGTCTTGAAGAAATTGTCAATTAGATCACTACCCACTACCATCCCAAACTCACTTTAATGGCTGCACAGTCATTTATTTATTCTCTAGGTAAGTATTTATCATATTACCTATATTTCTATTTCTCCTTGACAGTGTTAACTACCTTTTAAAGTAAAAACACATAAAACTATGTGCCCCCTTTTTATATTGAAACAATGAAACATACTAATTGATACATTAAACACATAATCCTACCTTGTGCATAACAAAACAATCACTTTACAACATGGCAATGACTATAGCAGCATACAGAATGCAATTTTTGAAAGGATAGGTTCGTGTCAGTGTTTATATGCAACAGCATTCTTTATTAAAAAGGAAACAGCTATAATAAACACAAATCAGAGTCACAGTAGGAACTGTGCTATCAGCAAACCCATCACAATGGAATCAAACATCATGAGATGAACACCATCACAGGGATATGTACAAGTACTTTTCCCATATGGGATTCTCTGCTAGTTTGTTTTGAAAGTACAGAAGTAGGGCAAGCATTTCTAGCACTATATCTATCCAGCCTGTTTTCAGTGTTATTTCTTTCTCAGTAATAGTTCACAGAGGATTTTTCATGTGGTAACATAACGTTCTTTCATGTTCATGCCTTCGTGCAGTCACCCCTTAAGGGTGCTACTGTAATTATGCAAACTCAGCCAGTTATTTTCATATTAAATAATTTGCTTATGAAATACTTTTAGAATGCTATGCAACTTATGCAACAAAATAATGCTTACACACCGATATTGTTTCAATAGTATTTATGGTCCATTGTAACTAGATCACAGGATCTGAAAGCCATATGCTATTGATTCATCAACATTAATTAACTTGGTAGAACATTAAAGAAGAACTTCATACTATCCCAAATCCTTAGTATAAATTAGTGCATATTTTTTTTATTGATGTAGTAGCTAAAAACATTCTATTTTTTATTACACTGAACATTATGGATACTACTGCCAGTGCAACTTATAAAGCAATTCTGTTTAATATTTATTTCCCCTGTACATTTCGATGAGGATTTCTTATGAGCAAGAAGCTCTGTTTATAAAACCTATAAGCATCTTGCAGAAAGCAATTTTATTTTTCTGTCAAGTATTTCTTTCACCTACAAATGCTACAGATAAAAACAAATAGCTTGAAACTAGGCATGGTGACACATACCTGAAATCCTGGTACTTAGCAGGCAGATACAAGAGGATCTCTGCAAGTTTAAGATCAGCCTAGGATATAGAAAGAGTTCTAAAACAGCTAGAGGCACATAAGTAAGAGCCTGTCTCAAAAATTAATAAATAAATGCTTTGATTATATTTTCCCCAATGTATGCCATGCAGGACATGTTAATAATCACACAAACACACACAAAGGCAAAAACACAGAGACATACACACACATTGTGGGGGCAGGGGAGTGGTGGTGGGCAGAAGACATGGTAAATAATTTAGGTCATTGTTCTATAACCTAGTTAATATTAGAAATTTATAAGAAAAGTAGACAGAAATTTTGCAATAAATACAAATCTGTTTCGCTGTTTAACCTGGTATATTCACAATTTATTTGCTGGAGGTATTCCTCTGACTACTGCCACACAGTCTCTTTTCTTTTTTAAAGCTATTTTAACACCACAGGACACAACAATATATAGAGTTAGGAAAAAAGCACTAAACCCAATAGATAAATAATATCTCCTATGGATAATTTAACATAATTTAACATCTCAAAGCAGCAAGATATCATAACCTTTTTTGAGAATGCAAATGTATCAAGACTGTTATGAGTAGTACTGTACTACCAAATAGAATATATGTACAAAGTCTAATATATAAAACTATAGTCGTTTGTAGGAAAACCAGGTCATAATGCTGCAGTGTTTAGATGCAGTTAGAAAAGAAGACACTATTGAGAAACAGACTAGCTGCTCCATACCTCCACCTGTACTAGCAGCGGATCAGCATGCTTGTCTATCCACCCCACAGCAAAAAAAAAAAAAAAAAGAAAAAAAAGAAATGAAAAAGGAGAAATAATAACATAAACTGAGTAAATTTAAAAAATCTTTAGCTCATACTTCAAAAGGCTGTACTCCACAAAACTGGAAAATCTAGATAAATTGGACGATTTTCTAGACAGATATCATGTACTAAAATTTAATCAAGATAAGATCAACTATCTAAACAGCCCCATAACCCCTAAGAAAATAGAAGCAGTCATTTAAAACCTCCCAACTAAAAAAGCCCAGGACCAGCTGGGTTTAGTGCAGAATTCTATCAGACCTTCAAAGATGAGCTAATACCAATACTCCTCAAACTATTCCACAAAATAGAAACAGAGGATCATTACCTAATTAATTCTATATTACCATGTATGTTGTTCATATGTATGTATGTATGTATATAAATATATAAATATAATAAGTAAATATAAATATAATGAATGTATATAAACATGTAAATATAAATATGTAAATACACACAATACTTCATTGTGTACCTGTGTTTGATAGTTCCTTTATAATAGTCTTGAACTATGTGGTCAGAACACTGAAATGGCAAAAAAAAAACTATTGTTTAAGCTCTCTTAAAGTATACTTTCTGTTGAATGATTCTCACAAAATAAAACTCAAAGTATGTAATCTATAATCCAGGACACTGTTCCTTTTCTTGTAATATTTTTTTCTAGTATTAGGGATGGAGGCCAGAGTTTCACATATACTACTTAAGTATTCTACCATTGATCTACGTACATAGCCTATGTCCCTTTTATTTTTTTATTTTGAAACAAGGTTTCATTGAATTGCCCAGGCTTACTTTAAAATATCTAATCTCCTATGTGGCATTCTGAATATCTAGTACAATAGCCAGGAGCCACACTGCTAGTTATTTCTAATATATTTTACCAATACCCTTCAAAATGAAACATTTTACCATGTCTTAAAGGTAATCCTCACTGGATTCCTTTATCATATATTAGCCTACCTTATATTTCAAGTACATGATTTCTTCCATTAAAGTATAATAGCATCCACAGTACCAATTTTAACATTTTAATTATTATTATAAAAGACGAATCATGAACTAGAGCCTTGCCTAACTATGTACCAGATAATATACTGGATATTTATATTTTACCTTAGAGTGCACATCTAGTTTCTTTTATTTTTTCTATTTATATATAATTTCTTCTTTGCTGGACTGGAAGGTATTTTTAAGTTTGTTACAATTAATTAAGCCCCACTTCTCTTTGCTTCTTCCTCAAAAAAAAAATGTGGAAAACATTTCCTAGGAATTAGGCCAGCAAACAAATAACCTTCCAAATTTGTGATATGGGCACAAATTTACACAGGGAGAATACATTTGATGCTCTCTTTATAGTAAATGTGAAAAATAAACTCAAACTTTTACTCTGACAAAATACATCTTTCTGCTGGATTGTGTCATAACAAAATTTTAAACTTGTGCCTATTCAAGTCAGATATGAAAATATTTCAAGTATTTTCATTTTCTTTTAACAACAAAGTTCTAAATTGAGTTAGATGGCTATATTTATCACATAGTAGATCTGTTTATATATTACAAAGTATAATAGGATTCCGAGATAGTTCCTTGTTACTATTAAATATAGTATTAATGTCAGATATATTGAATTCAAATGTTTGTCTTAAAAAATCCCCCCCAAAACAGGACAAAGCTCAAATTCAATTATAAAATATTAACCTTTTATTCAAACTAAAAGGTTTTCCTAAAGTTAGGAAGTAGTGAAGTCAATAATGAAGAATGGGTCTTAATTTTCACAATAAAATCTACATCAAATCCTTTCACTATAGTAATGTTTATATTGATCATTTATTTCCAAATCACTCTAGCAGCAGCAATTTCCCCTTATTCTCTGCTTCAGAACAACACAGACAGAAAGAAAAAAATCAGCAAACACCAAATCAACACTGAAATCAACTGGCAGAGCTGTTTGGGGAATTGGATTCTTTCACTCACTAGCTCACTTTGGCCACCAGTGGTATTTCCATGAATAAAAATCTACAGGAAAGTTGACAAATAGATATTACCCACAAATGGTTTGAAGCCTTGTTCTATATAAATCTACATTACATAAGAAAGAAAATAGCGTGATAGGGTGACATCCCTGATTTCAATCTCTACAACTGTTGCTACATTGTTTTTCCCTGTAAAATGGACAACAATTTTATATAACCTGCTAAAGGCAGGTCACAAATTTGACATTATCTTTATGAAAATTATTTCCCACTAGACCTTTTACCATTCTGTTTTCTCCTATTATTTGTTGCTTTTGTAATTTCTGTATGTCAGAATTGGTTAGCTCATGGTGCTAATGAGGCCAAGGTCATGAGTCTGATTCTTATATGAGCCAGTTAGTTTTGTACAAAGAAAAAGATGTATATTTGATAGCTCCTAAAGCCAGGAGCTGCGACTGCAGGCAGACAGGATAAAAATTTATGTCCTTGGCAAGAATAAAAACCAGAAAAGGGGCTCTGGAAAAATACCTAAAAACACTTGTCTTGATAGCAACAAATTCTTACTAGAAAAGAATTCTTTTTCATGGTCAGGAGAGTACTCTTTCTAATGAGTTCACACAACAAATTAGGAGATTAGAGTGGCACATCACAATCATGCAAATTATACATTAAATAATATATTTTCAGAATATATTAATAACACATGTTTACTCGTGAAACATCCTTAATGTTTCCAGAGGGAAAGGAAGTAATATATACATATGGTAGCAATTATATATACACACAGGTTAGTGTGTAATACAGATTGTTATAAAATCTTACAAATGAAAGCAAAATAATCTACCAATTTCGGGGATAGCTGAATCAAGGAATAACAACAAGAGTATTTCAGCAGGTAATTAGTTTTGCTGAGAGCACAGGCTAAGTGAGTGTTAATAGGGAAATTCTGATGTAGACCTAATGAGCTTGAAGCTGCTCTATATTTACTTTAATTTTACTGCTTTTTGTTTTTGTTTTTGTTCAGAGGAATCTCAATGTACCATGCAGAGATTCATCTGAGGATATGATAGAAATGAACTTGGGGGTGGGCGGGGAAGAAGAGTCTGAAGAAATTGCTTGGATATGACTAGTAAGAAATAAAGAGAGCCTGGCATAATGGCATATACCATTAATCCTATCACTTAGCACTAGGGAGGTAGAAGTAGGAGGTTCTCTTTGAGTTAGAGGCTGGCTTGGTCTACATTGTGAGTTCTACTATAGCTAGGACATACAGAGGGAATCTATTATATAAGTAGAAATTAATTTAATGCAGAGATTGAGTCTCTATTATAAAACAAATACAGAACATTTTGATGAAGGAGGTGAGGAATGATTGTAAGTGACTTGCCCCCTCAAGAGGGAAGCATGTTAGTATGCAAAGACCTCAAACCATGCCCTGGGACATATGCAGAGAATGCAGTGGAGAAAGTCTCTAGCTATGGGGAGAAGCCCATTGAGAAGAAAGACTACCTACCTTAAAAGAAACATGCCAATAATTCACAAAATTATAGTTCTTTCATTTACTGTTTTTTGAATTTAGGCAGTTATTTAATTTACCTGTATATCCCCAGGTCAAACTTCAATCCTGAGATCAACGTAACCATAATTAAGAGGAAGGTGATGAGGATGATAGACTGCCATATGCTAAGTGCTAAACAAATGGTGAAGATGGTATTACCATAATAACAGTTATCGTTGAATGTGTCAGTACAAAAAGCATCAAACAACACAGCTCAGCATAGTGATTACATTCAAAGAACTAGGTTTTAGAAGCAGATGAATGATTTTATTAGTAAAACAGTGAGTTTTCAGAACTGGATATGTGTTGGAGGGGATGAGTATGTTTGTGTGTGTGTATTCGTGTCCACACACTTGCACATGTCTGTGTGTATAAACATACAGCTAGTAGTTGTAAGATCTGGTATGTGAAGAGTGAAATAGCAAACAGGGAGATATAAACATGATAACCCTCTGGGTTGAAAGACTGCTTGAGGTTGCTAGAGTGGTGAAGATGGCCAAGGGAAATAAGCAAAAAAAAAAAAAAAGGAAAGAAGAAAATTTCAAAATTAGATGAGGTGATTCATTTCCAAAGGCAAGAGGAACAACATTAATAGAATAAATAAATAAATATCTAATGTCATGTACCTGGAACTTCATAAACACCAATTGAAAATTTGCTAAATCATCAAAACTACTTTCAGTCATACAATTCAACTGTATGACTTACCTATTTTTGAGAAAACAGTATAATGATAATAATGAATAAGAACTAGTTTCAAGGTTCAATAGAGTAGGATATACCTCAATTGTTATGTTAAGTACTATCGATTCTTTTGCACGGTTGCTTGATACTCTTGCAAAATCTAGCTTGCCTTTGGTAACTAATATGCACAAATATAACAAGTAACTCAAAGGAAAATAACAATTTCTTAAAATGCTTTACAAAGTCCAGAAGAAACAATCTCCAATACAATAAATATATTAGAAATACAATAAATATATTAGAAAGTGTTATTCCCTTCTTTCTGTGCCACAATTTTTTCATACAAAAATTAAGATCTACATGCTAGAATATTTCTGCATTATTTTTAGGTATTCATAAATTACTATCTTTTTAAAAAAAATGTTGCTTAGTCTGGCATTGGTCAGTGAAGAAAACAAAAGAAGAGCATGCTGTATTAAAAATACTTATGGGTAAAAACCAGCACTTTTATATGACTTAGGAGGTAAAGTCCACTATTGACAATGAGGGGTGGCATATGACAAACATAAATTGTGAACCTACTCAGTATAAGAAAGAAGGGAATCCACCGAGGTAACAGACTGTAGATTGAATCTAGCCAATGTGTTTTGGTAAATAACATCCTTCAATCTGTTCATAATCTCCTCTGTGCAATGCAGCTTGTATTCTACTTGTTCTCATTTGTGACAATTTTAATTTATATAGCTCAACTATAATCTTGTAAGAAGAGTAAGGTAGCTTTGAAATTCATATAATATTTCCTCCAGTAGCCACTGTGATCACTGTATATGTACCAATTACAAATAAACACAGAAAGACAAGAGACTAAAGAAAACATGAAACCAAGATTATTAAAAGAATGTTGTTTTCCCCTAGGGTATAATTAAGCCAATTGCTTAAATTACAACAATAATATAAACACCTAAATCAATGCATACATAGTGATTCTATAAAAATAAACAAATATTTATAAAACAAATATCCCCCAAATTTAATTGTTATATCTACTATGAAAAGATAAATCTTCAAATATCTAATGTTCTAGTCGATACAATGGAGTAACAATTTGAACAACAAAACAAAAGAGAATTAAAATAAAATTATTAGAACTGACTAGTAAAGAGTGTAGAAGTACAAGAGAGGTTGAGTTAACACAAGGGTACTATTTAACAAACTTATAGTTGACATTCTATAATGTCTAAAACTAGACTTTTCGGCTAAATCGCTCACATCTTTAAATTTTTTGTTTGCATGTAATCTTCTTTTTTATTTATTTAGAGATTTATCTGTTAACTACTTCTTGCTTTAATAAACTTGAATGGGACTGTCTGTGATACTATTGCTCAGCCATTTAAGGACTCCTGTTTCACATATATTTCCAAATGGTTAATTTATTAAGAAAGGATCTATTTAGTATTTCCAAACTATCAGAAACGTATCAGAATTTAATATTAAAAATTAAATATGTTAAAATAGGACAACAACAGTAGATATTGTCTTACATGACATGAATTGGAAAAGATAGTTTTGCTTGCCTTTTTCATTTATTTATTTATTTGTTTGTTTTTCGATCAAATAATTTAATCAATATTTCATTCCATTCTAATTTATGTTCACCACCCAAAAGAAAAAAATCACCAAACATTCAATTTAGAAAAATAGTCTGGTGAGTACTAAGTTTCATTTCAAATTCTTTAGCATAAAAGCAAATGAGTGATCCATGTAACATATTTTTAGAGCTTGCTCAGAAGAAAATAACATAAACATAAGACATTTCTGGCATCTACTTAAAAAACGTACATGTGGATCTTAGTCAAGTGGTTTTAAGAACACAACAGACAAAGTTCAACTACAATTTTGTCAAGTCTCTTTAAATGTTGCACAACTTGCTGATTGTGTAATTGCTTCCATAAGTAGTTGTTAATGATAAACCAAGAAGTATTAGTAAAGCAGACATGTACCTGTTTGAAAAAGCTGATTTAATCCTGTAGTTACAATTAACTGTGTAACTTCTGGCAAGTCACTTAACTCTCCCTTTCTATAAAACAAGATCAAAATATATAATTTTCTTGCTCATGAAGTGTAGCCGCCTGTGGCCACAGACAAACTGGGTTCACCTGAAAGGAAGGCTGGAAATGAAAAAAAGAACGGAGAGGGAAGAGAAGCATGAAACCAAGACAAAGTTTTCTGATTAAAGTTTAAAGTTTAATATTCAGCTTTTGTATATAAAGGGAAAGCCCCACGGAACCCATCCTTTGTTTCAGCCAGATTATGTCACAAGGCAAGCTCAGCAGGCTGTGTATTCTACTAAGTTCCTGTAGGAAGCTGTACCTGCAGCCAAGGTGGATAACTCCACCTAAGTTTTATTACTAGGTCTACTGTGGGAAAAAGGTCTATCCTGCTTGCTCAAGGCTGAGGGAGGGCACAGTGAAGGTCTTTAAATGTCACCAGCCCATTAGAAGCTATTTCTATTATTATTGTTACCACTACCACTGTGACAATTAAAATTACAAAGACAAATGGGAGTTCACATCATTCCTTAGGGAAAGTCCATTTTTCCTGCTCTTAGCATGCTAACCCTTTTATGTTATAGCACTATCATTTGTGTCTTCATTGTTCAGGTATTGTTTAAACAGCCATGTTGATGACCCTACACATAGAGGTAATGCTATATGGACTGGGAAGATTGTATTTATGTATTTAAGAATAAATATAACATTCTTAAATACATATATACTCTTAAATATATACACATATACACAGAGACACATGTGTGTGCATATCTATATGTGACAATAATTAAAAAAGTAAGTTATGATTATGAGAGCAAAAGGATGCATGTCAAGGGCTGGAGAGAGCAAAGGAAAGAGGAAAATAATGTAACCATATTACAATTACAATAAAAATATAAAAACATTATAAAGTATATAAACATCAAGGACATGGGTAAACCATGTTTCCTAAAAGCAATTAATAGGATTTTGCCTCTATATACACAAATATAATAAAAGATATAAAGTTATAATACTTAACTCTCTCTTGTGTAGGTCTTTCAAGGTTCTGACCATCTTTAGGATATAGTTAAAACCTAAGACTGTATATATGAGCTGCATATTAACATAAGGGTCTATAATTAGAAAACCTTCCTGTTTGATGTAGCATTTTTGTTGTTGTTGTTTTGTTATCTTGCCTTGTACCCTTTGAGATAAAGTCTTTCTATTTCACCAGACTAGCATCAAATACATGATTCTCATGCCTTATTCTTCCAAGTGCTGAGTTTACAGGTTATGATCCACCATTGCTGTCTTGAAATTCTTAAGAAACTTTTAACAAGAACCACACATATACTGGCTTCACAAATTATGTAGCTAATCTTGATAAAAGCCCTTGACATAAAATCCAAAGTTCTTCAGCATATGGTTTTTCCTTACTTACTTAACATCTCTGTCAGTTCTGGGCCTCCTTTAAGCATCTATTAGGTTAAAATGAGAGCTTTTCTAAGGACCTATCAGGCTAAAATGAGAGCTCCTTACATATGTTTGTTCTATTCTTGCTCAGTCTCTTTTGCCTTGGTTTATAGTCTGCCACTTTCTTTGCCTTATATCAACTAAAATAAATGAATCTTTTAAAAAGTAACTTCAAATATAGTCTCATCTCTATAATCTTGATGCATGTTGTAATGGCATTTGAATCACGTAAAAATTAGTAAGATATGGTAACTCTGGTGGTTTGAATATGCTTGGACTAGGGAATGGCACTATTAGAAGGTGTGGCCTTAGAGTAGGTATGGCCTTATAGGAGGAAGTGTGTGTTAATGTGGGGGTGGACTTTGAGAGCTTTCTCCTAGCTGCTGAGGATGCAAGTCTTCTTCTGACTGCCTTCAGATCAAGATCCTGAGATCTCAACTCCTTCTCCAGTGTCATGTCTGCTGAATGCTTCCATGCTTCCTGCCATGATGATGATAAACTAAACGTCTGATCCTGTAAGCCAGCCCAATTAAAATGTTTGCCTTATAAGAGTTTGTTTTGTCATGGTATCTCTTTATAGCAATGGAAACCCTAAGGCAAGTACATAAAATTACTAAGATATGATAAGCATGAATATGATATGGATATTATATCATTAACAAATAAAGATACAAAGTACACACACACACACACACACACACACACACGACTTTCAAGCAAATAGTGTTTGGCAAAGAATCAGAATATTGATTTCATTGTTTCTCCTCCCAATGAGTAATCTTCTGAGAGGAGATAGTCAAAGCATAGTAACTACTCCAGTCTTCAGACTTAAAGGGTCTGGGATGATACCTAGGCATCAATATGTTTTAAAAGTTCTTTAGGTGATGTCAACCTGTTTCTAGGGTCCAGTTACAAGAATTTTAAAGAGTTACACAAGATGTGGCCAATCAAGGTGTTAAGGTATAAATAACGCAACTAATGAGCAGGAGAAGACTGCTGGGGAATGCTATTAAATAGACCATGTAAATGAAGAAATAAAGAGACTACTGTGAAGGCAAGTTAGAAAGAAAGAATTCTAGGCATTATAACATATATTTGTGATTTATTATGAACATTCCTGGGAAGACTCAAATATCCATATATATTGAAAGACAAGCACTGTGAAATTGCCATTTGAACACCTGATACTATAGAAAAATGTTACATAAATATAGATTTGCTTTAATATGATTATAGCAAGCATGGTTTTATATACTTGCTGGCTGATCAGATTTCCCTCCTATCTTCTAAACAAAACAGAGTGTGTTTATTTGCAAAATATGTAGTAGCATCCTAAAAAGATTGGCATGCTTTCAAATTATCTATGAAGAAGTTTACAATAAAATTCATTACTGAGTGGTCATGGACCTTGTAAATAGGTAGCCTTGGAAGATAATACCAGCTTAGATGGGGACAAGCGAGTCATAGGCAGAGTCATGGTGACTTGTCCCCTGAACCTTCACCCAGCCGATACCCGGTTCTGAAGATATCTGTATTCTCCCTGAGCACCCACACTCCAGTGTCATTCCCTTCCCCACGTCCTGCCTTTCTGTGTTTATACCCCTGTGTGAATTAATTGTGATTTGAGAAAAAATTTAAAAAAAAAAGAAAAAAAAGTTCATTACGTAACAAAGAATAAAGTTATTTAAAAAGAAGTGCTGCTCACAATAAACTATTATTTTTGTGTTTTGTTTTTTGTTTTGGTTTTTCTTTGTTTTGTTTTTCAAAACAGGGTTTCTCTGTATAGCCCTGGCTGGCCCGGAACTCAAAAATCTGCCTGCCTCTGCCTCCCAAGTGCTGGGATTAAAGGCATGTGCCACCACTGCCTGGCTCACAATAAAATTTTAAATAGGAGACCTGCAGAAAATAACATGTTAAATGCATGGCTTGCTAAGTAATCAAGACTACTTGCAGTTTGTAGCTATCTGATAAACTGGACATACTCCTTCACTATTTGAGTCTCATTTTAAAAATCATACACAGCTATTTATCATATTCTCTGGTGCGGTGCATATTCAGTATTTTACATGATAATCAGATGAAAATAATTAATATCAGGATAGGTTAGAGTTATGATTACAAAAAAAAATGAAAACTTAATTCCTGGAAATCCTTAAACATTAGTCATCTTTACATAAACTCTATTCCTTTCCCTCTTTGTTTTCATCCTTTCCTTTATAGACATGTTGTTCAATGGCAACAATATGCCATTACTATAGGACTGATGAAGATTATAGACATTCCAACCATGTTCCACTATTACAGTTCAGACACATGGCTCAAAGACTGATTTCACAGCTAATCCTACTTAAAATCACTCTGCATGACTTAAACAGGCCTGTCTTTTGCTCTGGCACTTTGTCATTGCCTGGATGACAAATAAATGTTTATCCCTCCTCTGAAAATTTAAGCTCTAAATCCCACTTCATGGCAGTGTGATCTGTGCCCATATTTTTGTCCTATCAAAAAGGAACATCTGAGAGGTCGTGGCTGTTCTACCTAGGAATCTAAGAGTCAGACAAGCAGAAAGGGACAAACCAAGGGAAGGCATTATCATAAGGGGCTGTGGGGGAAGCTCTCAAATTGGAGGTCAGAAGAGAGAGCATTAGAGTGCCTGGGCCTGGTTTTACAGACATTTGTGAGCTGTCATGTAAGTTCTTGAAATCAGACCTGGATCCTCTGGAAAAGCAACACATGCTCTTAACTGCTGAGCCCTGTATTTTCTATTTTAAGTAAGCAAGTATAACAGGCAATAGTTTAGCATTCTGGTAACTGCACTGAGATCCTGTTTAGAGATGGAAAACATATCATGCTGAAATTTAGTCACCAAAAATTGGAAAGGCCATAGTGGTCATTAACATACTTTCCTGTGAGTTAGTAAAAAACTGTTGTAGAAGAAACTGTCAAAATTGGCCAAGTGGGACCAGGCTTGTATTTGAACATAAATGTATGGAAATGGGAATAGAGTTGTAAGATATTCCTCTCTAGGGAACAGTTTATCTTTGACAAGACACTTATTAACTACTTGAAAAATTGTAAGAGGTTTGCATTTCAAATATAACTCAGTAAGATTACTAACTCCAAAAATATATATTTTCTATGTTCACTTGGGAACTGAGTTTTTATAAAATGCTGTTTCAAACATGTAAGAATCATGTCTCTCTCATAGGTTAATGTTTGCCACCAAGAAGGTAGAGGCTATTTATAAATTGTTTTATTTGTGATTAAGACTTAAAACCAAAGACTTCCTTTTCAGCAATTAGATAGGGAGACAGATAGGGGCTAGCGAGGTATACACTTAGGCCATTTCTGCCCACATGCAAATTGCATAACTTGCTGAGGAATAACATATTGGGTCAGGAAAGCATTTATCGACTTCAGTCTACAAATATCTTTCATTTGGAAGCCTAAGTCTATCACTCAGTTACATTATAACATTCTAGTATCTCAGCAGTTACACATTTAAGAAATGTGATAGGAAATTAAAACACGATAGCACATGAAATCTGCTATACTCATCATGATCCAAGTCATACATTTTTCTTCTATATTATTGAAAAGACAACTTTTTTCTGGTTATTAATGTAGAAAACACACACACACACACACACACACACATACACACACCCCTCAGCCAAAACTATTAGCATAAGAAAATTCAGAGAACTTCTAGAATATTCAAATTATTTCTTACCTCACTTGACATCACACCATATCTCTGGCTAAAACTGCTAAAACCCAATAAGGTAAAGTACAACTTTCAAGAGGACTATAACATGAATCAGGAATGTAGTCAGTAAAAGAATATACTGTTCTTAATTTAATCGCCTGTTATTTGGATATATTCTTTCAAAACTATGCTGAAAATGGTCACTGGGAGTTACATTTTAGCACTTCTGGGTGTGATTCAGTTGCAGTTCTGAAGGCACAGGCACATTAAGACAAAATACAGGTGTCTTCTGTTGCATAAAAACCCGAGAGACTTCCAGTTTATTGTTGAACTCTGAGGGGATAATTTGACAAATTAGTTTCCCATTCCCTAAGCTTTACAACTGAGTTCTTAATCAGTAAATAAAATTTTCATATGCCATCATTTTGTTTGCTTTCTTAAAAGCAACACCCCAATGTGGGCTTTAAATCAAGAGCCTTTCCCTTTTCTCAGAGTTAACAGTAGAAAAGGGCAGCTTTTTTTCAGCTATTGTATATGATTCCTTGGCATAGTTAATATTAATGCAGTACTTACCTTTTGTGGATTTATAGATTACAGGAAGGAGCTTTGCAGTATACCTTTTTCCTACAGACTATGATGAACTCTGATGCAAATGTCAATATCATGAATTGTGGTTTACATTAAGCATTCTCATACATCTTCTAACAGATTCCACCATTTCTAGATAATACACTAAAGGGATCAGTAGGCTTCAAGGCAAATGAATGAATTTCCATAAATTTGAGGAAATCCTTGAAAAAGGGACCATGGAGATCTGCTCAGTCATAAATGGCTATAAACACAGTAATAATAAAAATATTAATCTATTAAAATCTAATTCTAACGAAGAACTTGCTCTGGATGGATTATGCTATTCCAAAGATGTATATACAAATAAAAATATATCACTTTTCAAGGAATAATTTATCTACATGTGTTGTCCCATGGTCATCTGAAAAACATTATTAAGTATAAAACAAACCCAACGAGGCATAAGGAGTTTTACTCTCAGAATTAGGTTTAAGAAAATACATCATCAAAGAGACAGCAGAAAATATTTCAATTTAGGAAGAACTTATACAAAGTCAAAACACATTTTTGTATTGCACGTTGCTTTTTCTATTACTGAATGCACACCTGCAGAATAGTCTTTACTCGGCTTAGATTAGTGGCCGCTGAATGCTATACAAAGAGATCTGGTGATTTTAATTTTATTCATCATGTCTCTAGCTCAGGGACCTGGGGAAATACAGAGAAGTGTGCTGCATATTTATAAGGCCTCTGGGACCTTAACAGGCTTCCAAATGCCTTGTTTGTTGCAATCTGCTTGTCAAACTATTAAAGAAGTAAAATCCACACTCTATCCCCTATTGCATATGCAGATTTTCTCTGTTAATTAAATCAAAACTATATGATTGCAAGGAGAACTGATGGAAATCTAGTGTCTCTCCAGCTTCTCCTACACCTAGAATATGTAAAATATTTCTAGTACCAGAAATTTATTTAGATAAAAAAATGACTCTCATGTTTAAAAAACTGTATGTTAACATTGATTGATTACTAAAGCTGTTCATTTAAAACTTCAGATTTACCTGGTCTGCTATTAAAACATTTTTGTGCCACTCCTTAATTATAGCTACTGTAATATAATTCTAATTTGCTATGGAATTATTCTCCTCTCAAATCTTAGAGGTTAAACACTAAAAAGGTCTGAGCTTTTCTCCTTTTTTAAAAAAATGTGATATTTAAGTGAAAACATGCATTTCAGGATTTTATACTTAGTTAAGTATCAATATGAGAGAAAACAATATATATCTGTGCCTATGTCTCTTTGAACACAATTAAAATGTAGGCAACAAGGTACCGAAGCTCCTCTAACTGCACTGCATTCAAGTCAAGGAGAAGGGTGACTCACTGATCTTTTTCATCTTACTGGAGACTTCAGCCCCAGGTGATTTCTTTGTAGTAAGTCTGTCACCTGACTAGAAATACTGGAGATAGCTTGAGAAGCATATTCTTCTACCTCCTCTCAGTAGACCCATTCTTCATGTTCTGTGCTGGGCAGAAAGAAATACTCTCAATCCTTTTCAATCTGGTATATTATCTGAGGCTAACCCCATCACTACTAAGAAAAAATGTTATAAATTATTAGTCTTTAGAATTTCACATAATCATGTATTTTAGAAATAAGGCTAGCTGAGAATTTACTATGCAGTAAAAGTTAAAATAAGCCAGAAAATGTAATTCTTCTCACTCTATATTTGTTATTTGTTTCTCAACTTAGATTACATAATCAATCAACAGCACATAAGAAATGCAAGTTTTTATGTTAAAAACCAGAGTCACAGGATGAAAAATTGAGGGAATAAAAGATAAACTAACAATAGAAATTAGACTTCTAGTACACGTAATATCAAGAATTAGCTGCATGGTTTCCTTTAGACCAGTTCATTTCTACTTTTTCTTTTTATCCTGAAATGCCAGACAATCCCATTTCATATTTTAGAGACACTATGGAAGCCATCTTGTACCTCCCTTCAACTTATAGAGGAAGAAACCAAAATCAAGAGAGAATTAAGGCACTTAGTAAGCTGCAGAGCACAGATGGGAACTTCATATGCTTAAGAGTCTATCCTACATTAATAAAAAGAAATAAGCAACATGACTAGAGCCTTGTTAGAACCTAGTTTTATAGAGTTGGGCCAGGTAGTTTTTTTAACATGCTGAAAAGATTGAAGTAGTATAGGCCTGGAGGAATCATGAACTCAGTTCAGCAGTGAGTGCCCTGAAGACATGGCATGTGATTCTTGAGGAAAATGCCCACTGTCCTTTGTTTTCACCCCAAATGTGGAACTGTTTTATGATAGTGGAGGTGCACAAGTTTGATTGTAAAGTGAAGTGATGGAGTTAGGTATATAATAGCAGGGAGTCAAAGAAGGTGACCTGGACTTGCTGTTGCATAAATAGAACCTTTGGCACACTCAATGGTATGGTGATGATCTATTTATTGAAACAGTGAAGGTAGCCAGACTGTGACACAAGCCTGCATCATTAGTTATTAAGAGAGATGAGGCAGGAAGCCTAGCATGAACAACTTGGTAAATCCAATAAGGGAAGTAGAACCCTTAGCAATGTAGGTCAGGAGAGTATTTGTATAGCACATGTGGTACCTGGTACTCGAACACCAGTCCTTGAGGTGGGGGGGGGTGTTGTTAATTGATAAAGTTTTTGTTACATCTACAAAAGAACAAGTAATAGAATTCTTAGTGTTTTAATAAGTGAGGGCTGTGACCTAGCCAAAAGTATATACCAAATCAGGTATTTGAAAATAATACAGAGAATTTTAATGGCCACAGCATTAATAACATTAAGGGAAAGACAAAAAAGGCCACTAAGCCTCAAAAAGACTTGGGAGACTGGCAAATATCCTAGTTTCAGCTGACAATGACTATAACAATGGGGTATGTCTATATTCCAGAGTTATCTGAAAGAATGCCAACTGAAGTGTTTGCTTAGATCACAGTGGTATACACGCATGTCAGTGAGGCATTTTCTTCATTGGTAACTGATAAGAGAGCCCACTCTGGCCAGTACCATTTCTGAGTAGCTGGTCCTGAATGGTATAAGAAAGCGATCTATGCAGAAGACAGGAAGCAAGCCATGAAGCATCACTCCTTTGAGGTTTCTGCTTTAAGCTTCTGCTTTGGCTTCCCTTAGTGATGAGATGAGCTGTAATATGAAATAAAACTTTTCCTCTCCAAGTTGGTTTTTGTCAGTGGTTATTGGGGGTGGGGTGGGGTTAGTGTTTTATCAATGCAAATAGAGAGCAAACAAGGACAAGTGAATTGGAAAAGGCTCCATATTGTATGATTTCAACTGTAGGGTCTTCTGAAAATGCCAAACTATGGGCACAGTAAAATAATCAGCAGTAGAGCTTAGTAGCAGAGAGAATGCTTGAGACTCTGCATTTGGTCATCAGACTCTGATAAAGCACCTCTGAACAAACTAAAAGGTCACTGCTGCCAAGGACTCCAGGGACCCCAATAGCAATCTACTGAATGTATAACATAAAGAATGAACTGTAATGTAAACTATAGACTTTAGTTAAAAATACTACATAAGTGTGTTCACCTACTGAAAAAAAGAAAAGCAACCATGAACTTATTCATCCTAAGGATGCTAAATTTACTTGTCAAGTTTTATTTTATGGTCTTTTACATAACTTTCATATAATATTGACACTGAAAGAGGAAACAATAGTTAGATTCCCAGGAAAGAGAACAGAGCTTGACAGAACTCAGAGTACTGTATAGTTCAGCTGCATTTTTGCAGATGAGGAGTCAGAAATAGGAGGACAAATGTGTTTTAAAATTGACCATCTGTTTTTGTGAGGTCAGAATTTGAATCCTTATCTCTCTGGAAAATTAAAAAAACTAAGAACACAGCCATACACAATAAAAACTAATATTAACCCAAAGCAATAGTCCTGGACTATCAAAGACTGTAATTTAGGTACTTGTTATTTCATTTCAATCTGTTTTTCTACCTTTAACACTTTCAACATCTGCTTACCTAGTCTGCTCTATTTCTATGGAACACACAAGGGATACCTTACATTTTCCAGGAATATATTCTCACATAATGGTTATCATAGCACATTAACCCATTCATATCCAAACTACTTAATATCATACTGAATTATGATCAATGGCATTTCTCATTTGTAGGGAGAGTTAAGCAAAGGCCTGTGGAGGTGATAACCAACATGTTTCATCTTGTATGATGATATACAGCAACTAGCAAATATTGCATACCTAAAATGCTGTCTTAAGACTCTTGAGACTCCTCTTAGGAGAGGAGTGCTAAGAATGCTAAGATAGACAGTTCAGAAACATAAATTGTTTTTCTGCCCTAAGTGCCATGTTGGATATTTTATCATTTTATACTAAGAAGCTACACATGGCTAGAATTTTATGACTAATCAACATATATGAAGCTTAGCTGTGGAAGGGCTTCACTGTAGTGATTAGCAGGGTGAAGCCTGCCTTTATCACCAAGTTGTCTAGTATATATGCTTTTAGGACAAACAAGTTCAGAGAAAAGATAAAAGTAAATGAAGTAGTCTAAAAACTAGTACTGAAAATATGACTGAAAAGAAAAAAATATTGGTATTTAGACAATGAAATAACCCTACTGATCCATTAATAACAGGATAACCTGTAGTTTCCATTTGGTAGTTTTTAAGTTGCGACTATTCAGTGTTAGTTTTTAAGCTATGTTTGATGAACTAATGAACTTAAAAACATAAGAAACAATATCTACTTTGTGTAGTTTACATAGTTTAGACCAAAAAACATGAAAGTTTCTCTC
Source organism: Grammomys surdaster (assembly GCF_004785775.1). Classification (NCBI taxonomy): domain Eukaryota; kingdom Metazoa; phylum Chordata; class Mammalia; order Rodentia; family Muridae; genus Grammomys; species Grammomys surdaster. Next base: position 4,403,805 of record NW_021604563.1, read on the forward strand.
CATCCCCCATCCATAGTTATATTAACTGTTTGAGTGTCAATATTCCATCTGGTTCAAATAAAAGAGAAACCTGATGATGACTAAAAGTAGTTCTAGCTGGTCATGATGTTAAGTATGTGCATTTTTAAAAAAGGTCTGAAGTAGAATAACATGGGAAACCAAGTACTGGTTCAGTACCAAACAAAACTATTATGCTAGTTCTCAAGCAGCTTAATTAGTAAATAAGGCTTTCTATAACCATTTACAGGTAAAACTTACCCGTGTACCAGTGTACTAAGCAAATAAGCTAATAAAATCTTCATACCTATTTCACATATGGTGATACAGACCACATATCATACTATTACTAGACATGTCACAGAAGTATCAGGGTTCAAATCCACCTCTACCATAAAACAGATATGAGGCCATGGGTATTTTCGTAATTGTGTCTGAGCATAGGAAATCAGAGAATGCATTTAATAGGACTGACTAGTAGTTTGTATTCAACATAAGTTACTTTATTTACAAACAGGTCATTTAGATGATATAATGAGTCATTTCTTTTCTAAGCTGAAATACTTATGTGAAAAATTTATTCAGAATCCCATCACAAAGAAAAGCTATTCTATCGTGATGATTGACATGATAGGAATTTCTTTGTTTTCCATGTTAACTTATTTTTCTATAAATCTAAAGATGCACAAAATACATCTTGATGAAGTACAAGTTATATGTAGTCAATTCATGTTATAGTCCTATCTTGTAATATTTCTGGTCTATTTGAATTATTTCCTTGTCTTCACTGGTATTTTCTAAACCCATTAATTTATTACCCATGAACTTAATTAAAGTGTTGTTTACTGATACTCCTTACAGATCATTAATGAAATGTTAATTAATTACACGCCTAGTACTATAAAAATATCTAACACAATGAAAGAACCTCTCCCATCCCATTATGTCTTAGGTTGAATTCTAAAGTAACTTTATCGAGGTTCATGCCTAATACAATATCAACTTATTTTTAAAATGACTTAAACTTTATGCTACAAAGGGTTTTCCACCAAAGCTAATTTCAGTAAAGTTAATAAATGTGTGATGTTAAGACTATCAAATGAGAGAGCAGAGATGATAATTATCTATTCACAAATAGACCTTGGAAGTTTTCAAATGTGGGTAGGTTATTTTATTAGTTATTTATATATAATGAATAAAAGTATTTTTTCAGATATAAAGTATAGTATACACATGCTTGCACACACACACACACACACATACACACACACACACACACACACATCCTACTCATACACAGCAAAGTCTAGGAAATCATAATGCATCAGTTAAAATCTGATCTGAACTTGACTCTGTGGTTTTATACAGAAGCTAATTGAATGGCCAGGGTACAGATTCAGAAGTTTTCCTGCATTCCCAACTAGGATAATGACATCAGTCAGAATAATTGGCACCCTAGGAGCACCCCATGGTGATAACCTAGAAAATTCCTCTACTGGGCTCTTGTGGTGACAGACAGCTTCTCAGATGATAACAGCAAGTCTTTTCAAACAGAACTGGGTCTGATCAATACTATAAAGACTTATTTCTCGTTGATGAATTACTTTGCTGTCTTTCAAATACTTCATTCAGATATTCCTGGGGGAAATTGCTAGTGTTTTTTTTTTTTTAAGAAATTTAAACATATAGTAGAACTGTCTTTCTTAGTGAACAGAACTTATGCAGATACTACATGAACAATGACCTGAGGCACACCATTAATGGATACTATACTCCTATCTTTCGATCACTTATCAACTTGGTCAAATCATTCATTCAGACAAAAACCTCCATTATTCTTTATGCTTTAAAAGGACTGGTGCTAGACACTCGTAGAAATACAAGGGTGGTTAGCAGCCTCTGTACATACATTTGTAATCCTGTGGTGTACCTATTAACCTGGTGCTTATTTAATACCTGACTTAAATAAGTATAGGCAATAGATCTACTCATCAATTTTGTATCTTAAAGATACGCAATATCTTAGGTAACACTAAAATAACAGAACATATGCATGATTATATATGTATATATATGTATGTGTGTGTGTAATATATATATATATATATATATATATATATATATATATATGTATGTCACAATCTTGCCAAATTATAGCACCCACTACTTTTTACATATAAGATACCCTCAATGAAATAATGAAATTCTCAAATTATCTTTTTTCATTCTTTCTTTGTATGAATATTTTGCCTGCATTTATATCTGTATGCATGCCTATAAGGGTCAAAAAAAAAGTCATATTTTCAGATACCCTGGAAGTGGAGTTATAGAGAGTTGTGAGTCACCATGTGGGTTCTGGAAATTAAACCAACACAGACCCACTGGAAGAACAACCAGTACTCTTGAACTCTTAGTCATCTCTCTAGCCCTGTATTTCAATTATTCTTAAATGCCACTTTCTTTTTTGTCAGGTTACGTAAATCAATGGAAAAGACAATGCAGAATTCAATCACAAAACAGGGGAGAGGTTTTATAATAATACTCTTATAGTTATCATGTGGAACTCTAGTAAATGTACCTGGTCATCCAAGAGACAAGTAGTTAGGACATTTTCGGTTCTCTCAGTAGTGTAAAATCATAATAACTACACATCAGGATGTCAGAGAAGGGATTCTAGCAGCAGATTCCAACAAAGGATTGAATTCTGAGTCAATAGGTGGTGGTGAAACATTCTGGTGCAGTCATTAATTTTAGTCTTCCCTAGGTGAAACCTCAATTCTACCACTGTTGAACAACTGTGGGTAGCTAAGCTCTTTTGGCTGACAACATTCACATTATGTAAAAGAAATGCAATTATTACGTGTACTGTAGCCAGAAATAGAATTAAAGAGTTTACTCTTGGAAAGTGGTTAAAAAGGAGCCTAGCTTATAGAAATATTCTATAAATGCCCATTAAATAATTTTGTGTTTTGAAAGAATTCCCCACTAGATTGCTTTATTCTATTTATCACCTATTCTCCAACTTCAGCATCAGTTCAACACTTCCTCTTCCTTCTGTATATGTATTTTACTTGAATTACTTACCCCATCAGGATTTTTATCACAAACATTGTATACATGATCCTCCCTCATAGTAACACTGAATTCCACAAATTAGGCATTTTATTTTGTCATCACTGTTGGTCATTTGTCTGAGAGGGCTCAAAAACATAAGTGTTGCTTGACAATTACCACTTGCCCAAATGACAATATGGGAAAACATCGCATTTCATAACATTTTGTAAGTATTTATTATCACCCTGTAAGACTACAGAAAATAAACATAAACGCCTACATTTTTATGGAATTTAATTTTTGAAACAGTTTCACTTCAGGGCCCACCTTGCCTGAAAGTATTCAAGTCAGGTTAGCTGAATCTCAAAGTAGTCCTTCCCCTGCTGGGTGCTAAGATGAAACACAACACCTGGCTTTAATCCCTACATTTAAATCTGAGTAAACATGAGAAAGAAATGGCAAACAATTGTCCCAAGATCACATAATTGAGAGAACTAGATACATAACTGTAAACTGTGTGTTCTTTCCCAATGTACCATAGCGCTGCTGATACCATTACTTGATGTGTTGCTAATTCAGTCATTTTCAGGTGGTTGATAAATGGCATAATAGTCATCAAAGTACCTTAGCCAAGCAAATGGGAAACAGTGTGTGACTATGAACAGGGCTTGGCGAAATGCACATTGATGTGAATTAGCATGAGTTAAAATTAAGCCAGAGCACATTGGTTTGGTAGTAGGTAGAGCGTAAATAATAAATAAAATAAATGAAATCCTTTGTAAATGAAATTACTCAAGCATGTGTAATAGCACAATTCAAGGTCAGTAATTTGTTTCATTTTACAAATTAATAACAAGGAGTGAAGTAGAAGAGTGGGCTACTCACAACATAGGGAGCTGCCAAGAACAACACTGTAAAAACTCAAATTGGCCAGAAATCAGAACTTGCATATTTTCTGCTGTAACTCTTCAATTATGGTAAATTGCCAGGACTAACAGTGCTTAAGTTTTTCAGGACACAATAGTTTATTTTGCAAATGGCTCTAAATGGCACCCAAGTTCTTTCATTTAGTAGCTTTATTAGAGTTACAAGCCATGAGGGAGCAAAAAGCTTCCTCCCTTATTGGGCAGTGGGCAGGGGATGGAGGTGGGTTGGGAGTTGAAATAAATCTTCCCAGAAGAAACTTCCTGGAGGTCAACTAAAGGTACTGTGCTCTTACTTAAGTCTTCTAAGCCCCATGGGCATTATCTTACATAAGTAAAGTAAGAGGGTTTGATGTTTTAAGATCTATAGTCTGCATGTGGAACACCCAGTATATACACAAGAGACTATTTCCCCCTTCTATGCAGGAACTGACACACTGTGAGCTTTCTATTCCATTCAGTAAAACTAAGTCCCTGTTTTATTCAATCACTGCTTCTGAGAAAAAGAAGTTTTGGAAATGTTATTTCAGGGCCAAACTCATTTCTAGTCTGAGAAGTTAATGGGACTGCTTAGCAATGACACTTGGGGACAGGCATGTTCTTATTTCTAAGGACTATTACTGTTCATTTTAATGAGGACACAAAGTTCCAAAATGTTATAATAAACTAAGGATACTGTAAAGGTTGGTGGCCAGAGACTTGTTCTCACAGGTCTTTCCCTGTAGACAGAGTAAGTTATGATTTTTTCTTAAAGAAAAAAATAGACAGGTTTAATGAATTAAAATATTATGCAGAAAGTGTGTGTGACAGATGGCAAAGCTGAGCAACATTTACTGCAATATTTAACTCGGATTCAGCTGACGCACCCCATTACATTTCATATACAGTATTCTTATTATTGATAACTGGGAAACTGCAGATTCTTAATGTGTACAAGTCAGATGGAACCATCGATAATTGGTGAGTTAATTTATAATACAAATCAATTCTATGTTCTGTCCAAGTGGCAGCATCCTGTGTAAGAGAACCAATTCCTTTTGTATGTGTATGATTCTGATGAAACGCATAAATTCTTGGATAGATAGCAAATATTGGAAAGCTTATTTTTGTAAATTAGCTATACTTTGAAACCTCAAAGTAAGCAGTCTGTTCTCTGCTATGGAATCTTAACTACAGTAAAGGATGTGTCAAGAAATAAGTTGTGCTATATTTCAGGAAACCAACAGAAATCACATTTCATGTATACTATTTTGGCTCAAAGAATTAGCCTGTCACCTTTGACAGATGCAGCAAACTGCAGTAATTTTTCTTTAAAGGTAAAGCCAAAATTGATTTGGCAATTAAAAGCTTATGCTGGTGAAAGAAAATGCCTACCAACAGGAAAACATAAAAGACTGTATTTATAATCATATTTTTATATTTCCCCAAAATGTGAGATGCTTTATCAAGATAAAGGGTGAGATCTGTCTTTCTTTATAAATTTTCTTTTCCTCTTTCTCCGCTTAAAAAAATTGATCATGGTTGAGAATTACATAAGTGTAGATGTTACAGGATATCTACCATGTCAAGAATCATTTGTTAAGATGGAGACAGCATAGCTTGCTTTATATATTAGAAATCTTGCCAGATGTCCTGGCAATCTTCCAACAAGGATGATGACAGTCATTTCACTAATTCTCAGGAACTGCACATAAAGATAATACTCTCCAAACTGAAAGTGAATGAATCTCACACTTTAAAAATCCATTATCAAAATAAATGCTGGCAACAGATCCTAACCAGAGAACATAATCTGGAAGCGAAAAGAAGAAAACAGCCAGTATTTGTTCTAAGCTGTGGAAAGATTTGTTAATCTAGAGGATGTATGGGTCAAACAGACAAGCAGGAAAGTATTAGAAAAGAGATACTGGGAAATGAGAAGTGAATATGAGTCAAATCCAATGAAATATGTGTACAAAAATCTGCCAAAACAATTTTAAAAATATATAGCACTTGTACTATAAATGCCTTAGGACAAATGCTTTACCATATTCCACATTATATCTCAAGCCTGGAGCATGTTTGGCTCAAAAGTAACCAAATAATATTGGTTGAAAAATGAACAAAAGTCATTTCTTCTCTCTCTCTCTCTCTCTCTCTCTCTCTCTCTCTCTCTCTCTCTCTGTGTGTGTGTGTGTGTGTGTGTGTGTGTGTGTGTGTGTGTGAGAAATGAGAGGTGGAACCATGTTAATTACATTTTCAGTGATTTATGCAATGGCCCTCATATACAGAAACACACCCACACACACTCATACACACATACACACAGAACACAGAAAGAGGGAGGGGGAGAGGAGGGGAGAGGAGGGGGAAGGGGAGAGGAGGTGGAGGGGAGGGGGAGGAGGAGAGGAAGGGAAGGGGAGAGGAGAGGAGGCGGAGGGGAGGGGGAGGGGGAGGGGAGGGGGAGGGGAAACAGAGAGGAGGGGGAGGGGAGGGGAGAGGAGGGGGAAGGTAAATCTCAATCTGTTATATTAGAGAAACAAATGCTCTTTGAGAAAAACAATTAGGCTTATATGTATCTTATTTTTTGTTTTCGGTTTGGTATGGATGTAAACAGTGAGCTTCAAGGAAGTCACAAGCTGAAAGCAATGAGAAGCAAGGGAAGTCACAGACAGTAATGCCGTTTGGCTTATTCATAAATCCTGATGATTTGAAGTTTTTGAGCTATAGTCATATTCCTTTCCTTGACTTGCATGCATGTGCACATACACACACACACAGATATTTACATCCTAATTCAAATAAATATTTAAAAAATGTACCAGTAATGCAAATCTCATAACTGTTTTGGTATTTCAAACCCAATTCTAGCAGTAAGCAAAAGAATCATGACACTTTTATAAAGTCACAACTCTAAGCTATGACCCTGTAATCCCAAATCAAATCTTTTGGCATTTAAAAAAATCATCATTTTAACACCTAAACTGCCCACAAGTAGCAGGACTGGTTTCTACAGTAAGACTAACCCATGGCAGCTGCATTTCATTTTTATTTGGAAAGACTGATCCAGTGTTTTTATAGCCCTCGATTAAGCTGTTTAAATAAAAAAGTAAATGTTGAAAGTGGAAGCCATTGTATTTAAGCTCTATGTAAACTAGTACTCAGCAAATCTCATGTGGTTTCAGAGTTTGGTTTGTATAAATACCTAAATCTATTCGAACCTCTTTAGCTGAAGAATTCCAGCTTCCACAGTGTTAGCAGAACTTCAGGTTTTCTGGTGAATCTGACATAGCTTTACAGAAATACCCACACTCAACCCCTAGCTAATACTAAAAGCAACTTTGGTGTGTGAGTGTGTGTGTATGTGTGTGTGTGTGTGTGTGTGTGTGTGTATGTGTGTGTGTGTGTGTTTGTGTTGGTTAACAGAGCTTCTCTAATATAAATATCCTCAGTATTTGACTCAATTTGAGAGATTTCTAACTCCAACTTTAAAATTCCATAGAAATATAAATCTAGTAACACCATAGACAAGAAACCGTATGTATTAGAAATGGAACTTAACTTTTAACTGCTGACTCACCAAACTGTCAAACATTTAAGTATCTGCAAACAATTAATCTTTATCTGTTCAGTGAAGATCCCTTCATCACCACCTAGGTGCTGTACATAAAAACCAAGGACATCAGGAATGTTAAACTATCACTGTGGTAATATGCTATACTCTAAGCAGGCATATCGATTCCACCTGCCTCTGTCTCCCAAGTCATTTAGATGACAGGGTTGTATCACTCTGCTAGAGTGAGTTAATTATCTGTATTTCACCTGTCAGCTCAAACATTAGCTCTTTGAGAGGAATCCTGGTTGATGGAAATGGCTTTATGAATCCATTCTACATTATCTGCCACATATGCATATGTATTTCTCTAATGCTTATTATTTTAACCAGTTACTGACTCCTGCATAAGCATTAAATTTTTGTTGTTGTTAACTAATGCATGTCAGATGATGTAGAATTGATTTCTGATCTAGGATGAAGAAGTCCTTGTGCAAATTTTAAGGTGCACAGAGGCATTCTGTGTTGATTTTGGTATGTGAGCTGAAGAAACTGTGGCAATTATTTGGTTCATATGGTGGGTTTTATTACAGAACATATCAGAGTAGACTTGATAAAATCAAGCTATCAAGCTGTGGAAGTATGCATTGTCATAGCTGCATTATGCTAAACACTATAGATAAAGAGAATGCATTATTGAAAGGAAGGAAATTTTCTTCTGTCCTGAAAAGATACATGTATGTTTGTGCACCTCTCTAACACTTGGATAGTTCTGACTTAAAGGGAACATAATTTGGCTGGTGGAAACACTGTCCAGTAGATGGAAGCAGGGAAGAACAGCAATGAAAATGTGCCAAATACTGATGTAACCCTTTAGACCAGTATTCTTGATTGTTTGGAACTTAGCTGCTACACACTTTGCTAATTCAAGATACCACTCCTCACAGCCAAATGTTCAACTTCTTTTTTGAACATCTTTTTTTTTCTTTTTTCTTGAGAGAGCCTTTGATCACGTTTACACTGTACCTTTCCCTATCTTTCTTCCAAGTCGACAAGTCGACATTCAAAATGGATTTTTCAATGTTCTGACCCAGTAGTAAAATCATGTTTACTGATATTGCGTAGACTCAAAACTTCTGTGGATCAACTAGGTAGGTTTCACTGCTAAATAGAATAAATTGCATATAATCTATTTGCATTTATCATACCTTTATCCTGTATGATTTTGCTGACTAACATAAGATGTTGATAGGAAATATCCATGTCATATTTGTGTAACTTTAACTTATATTTCCAATGCTTTATCCATGATATATATCTGGGCATTATAAGAATAACTAAATACACATATGCAAAAGGGAAATGAAACAGAGCAGAAGGCAAAAATCTATGTGTCAATCATGTGCTAATCTATGAATGTTTATGCAGATTTGTTAGATGACCTAACATATGCCTCATCATACGGTATTTTCATGCTTAGCCAATTCATCATTTTTAACATACTCTGAGTTTAAAATATTAAATACTATAAAATGGAAATTATAAAATGAAACAAAGTTATAGCTATAGTTCTAAGTTGATTGTCCATTTCATATTTTAAATTCTGAGTTCTTCAATATAATTCAGTTAAGAATGCACCACACAAATAGTGATGATTCAACCTACAGATTCACATTCTACCATTGGGCCATAATCTCATGCTTTCAAATCATTTTAATAGTCATTAAATTGGGAGTTGTGACAAACTTTGGTCTATTCTACTATTGATAAATATTAAATGAATTGAAAAGTAAATTTCAATCATATTTTGGATGATCTATGAGTAGACATAGCAAAATATTATAACTATGACCTTGATATGTCAGTAGAGGAAAAAAATCATGTATTGATTGGTTCATTCATCAGAAATATAGTGTGTCTTTCTATGTGCCTGGTCTGAGAATCTAGGAGGTGATCACATAAAAGTCAACATACTAAACATTTATTTTCTGGTAGACAATAGGGCAATAAGCTTTGAATTTTATTTCCTCAATGAAGCTGTTGAAAAGCACAATATCCTCTGGCTTGTTATCAATCACTTATAAAAACGCCATACAATTAAACTCATACACTATTTTTTTCATTTTTGTTTGCTCTTAACTGGGTGTTAAGCTCTGTCACAGCCTGCAGAGTGCTTTGTACTTGCTTTGTCTGTTCCAGTTCTATAGCACCTAGCATATTGCAAGGAACTGCTGTAGCTACTTAATAAATATATGCTGTATGACTAGTAGAAACATGGGAAGAAACATATTTCTGAACCTAGAGAATTGTTATACACCAAATTCTTAATTATGTGTGACAAAGGAGAGAGTTAATTCACAACAAAAGATAATATTCATTTTCATTTGTTTTGGGAATGCATTTCCATACAGAGCTGCTCATTTTAGTCTCTCTGTTGATTTCCAACAATATAAAGAAGTTGCAGTATTAATTCTCAACTATGCTCATAGCTGGAATGCTGCATAATCAAGCAAAAACATGGTACAGAATATTTTAAACATCTTTTGTACTTTTAGACTGCACTAAAATCACTTAGCAATTAAAGTAATTATCTTATTTTGATGGTTAATATTGACTGAAAACTTGACAGGATTTAGAGACATCTAGTAAGCAATCCTCTAGGCATCTAGTTGAGAGTTTCAAGATCAGGTTAACTGATGTGGAAAGAACCACCACAGATGTGGGTGTCACTATTAGAGTCAGAGTCCTGGACTAGACAAAAAAGAGATGGAGAGCTGAGCATAATTATCCATCTTTTTCTCTGCTTTCTGTGTAGAGTTTTTTTTGTGTGTTTTTTGTGGTTTTTTTTTTGTTTGTTTGTTTTGAGACAGGGTTTCTCTGTATAGTCCTGGATGTCCTGAAACTCACTCTGTATACCAGGCTGGCCTCGAACTCAGAAATCCGCCTGCCTCTGGCTCCCAAATGCTGGGATTAAAGGCGCTGTGTAGAGGTTTGACATGACCAACTGCTTTGACATTTCCAGCCATGATGAAATGCAACCTAAAAATTGTGAGCCAAAAATGACCCCTTCTGTCCTTAATTTGTGGTTCTCATATGTTTTGTTACAGAAAAAGTAACTGAAACACATACATCATTTTTTTTTTTTTTGGCTACCAATTTTACCTTCCATACTGATCAATTTCTTGAAAGAATTAAACAATCTCACTTTACAGGTGATATAACATTTAGTATATTATTATGTTGATAGAACAAAAGACTATTCAAATTCACTTAATTGAAACTTCTTTACTACTAAAAGAGTAGAGATTCCTTTAAGACTGAACATCTGAATATTACCTAAATATTGCTTTCTTCCTGCATTTTCTACACACACACACACACACACACACACACACACACATTTATATTTGTCTTCAGACATATACACAGATATATATTTACCATCAAAATTTAAGAGGATAAGCAATGATAAATCATATATTTCCATTTCTAGCTCCCAAATACATTTGTACAATGTAATAATTTATCCCATTATTATAATACAATAGTGTTCTGTTCTATTAGTCTCTACCTTATTCCATTGAGAAAGACACTCTGACTGAATTGGAAGCTAAGATGTACTGGGCAGAAAGCCCCAGTGATCCTACTGTCTCCATCTCATTCTATGTTAGGGTTATAGGTGTACTGGCTGTATTTGGGTTTTTATGCAGGTTCTGGGATTTCAACTCAGGTCACCATGATGGTACAGCAAGAGCACTTGTCTTCTAAACTCTATTAATTTCCTTAATGGAAATTAATTTAACTAAGCATTTTTTATTAATTCCATGAGATTTTTATACAATGTATCTTGACCATATTCATGACCAACTCTTCCTCTTAACTCTTCCCATTTTCACTCCTACTTTCTTATCCACAATGTCATGTTGACTCTTTAAAATAAATCAACCAACAATCAGTGTCAACAGACACAAAGAGTTACTCTATACAGGGAATTTTTTTCTCTTAGAAGTCATAGACTACCACATTAAAAGCCAAATTACAGGTATGGACTATCTGCCTTCAAATTATTGGTTAGGGCTATCCCAAATGACATCCTCACAAACAAGGTAGGCTATTTCAACTGCTTTTGCTTGCCCATCAGAACTTGATTGCTGAGGATATCAGACACACTGGTCAAGTTGCTACAGGGCAGAAGCTTCCTTCCTGTGAGTAAGATTTCACAGTCCTGAAAGGTGCCATTCAGGCTGTGTGAAAGTGGTGTGGTGGGGGCCCTCAATAGTGTAAGCCTGATAGACAACCAGTAAATTAAAATAATGACAAACATGGCAAGATATGACCATGAGTAGAATAGTGTCACAAATGTTATTGGGACAACCAGCTGTTTTCAGGTTTTGTTTAATGTCATTTGTTTTTAAGTCATTACCTAATAAAATGAATTCACTTCTTGCATCATAAAGTTTGAAAAGAAAGAAAATACAAGGGTGTTCAACGGAAGCATTGACTTACTATATACATTACTTATGGTATATTGGAAACTGACAAGTGAAGAGTCATCTACCATAAGAAAAAAATACTGATTTGCCTTTCTAAGTTATGAAAATAGTATATCCTTGAGAGTTTTCTCTCAGAGCATATTTAAAGAGACATACTGATATTATTATTTCTTATAAAAATCTGTGCTTTTTAACAATACAAATGACATGAATAATTGATAATATTTTAGTCATATTTAAATTAACATAAAACTAAACAACTTCCTGGATTCATAAATATTCATAATTTATGATCCTGTAAATATAAAAATGGTTCATCTTTGTGTCTTTGACTAGATACATATGTATTCTAGTATATGGGAACTATGCACATAAAATAACCAAGTTGGACAGTGTATTTTAAGTTTTTTCTATTATTTACACTTAATATGAATAAATCTCATAGACACGTTTTTAATCTCTTAAATGTTGCTTCTGGTGGCAAGAATGAAAAATTCTCAGGACGAGGGAACATTAACTCTTTCAGACAAATTAAGTCTTGTTTTATGTTCTGAAAAAGATAATTTTCCAGACAACTCTCCTGTGGTTTGAAAGGGTTTATACACCCTTTAACCAGCGATATATTATCTTCTCACCATTACCATCACACACCAAATGTCTATCAAATTCCCTGGACAACGTTTGAAAAATGAAGTTCATGCTCAGTGTAATTTTAGACTGAATTTCAAATGAGCAAGGCTCATCAAACAGAGAAATTTTGTGCACACAGAATCCCCAAAGCATAGGCTCCATTCAAAGAGTTCTTTAGAACTAGGCAATTTCTACAGAAGAGTTGGTAAAGACTTAATTTTTAATACAGGCACTTTAAAATCAAAACATAGTAAAAAACTATCATTAGGTAGGTATTAGGGTCCTTTTTTGGGGGGCAAACAGAGGTCACCCCAGAATAAAAAGCTAATGTTCTCTATTTCCTTGCTAGAGTTTTAAGATTCATATAATTCTACAGTAAACTCTACCTTATTTAAAAGATAACAAAACAAAAAAATTCACTAAGCACTTTACTTTCTAAAAAAATCATGCCACACTTCTTGCCCAATACTTAAAGATGAGAAAGAATCCGTATCTTAAAGGTGTTTATGAGCTGGAGTGCAAAACAGGAATGTACATAAGCAAATGAGCAAGTATGATCATCAAAGTATTAGAATATTATGTGAACACAAGGGACAAAGAAATTAATTTTGATTGCTATGATTAGGAAAAGCTTTATGGAGTAGATGGTGTAAGTGAGCAGCTAATTTTTAAATTAGTTTACAATCCTTTCAAAAAGAACATGTTTTTTCCCACTTGAGAGACATTGTAAGAAGGCAATAAAAGTTTCACAGGAGACACATGTGAATTCAGGAATTCATCTTAGATTTATAAATCTCTCTGAACTCAAGCACGGTGTAACATCATGATATGATATATATATATATATATATATACCTTTGTATACATGCAGCCCACTTGCATACTCATGTCCTATTTCTACTAGTGTAATAGTTTAAATGAATATATTTTGTTTCTATAACTTTCATTTGGCTCTAGTTTCCTTTGATAATTGTTATCATTACTATTTATTTCCATTTTAAATTTGATTGTGTACACATTTCTTTCTGTTAATGTTCTAATTTAATTTTACAATCCTCCAGATCACAATTCACAGCATGTATTTCAAACAACTGTTTTTCTTTCTCATGTTGTATTGAATGAACCCAGAGTCTTGCACTGGCTGTGTAAAGTAATCTACCGTGGAACTATATCCTGACTCAAAGTATCCTTCTTTTCAAAGAAGCAATGTTTAACTGTTTGTACTTTAAAATCGATCTTCCTTTCAGTGTAAGCACTATATTCATTATTTTAAAAGAAAAAAATCCTATACCTTCCCCTATCTGAGCTTCTCAAATGAAACAAAAAACTTACTCTGAATTTCTTCATTTTCTGAGTTTGGAAAGCAGTGGGATATAAATGACGAGGGCAAAGTGTCAGATGTGGCAAACCCTTCTCCAGTATAGCCTGAAAGTCTTAGTTTTTCTTTGAAAGACAGAAAATGACCAGGGTTACAGCACTATATTAGAAAAGAAGAGAGAGATTGGGGAGGGGGGGAGCCTTGTTCTTTCTTTTTGTTTTGTCAATTCCATGTGACATTTGCTTTACAAAGAATGAATTATCATTTTACTAAAACCTATTATTGGCTTGTGCTGAAAGGCTATGATGTGATACTTCTGGCTGCATAGGAACAGAGCTTTTCATCTATTTTAAAATATTCTTGTAATAGAGAACAGTGTAATACGAATTAACATAATGGTAGTATTGTGGTGACCCCAAATCTGTTCTGAATTGTCTGGAAAGGACAATGTACTTCCTCAGTAACTTGATTTGTAACTACTTCAAATGCCTCTCCCTCACACTATGAGGAAATCCCAGGTGTTGATAGTTAGTTGACAGGGTGTTAATGTCATTAACATTCTGTCAGCTCTTCTTGTCAATGTGTTAATGGTGCTCCTGCTGCTCAGTTACTCTCTGTCCTCCAGTTGGGAAAATGATTTAGCTAACAGTCAATCAAAAAGCTAAGCTGATTTTGGGCCAGAGACATCCCTGCCATTGACAAAATCTCTGTGAGTAAATGTGGTAAGAAATTTGTCAACAGAATATAAGCAGTAAGGTCAACACTGTGATTAATGTGCTTTGTCAGACAGTTTTAGATGCTAACGATGGACCGAGGCACATCCTTCAAAGTAGAAAAAAAGCAGTACACTGTTGTGTGCAGTCTTAATCTTAAACACTCCAGAGGCAGAAGCAAGCAGATCTCTATGCAAAGGATGTCAGCCCTGGGCAGGATAGGGCTACAGAGTCTCAAAAACAAAAACAAAACTAAAAACAAGCAAATGAAAAAGCAGGCTGACTCAAAGAACAAACAGCTTTCCTTTTAAGAATGGATTTCTTTCCTGCCTGAGAAACCCTGGCACAATAAATAGTATAATCCTTTCATGACAGCCCTATGAGGAAAGAAGGGAGAAAGGCAGAAGGGTGCAATAAGAGCAAATAGGTTTCTGGGCAAGAAGCTTGGATCAGGTCTCAAACCACATTAACACAAAGGAGCATGCTTTAGCAAACCATTTTGAGCTGAAGGAAAATAGGAAGGCCACAGAAACAAGATCTTTTAGATTTTCTCCTGACTTTTCACCAGAATTCCAAGTGGTGAAACTAAAATTCACCTCCCTCAGCCCATAACAACAAAGAAGGTTACTAGCTTTTGCTTTCTCCACAGGAGAAAAGTGTCTGTCTTGCTTCATGGTGTATGGGGAGTCAGGGCTGTCACATGGATAGATACAAATGAAAGACTCTTGTTGTCCATCCCCCCCCCCCAATATTAACAACATTTCATACCACTTTTATCTGATTATTTTTCTCTAGAACTTGACATTTCTTTAGAACATAGTATGCAAATAGACATTTCCTCTGGAGCCTTCATGTCTGGAAGGCTCCTTTGTCACATAAAGCAGTTAAATACATTTCTCATGTTCTTCTCTTGTTAACCTGTCTTTGGTTACAGGTGATCTCAACCATCAATCATGTCACAGGTAAGGAAGAAAATACAAGGTTTTATTTTCTAAAAGCAAACCCCCAAACAACCAAAATCTCCAGCTATTTCACAATTACAGTGCTGGCAAAGGTTGCAATGCTGTAGATAATATCAGTGATACAGATCTTCAAAGGGAAAGCATAAATGGGTAAGGAGTTCATTCTCAGGGGGCTTTCTCATGTCATTCAAGCATGGATTATTTTTCAAAGAATAGTATCAGGAAATGTTGCTGAACCTCAGCTCACCAATATCTTCAATAGGTTTCAAACAAAGACACAGAACTCCTCGTAACTTTAAAAGAAGAGGAGAGATGTCCTTCGAAATAGATGAATTAAGAATGTGGCACTATGGAAAGTAACTTTAGGAGTTATTTAAGCTCTCCCGACACAACTGTAGATGGCTACACATATATAGGGATCGTTAGTTTCATCATTAAAGATAGAAATTATTTCTCAAATAATACATAGGAGATTTTAAAATACCAAATATATAAAATTAGGTCATTTGACAAATAGCAAGCAGTTAATCAATGAGAGTGAATTATTAATACTATTTATTTATGTTTTCCCAAATGTAATCAAGAAAATATCTGCAATTGGTACTTCCTTTCAAAGGAAAATTTGTCTTCTCCAGTGGAGTCTTACTGGGTATATTAATCTCACTTTAGGATAGGCTGCATACCAAGAATTAGATGGCAAACACAAAAATACTCCAGGGTATTTTTAATAGACTTTTTTTTTCTCATGTAGTTTCTGCAATTTTTTGTCTTACTGGGATGATTTCATATCCAATTTTGTGGTTTTATGTGGTGTTTTGTGTATGTGTGTGTGTGTTTATTGTTAGTTTTTTTTAGAGAGAGAGAGAGAGTCAGAGACAGAGAGAGACAGAGACAATGAATGGAGTTGTATGAATAGGGGGGTAGAGAGGATCTGGGGAAAGTTGGGGAAGGGAATAGCCTGATCAGACTCTATTGGATGATATTTTTTCAATAAGAATAAAAAAATAACAATAATAGCAACAATAGTCCATTATTCAAGGACTAGATGTGCAGCTTGGTAATATAGGGTTTACTGAACATGCACACAGGTTAGAGGTAGGTCCCTATTAGCTTAAGAAAATAAACAAGAAAAATAACAAATCTATAATTAGGGCTGTGATGATCATGTTAGCATTGAAGCATTGAAGCATTGTTAGCATTTCACCTTTATGGTTATATGAATGTATGCTGAATCTTTACTTTTTTTCTTTTTTGGGGACAGAATTTCATGGCCCCTAGGCTGGCCTTGATCATCTGGCTGGCCTTGATCATCTTCCTTCCTCCACCTTCCAAGTGCTAGGATTGCAGACACAGACATTACTGTGCGCGGCTCTCTGTTTCATTACCCTATACACTTAATTCCATTTGTTTTGCTCTACCCATTTGCTGGATGAACACGACACATTGGATTATTTAGGTTAATCTTTCTCATAGTTCTGTAGGGTAAGAATTCAGAATGAACACATCACCAGATTCACGTCTGGTTGTAGTAGTTCGTGCCTGACTGTTGTGTCCTCCTATGGCAGAGGCCAAAAAGAGCAAAGTGACCTCTCTTTCTTCTCCCTCCCCTCCCCTCCTACTCTCCCTCTCCCTCTCCCCCTCCCCCTCCCCCCCTTCCCCTCCCTCTCCCTCTCTCTGTGTTTGGGGGAGTTTGAAACTCTTCTTTTTCTTTTTTCTCTAGTGCTTTTATGAGGAACAAATTTTACCCACCAAAGAAAGAATTATTCTTATTCTTATATTTAACCATTTCCAAAAGTCACCACTACTTTTTACATATCATTGGTTAACAGAAACTAGATGGGACACAGATATTTAGGCCATAGCAGGAGGAAGAATGACTGTTATAAACTGATGGAGAGTGAAGTAAACTCAGAAGGTAGAACCTTCTGAAGTAGGTCACAGAAACTATAATTGCCTAACTCTTCATCTCATAAGCATGACAAAAAAAGAAGCTACACACATGATTCTCTTTGTCTTCTCATATATGACATGTGTTCTGCCCTCTACTCAGAGGTAAGGAATGTCATACAGAGAATCTAAGACATATCTGAACATCACATCTTGTTAAATCATCTCTCACCCTTGCAATTGATCACAATTGTCTTTAATTCAGACTTCTATGTAACTGTCCTTAGAAATACTGCCCAGCCCCTTTGGAGGGGTCATACATTCATTGACTTTATATTCCCTTCTTTTGATCTGTCTTTTTATAGGTGTGTTAAGCAACACATCATCCAGTAAAGAAAGTGATCTTTCTTCCTTCCCTACATTATTTTATTTTGAGTCAGAGTAGAAGGAGAGACAAAGGTGACATACCTCATTATAAAGGTGTTTGCTTTACAGAATCTAAAAATAGGGTAAATACATTCACAGGAATATATATATATATATATATTTGAGAAAACGTTTTTCTATGCCATTCAAGTGGTCCTGAACCTGTTGTGTCCTCCTATGGCAAAGGGCAAAATAAGAGCAAAGCAGTCTCTCTCTTCTCCCTCTCCCTTCCCCTCTCCCATGTGTGTGTGTGTGTGTGTGTATGTGTGTGTGTGTATGTTTGGGGGGGTTAGAAAATCTTTTCAAGAAATGCCCTTGCTATAGCCCTAAAACCACTAGCATTTCAAGTTTGCATCACCATACTGGCATCTTTTGGGCTATTTTTCTAGATTTAAAAAAACAAAACAATTACATTAGAATGTATAGATCATAACTTCTAAAATTGACAGTATTTTTTAAAATGCTAAATCTAAATTGGTGATTCAATGTTACTCAAATTGCTGACAATATTTATATGGAGAATTTTTGAGAAACAATTATATGGAATGCTTCCTACCTCTTATTCTTCTATATGGAGGACATCAAAGAAAAGGCTTGGATTATTGATTTAACAAACATATGCTGAGTACATACATTGTGGTAGGTGATGAATATTTGATAGATAAGTAGATATTAAGAAGTATGATATAATAATTGCTAAATGAACAGTAATATAGAGAATATGTAAATGCCAGGCTGCAAGTATATTGAAGTTATGTTTTCCATGTGTTCACTGCAGTAGTTTAACATCTGACAATGTCTACTGTATGGTATAATAAGCATTGAGTTAATCCTGACAAAGAATAAGCATGGGATGCTGTTGGACACAGCCGGACTTGGCTATCTAGTGAGGATTCAACCTACATTCAGCAGCCCATAGTTCTGTCACTATTGGTAGAGGCTATAACATGGAGGTGTTGTCAATTTTTAATAAAACTCAAAGTTCTTACATCTAGATTACAGTTAATTAGGTAAAGTGCTGTCATATTTGCACTACAGTTACTGAATGTAAAGGGTCAGTAACCTGAAACAAAAAACCAGTTTATTGGCAAGTAATAGAAATATCTATAGTTTTTTATTACACGTGGGAACACGGTATTTATTTTAAAAACAGAATTCAAGGCCTAAAAAGATTTTCAGTGGTTAAGAGAATTTGCTGTTTTTCCATAGGACCTGAATTTGGTTCTAATCTCCCATGTCAGTCAGGTTTTTCATCTCTTTGTTCAATGGCTAAAAAGATACAAAAATAGAGCACACATGTGATCATTTTGCATTTTGCTATGTCTTTCTACAAGGGTGAAATTCTCACAGGGCACTCATGGAGATTTCCAGAACAAGACTAATTTGAGCAATAATGTCACTAGTATAATTTCTTAATTTATAGTTTTTAAGATGCTAAATATTTCATTTTCTATAATAAATTGTCATATTTTGTCTTGATATGAAATGCAACATAACAATCCTATACATTTTAATACAGTTTCCAATCCTCTTGTGGAAAAACAGTAACACTTTAGTACCACTTAAATGAAGAATAGCTGTTCATCTGTAACATACAGATACAGAAGGCTCTGGATTTTCATTTTAAAATGATTAATTACCTGCATAAAGAAAGAAATAAAATAGGGAGTTCAGGCCAAGTTCATGATGGTTTGAAATTAGTTTTTTCTTTTTTCTTTTTCAAAATGAGCAACAAAGACTCACATGTTGCAAGCTGTTATGTGGCCATAAGCCAACTGTAAAAAAAAAAAAATCTATAGAGCAAGGGGATGAGAAATTAAATTTTAAAAATATGAGGTAAGAGTCAAAATGAAAAAGGTGTGTTTCCCCCCAAAGGACAATATGACATATTTGAAAGAAAAATAAATCTAATCACCAATAAAGTGCATGGTTCATATTGAGCTTCCTACTACATCCAGTTATATAAGCCTTGTATAGGTGAGGATTGCGTGTTTTCACTGGCTGACAAACTTATTCATCCAATGTTCCTATTTCCAAATGTAGTATCACAAAAGGACCACATAGCATTATTTAATGAGGCAAAAGAGTAAGTGTTAGTAATCTGTTAAACTCCACCTCCACAGTTACCTGGCAATGGCCAGGTATGCTCCTCCCCACAGTTACCTGACAACAGCCAGGTAGGCCTGCCCACTATAAAAGGGGCTGCTTGCCCACTCCTCTCTCTCTTACTCTTGTTCTCCCCTACCCAGCACCTGCAGGTTGTCCTCTCCCCTCCTCCTTCCCCTCCCCCTCTCTCCACATGGTCATGGCCGGCCTCCACTCCTCTACCTTTCCGCTCTCCCTCCTATCTCTTGAATAAACCGACCCTCATGGAACTGTCTAGTCTGCTGTGATCTGTTACAAGCTGTTCGTGAAATCCTTTCAGTAAGTGTGGAATATAATTTGTATATAAATGCCAAGTACCAGCCTTAAGTAATTCTTAGGTTTAGTATCATAACATCTAAAATGGCTAGGAAAGAAACACAGGCAAGCAGAGAAAGTGATAGGTTTAACCTTGAAAGAAGGTTGCTCTATACAGTTGTTGAAGGAATTATTATCTGATAAAGAAATTCCAGTATTTATTCCCTCTAGAGATATAAACTAGTGAATCAATCTGCAGTTCAAGATACTTATTTAAACCCAGAGGAGGAGGATATAGCTCTTATTTCTGAAAATACGTAATAGAAAAAAAATCATCTCTGAATATATTTTATCTTCAGACACCAGTTTTACCATTAAACAATTCAAACTAAATGTAGTTTCTCACATTTTTCTTTTTCATATATCTATATCTATCTATATCTCTTTATATAGCAAGAAAAATTTACTATTACCTCTATACATATATTTCAGCTGATTTAAATCTGTCAGCTACTGATCAATTCATTTCTCTTCATATCCATGTATCTATTCATTTATCTTTCAGTCTACTAATATTAGTCATCCAAAATGCATGTATACCCTCAGAAAATGCATGTGAATATGTTCAAAGAAGAAAGAAATTATAACCCCATTTCAAAAGGTCATTTTTTCATGCTGATCCTATCCTTTAAGCACTTGATTACTAAAGGAGATCATTTGCTTTGTTCTTTCAGAAATATATAAACTTCCTAAGGTTTACCTTGTATATCTTGTGGGCTTCTAAATAAAATTTGTCCTTAAAAAGATGGCAGTTTTTTGATCCAGTTGTTCTCTTGCTTCTTCTACCAGATTAAAAACATTTTGAAATGAAAATTAATCTGCTAATATAAAAAAGCAGCATATACATGGATTCATCTAATGTGACAGAATAATGAGTCTAGAAGTAACCAGAAAGTAAAAAGATTGAAAGACACAAGCAAACACATAAACAAATGCTTAAATAAATAAAGGATATCGTCATCTTTTCCACAAACTTATCATGATGAGATTCTGCTTTGGGGAAATTCTTGATGTTACGCTCCAGATGAAGAATGCTTTGTTCCATCGCTACAAGGTTGCTCTTGAGTATTTGAGCTGAAACTAAAGAAAAAGGTACAGAAAATTTAGAATCTTTTACTAGGTATTCCACAAAACAACTAAAAACAGTAGCTGCTAAAGATTTTCCTAAATGTAGAGAATGACTCCACGAAGTCATTTCACATTTTTCTGAGTTACTGCTCATAAAAATTCTACACTCTATGAAGTAAATGAAAATGTGTAATGTAATATACCAAATCATCATATTTAATATAGGAATGTCATCATTTTACTCAGCCATTAGTTCAGACGAACCTATTCCTATTTAAATTTATTGATGGAACACCTAATATTTAATTCTTTAAAATCTAAATTGAAGATTAAAGAGAAAGTAAGGTTCAAAGAGACCTTATCTTATTAATGCATTCCTTGGCTATGTAAATGATTTAAGGATAAATTACATAAAACGATGAAATATTTTCTTTTTTGTGAAAACTCTGAGTTTTATAAACCAACACTTGTAGAAAAATTCCCGTCTTTAAGATTTCATACTCAATAGAGACATAAAAAACAACTGTCTGTACAAAAGGTGGATACATATGCATATCCACAGAGATTCAGCATTCCCTCAAACACTTTCATTAGTTGATTTAATTATCCTTTAACATTCTCTGCATTTTTCCTTTTATCTTATTGACAACTAATAATTTGAAGTGTTGTATTCAAACTGCTCCTTAATACATATACACTTTCTGGATCTCTCATGATGCCTTTATTTCTGGAGGACAATTTAAAAAAATGAAATAAATAAATATATATATAATTATTTTATACCATATTATTGTATAACTTTGAATTATCGACAATATCAATATTAACAGAATCTGATGAAGGTCTATTTGAGGAGACAAGGGAAGGATTAAAATTGATACATAGCCTGTGACACTGGTTTTTAATTCCAACACTCTGAAGCACTGTTTTCATTAAAGACTATGAAACACAACTAGAAAAATACAATTTATTTTATTCCAGTACATTTGTCTCTTTCAGAGACATATCAGCATCACAATAAAAAATTTAACAGACTGACTAAATCATCCCTCTGGCAAATTTCAGCCAGATTATTCTGATCCAAATTCATCACCCTGACAAGCTTACCTTTATCATTCAACAAGGAAAAATCACCCTAATATGCATAGAAGTTTAAGAGACTGAAAATCAAACACTAACACTGAAGTCTATTTTTTTCTATTAATCTGTCAGTATAAATGGTTCTGTCCAACACAACTCCACTTGTTTAGCTCTGTCAGGTTTAGAAAATACACTTTATGGGAGAAGTTAAAGAACTTCTGCCTTGCCAAAGTTCTTTACTAAGGCTACAGTAATCGCTCTTCACAAAAGATGAGTTTACTGTGAAGGAAATCCCTGATTTTAAAACTGAGGTTTGGTCATTTAGGTTCTTTCTCTGTAGTCTTTCCAACAATCCAAAATGTTTCTCCTTTCCCATTCTAAATACTGGAAAAACAAAAGATGTGAAATTGACTAGATGCTGAGTCACTTGGGTTACAAGAACACAAGGGGAGGGGGGTTGAAGGCATAGTAGAGTATGATAGTGACAGGTGCCCTCCTTGGAAGCAGAGCAAAGGAGCAATACTAATTCTGGAGAGAGAAAGGGAGAAAATATAGGTCTTTACTTCCAATACACTACACTGAGAATTACCATGTTCTTTCTTCTGCCCATAGATCTTTACAATTCTCCATTCTTCATCAAATCAATTAAATGTCAATGCTGAGTTTTTGGCCCTCAGTCTTCTAAAGGAAGCTCCACTATCATAAAAAATTGAACACAATACTTCACTAATGTATATTTTCTTACTGGTCGGTGAATAAACCAATATTTCTAGATTCACCCTGACCAATTTTACATGTTAGATCCTCAGTTCTATATAAACTTGTCCAGATCTGTTCTCTAAATTCTGTATGATTTCATCATCGTCTTCTACATTATATCTTAAGTTGTCTTAAAACTTTACAAAATCTTGAGCTGTGGTTGGGGTTTAGAACAAATAGTTGGCTGAGTACTTTGATCTCAGGAGATTGAAAGCCCCCAGAAACAATCACTCTTTGATCTCCTGTCCTGATAGCTCCAGCATGAGCTTTACTTACTAACTTTCCCTCTTCCAATGTAGCTAGCTCATAGAAAGTAGATTCCTCCACCTCCAAACAAGTCCTATTATCTAGAAATGTCCTTCTCTTTTCTCTTAAAAACTTTCACTTGGGAAGAATGGTGCTTTATATGTGGGAGGAAGGATTGCTATACAAGCAGCCTAACAGATTCTTGGAGAGCCTTCATGTGTTGCTTTATCTATTCTATTAGCTTTAAATTGTCCAAATAAACTTTATGCCACTTTATTTCTGAAAGTTTCCATGTTTTACAATGTATTAATTACATTAGATGTGGTTTCTCTTTGTTAACCTATCTTGTATATATAGGTGATGATCATTACCCTTATAATGGATGAGCAAAAGGCTCACCTCATTGTGTGCCATGCAGGAAGGTAATGTTAAGACAAATGCATAAGTCTTTGTTCTGTAGAGTGAAAAATTATAGATACTGGGTATATAGAATCCTTTTTAGACATATAAAATATTCTTTAGGCTTTCTTTATAAGGACATGGAAAATTTTCTGAGAAACCGAGCCATGAAGCAAGTTAGGAATGTGGAAAGACCAGTCACCATTACTGGAACTGGAAAGAAAGGAAAGAATGCAAGTGAGCTAGCTGGGAACCAAGCTGGGAACCAAGCTGGTAACCACAGTGACAGGGCAAGGCCGGAGTAACAGGGCAGGACCACATTCTTGAGAAAGATTAGCATCCAGAGAGTTTTCACCAGACCCTGACTCATGTAGGTTGGGTTCCTTTGGAATGTTCCGCTATTTTTATGTTATGCCACCTTAGCAACCCCTCCTCCCCCTCTCCATTCCCTGGTTTGTGGTTTTTCCCTTTAAAACCCCTCTCAAACTGGCTGTCGGGGGTGATTCAGCTCCTGCGTGAGCAAACGAATTGACCAGCAGCTAGCTGTCACATGCCCGAATAAACCTAGCTATTGCTCCAGTTCAGGGTGTCTAGAGCAGATTATTGGGTGGCCGCGACCTTCGGAGACTTGAGTGAGGGTCTCCCCTCTGTGGGGGGTCTTCAGTTCTTCCTTCAGTACTTATCAGTACTTATTTAATGGTTTGATGTTACTATTCTTGAGAATCAAATTATTTTCAATTTCAGTCTACATTGACATTTCACCTTGGGTCTTACAACAGTTGAGTTGACTTTTGCCTCCATAAAAAAAAAAGTATCTTATAAGAGTTGGTGGGAGAGAATACACATTTCACCTACTTGCTGGCTTCTTTAGACAAGTTTCCTAAGGTGTTAACAGATTGCTTTGACCTGGGGTCAGAGTTGTGTATTTGCATGTGTTTGTGTGTGTTATGTGTGTATGTTACAAAAAGAGTATCTAGCAATTCTAGAGTATACACATACTAGATACAGAGAACAGAATTCCTTATAATCAAAGTGGCTTAGTTACTAATGTTTTTTTTTTAGCAACTTATATCATTACTTTCTTTACTTACTTATCAAAACCAGCTTACATAAACTCTTATCCATAAATCTGCCTTATCGAAACAATAATCAAGGCTACTCTTGATTTTGCAAGAAAAATATCAGTTCAAGCTATAACCTGTTTCTTCAATTAGTTTTATTTTATGGAAATAAATTCTTTGTGTATGCCACTATTCTTCCCTCTATTGTCTACCTTCCAACATAACAATTCTGCTGTACATACATATGCTAGTAAGAATTAAATAGGATAGTCATAATCGAATAAAATAAGGAGACCCCCTCCCTTACTGGTTATCCCTACTGTGCTATGATTTAATTTAATACTAGTATTCCTTCTAGTGAAAAGAACTAAACCTAATGTATCCTCTCTGTACATCATTTCTCCTTATGTATGTATGTACGTACGTATTCATTTTTATAGGATATTTTATTTATTTACATTTTAAATGTTATCTCCTTTCCAGGTTTCCCTTCCAGAAAACCCCTATCCCAATCCCTCTCCCCATGTTTCTATGAGGGTGCCCCCCCCATCCACCCACCCACACACTCCTGCCTCCCTGCCCTGGCATTCCCCTACACTGGGGCATCAAGCCTTCATAGGACCAAGGGCCTATCCTCCCATTGATGGCCAACAAGACCATCCTCTGCTACATATGCAGCTGGAGCCATGGGTCGCTCCACGTGTACTCTTTGGTTGGTGGTTTATTCTCAATACATCATTTTTACAAGGCATATTGACTTTTAAGCCTGGAAAGCAATGACAATTACAGTAAATACAAAGAAGTTCAAATTTAACGAATGCTTTTGGAAACTAGAACACAAGTAAGAGTCCCTAGAATCATTTAAAAGTTATTCTGGCTTTCTAGAGTTTTATAAAGATACTGCATAAATCCAAAAGTGTTAAGAATGATAATGGATTTATCAGGTAAATTACTTGTTAAAAACACTGCTGGAATCTTAAGAATTAAGAGCTGGAGTGAATGAGCTAGCTGAATGGGTAAAAAGCCTGGCAACTTGACTTCAATTCCTAGATGCCACAGAAAAATCTACATGAGAAAGCAGGAATCCCAGACTGTAATCCCAGCCATGCCCATGGCAAGACAGGAATCACCAAGGCTTCAGAACAACAGAACAGAGGGAGACTGCCTCCAACAAGATGTAAATAGGAAACCTACTCCCAAACCTAATCCTCTGGCTTCTACATGTGCACCATAGCATGCAGGTACAACACACACACACACACACACACACACACACACACACA
>NW_021604563.1:4430195-4472223 GCF_004785775.1 Grammomys surdaster
ACCCTCAGGCTGAGGGTGTATTTTTGTGCCTGTCATTATATTAGATAAGTAATATAAATTAGGAAGTCTTTTATGACAATGCAAACATTTTCTATCCAAGTAAATCCCCACTACAGACATTTTTAATGACTGATTATTCAGTCTTGTGGCAATTCAGCAATTCATTTTTTTTCTCATTTCATTTTTTACATCTGCTATTGAATTACTGAATCTGAATTATAACACTAAAAATTAAATTATAGCTACCATGTTCTTTCTTATAGCTTTCTTTCATGTACTCCATAAATAACCTTTTAAGCGTAGTACACTCTCTTGAGTTATATGTAGGAGAAACTTTCCTTTCAAATTTTATTTATCTACTTGCTGGAGTTGAAAAATATATGGATGTATTTTCTTGGGTTCTGGAAAATATATGATAGTAGCCTGATCTTTAGTCAAATTATTTTAATTTATGACTTTAAGACAAGCAAAATATAAGATAAATATTTTAAATGACAAAATGGATGGAAAGACTCTTCAATTACATAATATAAAGGATAACTAATGCATATTTAAAGAAATAAAATCATAGTACTTTGATGACATTCTCTAGAATGCATTTAGAATGTACTATTTTATACAAACATAAAGGCTTTTCCAATGAACTTGTTTTTTTTCCTTCTGTACTAAAATTTTTAATTAATTTTAAACACTGACAAAGTAAGAGGGCTCTTCTTACATCTGAGCTCAAAGAAAGGCCAAGTAAAAATTTCCTCTTGTAAGGCTATGAGCGAACAGGCTCAAAAGTGACTACAAGCCTTTTCTAATTTTCTGTAACTGAATACATTCAGTTGAATTACTATCAGCTGAACCACACACCATTAAAATGACTCATCCAGAAAGCATGTGTGAGATACTAAAAGCACCCTGAACAATGGGCATTGTTGTATTCTTTCTCAAACGCATGTATAAGCTAATAGTTTCATTTTATGTGAATGCTACACATGGAAATGAACAGAATATGTTCATACAATGACCATGCCAAAATCTCATCACCAAGACCTTATTTGGATTTTAAAGAAAATAAATGGGAAATAGAACCTAGATACAAATTCTAACTATCACTCCAAAATGAAATACAGAAGTGGCACATAGAAGAAAATTTTTGTTTAAAAATGTAAAAGAACTTAGCTACCATTCCTTAGTATTCTTTTTTCTATTATGGGATGGAGCAGAGTGTTACTATATAGACAACACTGGCTTGAAACTCACCATGCTTCTTTCACAGGCTCGGACTATACATGTGTGTCACTATGCCAGTTTAGGTAGCATTCTTTGTAACTATAATTTAAAAATAAGCATTCCCTCTACACCTTCACATACCCCTATCGCATGTCCCTTAAGTGGAAGGTAGTTTTCTAAACGGAGCTCATACTGTGGTCTGAACTGAAACTGAGTGTGAAAGAAAAGATTCAGTAAGTATATTTCAGTATCTGGGTTCATCCATGTGTTAAGTTTCTAGGCCTGGAAACTGCAATCTGAACACATTATTTTTAAATCAAGAAATTGAACTTTGAATAGAAGCTAGAAAGGAAATTGACCAATAACCAGTGGAAGGTTAGTAGATAACTAAAAGGTTAGCTAGATTGAGGAGGAAGGGGAAAAAGGAAGAAACTTTCTAAATAATGATTTTTAGGCCAAAAAAATCCTATATCCTGACTACAAATCAACAGCAGTGGACAGCTGCCCACGAAGAACTACAATTCCACCACCTGCTGACTCCCCTGGAACTATTATTCTGCCTACAGCAAATACTATGTGTGAATTTTTGAATCAAAGGCGAAAACAAACTTGAAATCTCCTACTTTTGCTGACAGTATTAGCTCAAGGCCAAGATTGGGAAGTACATAGCAAGTTGAAACTTCGCTAAAGCAATGCTGGATAGAAACTCTTTGGAAATACTTGCTCTCATTATCAGAAGAGCGAAATTTATTAGGAAGAATGTTTCTATTAAAATACTAGCACTCAGAATGTAGGAAAGAAGGAACCCACCTTATATGGCTTATGTTTTATATCTAAACCCTGTTTTAAAGAACTAAAACAAATGAAAGGAGAGGAAACAACAAAAGACAAACCAAAAAAAAATCATTTTACATGGGAAAAAAAAAAGATTCTGACCACCCACATCTCAACTTTTAATGGGCCATGCAGAGCCTTTATTGAGAGGGTTTTGGGCTATTTTGAGCTATACTCCTATGGAGAGTTAATTTAAGTAATGGGAGTGCTATTCTTATTTTTTTAGTTTATTTTTACTATTTCTTTTGAGACAAGGTTTCTCTATTATGTTGTCTTGGCTGTCCAGGTAGAAGTCTACTTGCTTCTGTCCTTTGAATCCTGGTATTAAAGTTGTATGCCACCATGACCAGTGTGTTCTTACCAATTTTTTCAACTTACTTTGCTTTATTAAGAAAAATAGAGACTATTTCATATTAATATATACTTCTAAATTCATATTATTTATAATTGTAGAATATTTCAATGGATAAGTCCATCTCCCAGTACATGACTGTTAGTATAATGAATAGTGTGACTGACATTCATGTCTTGTAGGACTTGCGGAAATCAAATTTGACCCCCAAATTCCTAGAAAAACAAATTCACCTTCAAGGCTTAAAGGGTGTAAGAGTCATGGATATTTAGAAAATCAAATAACAATTTCTAAACTAGAGGACCACCGTATATGAAACTGCTAATGCTATAAAGGCATATGAAAGAATATAACCATAATTATAATATATACAGTCTTTTGTGTTTATTTTTAATTATTGCTTTATTTGAGGTGATTTTAATACAATTACATCAGTTTCCCTTTCCTTTCATCCATCAAAACAGTAGCTATTCTCAATTTCTAAGAAAAACAAAAATATAAACAACCAAAAACCATACCAAGCTAAAACAAAAGAACACAAAACTTTGCTAGTGTTATGTGGCAATTTCCTCCTAGAGAAATTCTTCCATCTTTGAGTGAAGTTTCATAAGTCACAAGATGTCCTAAAGGGAGGAGAAATATTTCATTCTACAGGGGAAACTTGTTATACCCAGGGATTAAAGAACTTAAAAGTTTGACAAAGTCCCTGAAATTGACCAGATTCAGTATGCTCCTCGTTAGCTAAATAAATATACACACTAAGGACTACTGATTCTCAAAACAGGTTAGCCACCTAAAAGGCAGTTGAGCTGACTAGAAGGGTCTGATCAGTTGAGCTATCTCCTCCACATAGCTCTCCAAGACACTCTCCAACCTTTGAGGTACCTGCAAATTGTGCAATAAGCACAATGTTTCCTGCCTTCATAGGCTGTCACCCATGCTCTGGTGGGATTTGGTGACACACTTGTCTTTGAGTAATTTCTTCTCCTGTTAGTAATTTGTCATTTAAATTTTTGTAAGTGAACTACATCAAACCTTATTGCTTCAGCAAGCTGCACTTGGGTGGTGTCTGTACTTTGGACTGGGGAGACTAGACAGGTTTAAAAGTAACACACAACAGCCAGAACCTTCCAATTCTGATAAATCCTTCATGATATCTTATATTAATATCTTCACTTGTAAAATTTATACAATGTGCTATTCTTTTACCTTAGAATCAGAAAATGATAACAAATTCAAACACAGTCAAAAGAAGCTACTCCATATGACAATAGAAGGCCTTAAAATGATTAATAAAGTTATAAAATAACAAAGCTCATATAAAGCAAGGGCATGTTGACTAAGCCTAGAAGTAAAAAAAGTTTAAGAAATCTAAAATTTTAAATTTGTAAAATTTGAACTTTTTCAGTATAAAACTATTTGTAAGTTTCTTTCTGCACTCAAACAATTAAGAAATTACTACACAAAAAAAATCAAAGAGAAGAAAATCACATAGAAAAAAGTCTTATACTTAA
This sequence comes from Grammomys surdaster, assembly GCF_004785775.1. NCBI lineage: Eukaryota > Metazoa > Chordata > Mammalia > Rodentia > Muridae > Grammomys > Grammomys surdaster. Next base: position 4,434,117 of record NW_021604563.1, read on the forward strand.
TAGTGCTAAAATTGTGATAAACTAGGGTGATAAAATGAGTACTGTTTCTCACCAAGACAACCCCACACTATCTGCCTTGGTTTTGGTTATTTGCTTATTTGTCCTGAGATTGAGTTTCACTGTGTAACCCAGGCTAGGCCAAAATCCCAGATCCTCTCATCATTGCCTGTCTCCAGGGCTGAGACCATAGGATACTGTTATGAAAGCCAGTCTTAACTTCATATTCTTTGAGTGTGCATTCACAATGCTTTCATGGGAGCAGTCATTTACTAGCAGCTTTCTTCCAATCTATTATATACTTAGTAATGTGTGAAAAGAGCAGATGGATTACTAAACCATTTCAATGTTTTCTAAGCAAGAACAAAATATCTAAAGTATCTTCATAAGGCTAAAATGCTACATGAAAAAAAAAAGATAGCATTCTTTGGTCTACTGTTTGTGACTGTGGTCAAATTTTTCAAGAACTATATTCTTGAACTCATTAGGGAAATTACTAGGATTATATAATATAGTGTAGTTATTCTTGTACTTGACCCAAATTTGGGGGGAAACATGTTTAATGTATGAAGTCTCCAGGTAAGTACAAGTACAAAGCCATCAATTTCACTTAAATTGAACAAGGGTTGTCATGGCATCAGTGACATTATGCTGAGGTCATAATGCTGGAGCCATTTCAGTCTATTCCACATTTCTGCTGCCTGGATTAGCATTTGTTCTGCTGGATAATAGGGTTACAGGTCAGACAGAAGATGCTTGCAGGGGTCTATTAACTCTATAGCTACATTATCCTCCTTCATTAACTATAGAGACTAACAGGATTGCTATGTGCCCAGAAATAAGGCAACGTAAACTAAGGGAAGTAAAAGGAATATGATTTTGATAGTTGTTTGAGTCATTCACTCCTGAAACTGGTTCCTACATAAAACAAAGCATGATTGTTTATCTTACTATCATCATTCCATAAATCTAGTAGAAATAGATATTTTTGCCTCATCCCAAAGAATGGTTTCAAAAATAAACATCAATGAGGCTAGAAAGGTAAGTGAGGCTCTGTGATAAGTTTTTTTTCTTCTGTTTTGTTTTGTTCTTATTTTTAGGGTAACTAAGTATGGCTTCCAGAAAATGATTAAAGATACTGAGATATTTGCATTTGAGGTAGATGAAATGTAAGCGGTAAGGAAGGAATTAGTAAGAATGATTCACAGGTTTCTGGCACCAGCAACACACAGAAGTTAGGAGGAAGTGATCAAGCATTAACTTTGGCCTACTTAGTTTTAAATGTAAGGACTATTGAATCTGAGATTTCAAATAACCAGCTGCCTGCTGAAGCAGATCTACCTGGACACTGGACATCCACAGGGATTTGCATATAGATCTGACTTTAGAACAGTTACAATGTCTCAATATATTGGTATGATATAATTTAGTCTGTAGTTACTTTCTGGCTCCATAAATCTAGGTAATATTTTCTGCATCCCTGCCTCAATTCAAGTACAAACATTTCTACATGTTGGTTAAGGTCATTTCCCTCTGGGATATGTTTGTAATTTATTCCTTTTTCTCTGTTCCTTTTCCTGAGTTCCTCTACTCTTGTACTGACACCATGGGTATTTCTATTAAGATGTTTTGCCTTGCTGAAAAGTCTTGCTACAACACTTCTCTTGAAACAAATGTTGCCAATAACAACCAGAAAGCTAATTGCATTTGGAGGTGACAAAAGTTCATTAAATTAAAAAAACCTTACAAGGTCTGAAAACTATAAAAATACCTGTCAGAATTTTGCTTATGAAAAGGAGGAAACACTTCAAAGCCCAAACTGTTTTCTATTCCTAAATTGTAAAATTGGACCATTAACAGTGATACAAGGGAAGGGATCAAAGTTGTTAAGCCAATAAAAGTTTCATCTTCCTTTGGCCTCACCTTCTCTCTCACTGGCTTCACTAGGGTATATTTGCTTCAAACTGTCTTTAAAAAAAAACTTTCTAAAAGAAAAAACAAAGTTCACCAAAGAAATTCACAAGGTATTATTTATAGTAGTATAAACATGATGTAAACAGAAGTACTAGAAATAAGAGAATGGCTGATTAAAGCTTAGTACAATATTATGAACGAATACAGACTTCAATGTGAAATTTATAAAATGAATTAGTAAAATAGAACTTACGATTTTAGATGAAGAGAAAAATATCAGCACAAATGTTTGTAGACTGTGAGCTCTACTGTGAATGATCTTGCTTTAATAAATTATTTAAATAGAAATGATGTTTCAAGGGGACATGCATACCACTCCCACTCATCCACCTGCATGCTCTAGGTAAGTGGCAGAATATTTGTAGAATTTGAACGAACTGAGATCTAGGTAACCACATGAAGATGAGGTTCTTTCATTGTTTTCATTTTTTTTCAGCTACAAAGGTAACAAAATATTTGGTAGTACAAAGGTGAAGCAAAAGTCCACAGATTTTCAAGTATTTTTGAAAAACTACATACAAGTGTAAATAAACATAAATATATGATCAGCCTAAAGATCCTTTGAATGTTTGGAAAGCACAGAGACCACTTATAAAGCAAGGTCACTAAAACAGTGCTGTAAGCCAATATCTTGCATAGAAAAGCTTGGACTCTGACCTGCTGTCCCCCTCTATCAGTAGTTGGCAAGCAACTGTAGGCATAAGAACCTGGCTTCTTGTTTTAGGATAATCTAAGAATGCCTTTTACATTTTTAAGTGGTTGAAACAGAACAGTGCCTTAAATTATAAAAATTATATGAAATTCAAATTTTAGTATCCATAAATAGAGTTTTATTGGAATACATCCAGCGTCATTCATTTATGTATGGCCATTGGCTGCTTTTGCATTACAGAGGCAGAGTGAAGTCCTTGTAACAGGGGATCTATCTGGTACACAAGATCTAAAATATTTAATATTAAGCTCTTTGTAGAAAAACCTTGCTGATACATGTTCTAGATTTGTAAAAAATGCTATCTTGAGAGGGAAACCAGCAATTTCCCAGTACAGATTTCCAATAAGGATATGAAAGAAGAAAAATCATATATGGATTGTTATAGAATAAAGAAGAACACAGAGCCAGACTTCTGTCTTTTAGATTCTTCTGTAAGCACAATGCTATAAGATATCTTTGCAGAGATAGTTTCTTTCCTTCTCTTAGAGGGTTTAATGTATAGAATACATTTCACAATGTAGAGAGGATTATGTAAGTTTCTTCCACAGAAATCAACAAGATTATATTCCTATATAAGGATAGAGGAAAAACAACAATACGTTTTTATACAACAAAAGTATAGACAAGAGCAAAGTATACTGGGGATTTTTTTTTCTTCTAAAACCCTCAAAGTAAATAAAACATAAACCTAACCAATATAAATTATGCAGAAATTCATAGCTAGATCCTACAATTCCAGACAATGAAAGCAGAAAAATCAGCTACAACAAAGTAAAACAAATTTCTTTTCAGTTGCCAAATTATCATTGTACAAAGTAAGACAGAGAAATTTAAATCAAGTTTTCATACCAATTAACCTCTCTGTTATGTCACTATATGGCTTACTCCTGGAGTTTTTTTTTTTTTTTTTAAGTTTAAGAACTGACCTGGACATATTCTTTATAACTGATTTCCCTATAGTTATAGGAAAAGATGACAATCATATTTTAACAGTGATATTTTCTGAGGAGATACAGATCAATAAAAATTTGTTTTGGTTCTTCCATTGGCATGTTTTCAAACTTCTTCAATAACTTTATTTTTCATATTCTCCAAGTAGATAATAAAGAAATATCTGGGAATGCTTTCAAAATGATGATGACATGTTATTGTAAAAGTGGTTTTTACTTACTCAAATTGCATTGCATTTATAAAGCACAGAGACACACTTGGAAAATTTTTAACATGGAATTGTACCTTTAGGAGTTGTCTTTAGTGTTTTACAACTTCACTGAATTATTAGTAATAATGCATAATGTTTACTTGCCATATATTTTTTTCAATGGCCACAGTATACAGAACTGAATTCATAATGATTAAAAAAAAACAGTAATCCAGATGCTAAGAGATAAGTGAATAATTTCCTGCGTGCAATCTCAACATATTTGGAAGCCAATTAACTCTTTGAAACTAAGGAAGTAACAGCTAGAACCCTTTAAAAGACAACTCATTCAAGAAAAGCCAGAAAGAATTAATAAAGCTCAAAATAAATCCAAAACTGCTATCACTAACTTCAGATTCATGACCCAATGTATGCAATTACAACTATGCAGATTTTATTCTACATAACAGATAGCAAATTCATCATATAGCTTTATAATATGCTTTGAAGAAATTCTAAAGCTTTTCATAGGAGTCCTAGGTAATTGTATAACAAATGCACAATTGCGAGGTAACAAAAAACAGAGAGCAGGTCTATTATTCAGAAGGCAAAAGTCCCATTTATTTTCCATATGATTTTGGGAAAAATGCATAATCTCCTGTCCTATATGTTTTTGATTTGTAAAACAGGAATTAATACTGCCTGACTTGCTGAGCATGTGCATGAGTGTGCATGTATGTGTGTGTATGTGTGTGTGTGTAGGGGTATCAAGGTAAAAATGATCTGAGACTATTTGTAAATGGTGTTTGTGATATAAAAAAAATAGTTGATAGTACTATTCAGGTTGCCCTAGGAACCAACCTGGTACCTGAACAGGACTGCACCTTAAGATTTTATGGAAGAAGGTAGTATTTAGAAATCAAGAAATGGTGTATAAAAATCCCTTTCACATTAAATACTATGCAAGCTGCCAACAGAGAAAGAACACTTAATACTCCTACCCAGCAGTAACACCTATGAACTACAACAATGATCTCATGGCAAGATATCCATAAAGGTGCAGTAAGTGGCACTCACATGCCAGTAGTAAGCAACAGCTGTTTAATTGGATTTCAGGCCTCCTCAACAGGAGGGAAATAATGCCTAGTACTAGAAACTTAGCCAACTGCCAGGTGCTATTGAGGTTATGGATCTTAGAAGAGAATCTACTACAGTCACATTGCTAGGCCAGCATAATTCATAACTATGTTCTAAATCTTATTTTAGTATCCACAGATAACTGGAGACATTCAAACAAGCTTGCCTTTAGAGATCAATGGAAAACAAACACAAAAAAATACCCTACAACTGGACACATTACAGAGATCAACTAGATCATGAGGAGCCCAGCTGCAATAGGCTCACCTACATCTCAGTTCTTCTATGTATAGCTCAAGGAACAACAATGAAACAGTGAGAAGAGTGTAGGAACCAGAATATCAGAAATGCTGCTATAAAACCTTCTCTCTTAACAACAGCTGCATCAACAAGAGAGAGACAATGCCAATTGTTAACAGACATATAATTTAGAAGGGGGAAAGCATCACTGGACAAGAAACTATAGGTAGCTGATGACTGCTGGGAGAGTTTGCTGTATCCAGGGATGAGTCCCCTAATAGGATGTTCAATAAATGTAGGCAGCCCTGAAGCCATACCAAGGAACAACATAAAGGGACTCAGCAGATTGTATGTATATCTATATATGTAACAATACTAAATGGAGAAGAAGAGGCTACGGATCTGAGAGGGCCTGAAGGGAAGAAGAAAAGTTGATGTAAGTATATTTTAATATTAATATTTAATAAAGGGTATAAAATAAATTTTTACAGCAAACTCCACAAGAATCTCTGTATTCTACAGCAAACAACAGTGATGCGTAATGTAAGATCATCAACCTAGAATTATGCTTGACAATATTATATAACAAAGTGATCTGGGTACCTTTATTTTAATATTTGTAAAATTTCCTTTCTTTCAAGTAAACAAAATGACTACTTTACACGTGGAATATATATTTATCTCAGTATAATATTACCTTGACTCCAAATGCAGATTCCTTTCATTCTAATAGTGTTTGGGCTTTTCAGTTTCATTTCCTACCTTTTATGTTGCCTCTTGCCATTTAGATGGAAGCATTCCCCAGGACCCTTTGCTCCTTTTTTTCTAAAAGCTCTTTTTCTTAATGTGTTTTTCTTTCATAAAGGATTTTGTTAGAATATACAAGCTGAACATCTCTATATCTAAGCAACAACCTCTTACTTAAGGAAGTCTTCCATTCTTTTGTCCAACTACACATTGTCGTATAGATTCATGAACAGCATATGCAACTTTACCTCAGAAACTAGCATCTATTTCTAATTATATTGTTTCTGTTGTGGTATTCTTCTTGCTCTCATTACTTAAACTGGAGAGCTAGGTTTTGGGTTTTGCTATTTATATATTTTTAAAACATTATCAAGTAGTTCCAACTAGCTAACAAGGAGCACGCATCATTATTTCTCAAACACTCTTTGGTGTCCATCTTATAAGAAATCACACACACACACACACACACACACACACACACACACACACACCAATGTTTTTATTAGGGTGTGCTGATAATAATTCACTTTGTTCCATCATGATAGTTTAATTGGCATCTGTCTTTGTCATTTTATTGGGAGTGGAACTTTTCTAAAGCTTACAGTTATCTGTTAGATTCTTTTTGTTAACTGTTAGATTATTAAAAACTGGTCTTCATGTTTTCAGTCCATCAACATAATACTTTGAGGGAAAAATAACTCTTACAACAGTGATATCACCATATCACCTCTTGATTTGATGATTTAAAATTAAAACCTTCTATTATATATGAAGTCCCAAAAGCTACCATAGGTTACTGACTACAATCAGAAACTAATAAATATGAATAATAACCTGAACACAAATGAAGAGATTTTTAAGATAGAAGACATGTAAGTAGTACAGATTACTATGGAACTGCTAAGTTAACTAAATATACATGTTGCCTAAATATAAAAATGAGCCATAATCTCCATGGTGAACACAAAATGAAAGTAGATTTTATCAACATTATACATCAATCTTGCTGTTTCTGGAGAATCAAGTGTTAAGCTGTGCTCCTTTAATATATACATGAACCAAGGTAGGTCTGTACTATATTAGTTCTTTCTCTCTGGGGTGTGAATTATAAACTACAATTTAAATCACTTCTTTAAATATGCAAATCATGGTTCATACAGAGATTCCTCATTGATCTTATAAAGGCCAGCTCTCAGCTACAATTTTAGCATGACACAGAAAGAGAAATCTCAATTTTGCCAAGATAATCTCACTTTATTTCATTTCGACAGATTCTTCTCTTTAAATTGTTGGTAATGTCATCCTTTAATGAGTAGAGAGGTACAGGGATTCTAATTTTATTTGAGATTTTATTCATTTAAGGGGAAGAGTTCTCTGTATTACTTTTTAGAAATAGCAAAACTCTGTCTTATTTACATAATTGTAAACTGCTCATTTTCTTTTTTCCATTAGCAGAATATTGCTGCCTAACAAAGGGTATGATCTTAGGAAGAAAAAAAGTGAGCACACACTAATGAGTAGCACCAGAGCAACAAGCAACATTGGGTATTTTTTTATCCCTTGTCTTTCTTAGCATATATCAACAGATTTCATTTTCCATGTGAATTTTCTCCTCATAAAAATATTTTCAAATTTTCTCCTGTACACACAGAATCTAGTACATGACCTCAATCATTTTGAGACACAAGGGCTCATATTACTTGTAGTCAAAGATTATATATTAGGTAGAAAAACTACTGCTGAATTTCCTATCATAAATTTGGGCTCACTATGCAGCAACAAATAGTTTAAAGATCTTTACATTTGCACAGATCATTTTAAAGTCAGATCTCAAGTGTATAATTTTATATGATTATGTAACATATCAGTCTACTTTCTGATTACTACCTCTTTTTAAATATCTATCTATCATCTATCTATCTATCTATCTATCTATCTATCATCTATAAATTGTCTGTCTGTATACATTTGAAAAAAAATATATATATATACCACATAAATGCAGTAGACTATGGAAGTCAGAAGTCATGGTATCAGAACCCATAAAATTGGAATGAGAAGATTGTGAGCCTCAGTATTGGTGTTAGGAATGAATCTGTATACTCTCCAAGTGCAGTAAGTTCCATGAGTTACTAGAACTTTGTTTTGTTTTAATACTTAGGTTCATCTTTTTCTCTTGCAGTGGTAAGGTTCTAACCAAAAGCCTCATACAGGTAAGGCTTCACTGCCTTTGACAGCTAATCAACTAAAGCCTATATTTGAGATAATTATCTAACATATTTCTCTTGGTTACAAGTCAACCTGATGTAATCTCTTTCAATGATATTTATCAACAAAATCATATTCCTTTTTCCTGCTTAAGGGTACAGTATTTTTTGTATTTTTCATTAGTGTATTATATACAGACTATGGAAATAAATATTGAACAGAATGAACAAAGATGTTACTATCAGAGTCATTTGTTACTTAGAGTATATAGTATGGGGTCTCTTGAATAATAAATAGATACATAGAAAAATTCCTACAAATTCACATATCATGTTGATACACAATACTGTAATGGATTTGTAAGTCTTATAGTCACCTCAGAATACTGAGGTGGCTATTAAGGCTAAATATATTACATGACTGTTGTATATTAGCGTAGTTTCTATATTGATATTATGCAAATTATACATTAACATGTGTTAATATGCATTATTTGACATATTAACACATATATTAGCATATGATATTATATAGCAACATATATCATTATAGATTTTATATAAGTATATTAATATATTAACATATATTATATGATGTTAACATATAGGTTAGTAATATATATAAAATATATATGTATACATTATATATATAATACATATATCTATAAAACCATGCACACACTTCTTATGATTCATATTCTTTTGTATAATTGTATGGGTAAACTATATGACTGGGATTTAGGAATGTTGGTATAACTGTGGCAATGTAGAGGTGATGGAATAAGTTTGGACCCTAGGCTACAAAATCTGATTCCATTTAGTTCATCTACCACCAATATACTGACATTATATTTTTTCAAGTATGTGCTTATTTTTCACTGTTCCCAAACATGTCCTGGCACGTTTCTAATTATATCAGGCAATTCATAATTCAGTGTTTACTTGATAGTCTTACATTTCATCAGCCACTCTCAAATTTATGATGGAAAGGTCATTCTATTAGTAATTCTTACCAATTTCTTCTCATGTCATTCTTCTATTCATTCAAACATATGGAGTACAGTACAGTAAAAGAATTCCCCCCATTTCTTTGACTGTCTCTTTCTCTCTCATTTTATCTTTCTTCTCTCTGTCTCTTGAGTGCTGGGATTAAAGGCATATGCCAACACTGTCCAGCCACTGCTTTTACAGTTCCTAGAATATTTTTACTATAATCTACTCTGCCTCACAAATATTTGATTATTCCACTGTTCTCTAAATGTTTATTATTTTAAAAGTTTTAAATACTATCTCATCTGTAAGAATATACAATCACTTGGAAAAATTAAACCATATTTTTTCTCTTTGAACCTACTGTCATTAGGTTCTGATGGAAACCCTCTCTATTCATAACAATTAAAAAATATAACTTGGTAAATTGACAATAGCCTATGAGACTTGAGTTGATATTTGGGAAAAGTAAACGATTTTTAAAGATACAACTATGTTGGCTGGAGATGTTGATTGGTTGCAGAATTCCAAATTAGGGCCTAATTACCTAACATGTTTGAGTCCCTGGGTTTGATGCCTAGTACCTCATCCATACACAGAGGTATTAACAGGCAATGAAATTTTATATCAAAGAGAAATAATAGAACTTATTAACAGTTTTTGTGAATATGAGTGAACAGCAATTTTTGATGTCTTAAAATGGAAAAGATAATCAGAAAATTAAGGGGGCTCAATCAAACAGGTCAGTTATAGTAAAAATTCATTAAACAAAATACAATTGTTAAATGTTTAAACAGACACACTGTAAATAGGATTTAAATGTCCATCTTTTGGATGGAATGCTGACATTTTCGATGAAAGTTAGGATTTTTTGTTCATGTTGTTTTCAGCAGATCTTCACTTACATATAACCTAGATAAAAAAAAAATGCATCTTCTAAACCAGTTTACAGACTGTTCTCTGAATTTGAATACCAAGAATTCAAAGTCTTGAAGGAATCTGATGACAGAAGGCTTTGTAAATTTTGTAAAAAGTCCATGTTGTAGGTTAATATATTACATGTGATATAAAAGCAAATTTAAAAAGACCTGATAATAATTTTCAAGGGAACCCACACAATTTTTTTTAAATATACATCTTTATATATGTAATATGATTTCTTGGTTTACATAATAGAGAGCTAAAGTAAATAATTTTACTATTGAAAAGAAATTACAACATACAGAATTTCTGGAGAATAAGTACAGTTGAGATATGAAAAAAAAAAACAATATTACAAATAATGACCTCAGAAAAAACTAGGATGTTATCAGGGATAGACCAGTAGTTTCACAAACCAGAGTGTCCTGAGCCTCAGTCAACACACTAAGTTCATTAAAAATACTCATTATAAGGGAATGGGGTATGAACAGTTCTATTATAAAGGAGAGAATATTGCAAGAGCTATAACTTTTCTTAGTGCACTCAGTCAGACACTGTGAGTCAAGGATTTATGGGACAGCTAGCTACCTTACTAAAACTAATGATTTGTATAAGAATTAAGATGCCACTGATATTCAAGTTAATCTAATGATAGAATACCCAGTCTTTTCCAAGGCAAATGTTGGTAATCTAGATAGGACTATATCGTATTTCCCTTAAAGGTCATCAGTTTTCATAGTAATGATAAATTTCATTCACCAACACATACCACAATTCAAAGAAGTAAATTGATACCTAGGCAAACTCTATCTGTTTCAACATTATTTTTTGCCAGAGTGAATGAAGGAAATTAGTTTGTTGCCACATTTACACACAATTAGAGAGACAGTGGATCATTAGCAGCAGAAAGAATTTATTGATGGGCCTCATTGCTCTCAGTCCATAAATAAAACTATTTTACTTCTAATGACCACAATACCCCTCCTTAATCTTGACAGTACTAAATTACACAAGGATATCTAATGAGCTCAATCTTTTGCATAGTTTATTAACATGTAAAAAGTTTAAGCAGATATGACATGACGAGACAATAGTTAAGAAACACCATATAATGACTTTGCTGTTTAAAACTATGTTAATTAACCTTAGTTACTCTTATGTAATTAAAATTCTTCAAAAGCTGAAAACCAATGTTATCAGAACAACATCAACAACCAGGACAAGAGCCTACAATAACATGTAAATACCATAGCATGGTTCGTTGGGGTCAAACATGATCAGAAAATGGTTGCAACTCTACTTGTTAGTTAACATGTACCTATTTTTGTAATCTACCTTTAGCTTTAAACTAAAAAGGGAACAGAAATAATTTACCAACAAGTGTTTCACTATTAGTAGATTAGCTGTCCCGCCTCTGGAGTAAAAAAAATTAAGCCCAAAATATCTAATTATAGTGATTTGAATTGTCATTGGCAAAGGGTTTCTATCCATGACTACATGATCCTACAAATGAAACAGCTAAACTTCAAAAAGTTGAGCATTAAATTGAAGTTATGGTTTCAAAATATTAGGACCAAATTAACTCAGTGGAATAAGGACATTTACTACACCAAACAAACTATTTATTAATTATCAGTTATTCTGCATGATTTAGTGGTTAAAAAACATGAAGTAAGAACAGATTATGACAAAGTTAAAAATGATGACATTTCTAATGTAGGAGTCAACAAAAATGATTGATAAAGGAGAATTTTGTTTATTTGTTCATCAATTGAAAAGATATTTAGCATGGTGACTGCCAGAGTGACGGGTGAGCCATGCTGATGCCAGGACAAAGAATGATGCTGACCTGTGAGCTTGCTGAGTGCCCTGACAATGGTGACTAGGAAGCTGTATTAGACATATGTTCCTGACCCACCCTTGCTTGCCTATATCTGAGATGGGACAAGCTGCCTTGCCTCAAGTTTTTAGACCTTATGAGACAGAAAATCAAAAATAGATGTTATAATTACTCTGGTATTTTTCTTAAATGTGATCAGTTATGGACTTAAGTCTAGAAATCAATTCAATATTGGAAATAATAGCCTTCATTTGAAAGGCTGGTTCGAGACATTTTCAGAGACACATTTGGAACTTAGCTGCAGTTCTCTATGATGTTATGTTAGCAAGAGATAAAGTTGGGACAGGAACTGGATTTCAAACAAGTACATGTGTTAAGTTTCTTTTAATTGTCAAGTTAAAATTACTTTTGTTTCTTCTACAGTATTTAATGTAAGTTGAATTGACTGTACACTTTCTAATTGTGTTAGCATGTTGAAACCTGGCATGACTGTTATGGGAATCTATCAAGTAGCTTTTGTTTTATTGTCCTGAGTATTACAGGCCTTGGTATTCTGAAAAAAGCTTACCAGTGCTGGAAGAAGTGAGTCAGGCTTTAAGCAGAAGCAATAGGGTAGTTGGCTTGATTATTGCTGGTATAACAGCTTTAATTACATTAATTGCTAGCACCACTGCTTCTGTAATTGCTTTGACACAAGAAGTTAAGACAGCTACTTTTGTTAATCATTTAGCAAAAAAAAAAAACTACTAATGTGTTGAGTATACAAGAGGATATAGGTGTTTAGAACAATGGATTGATGCTTTTTATCCTATTCAAATTATTCGAAGGATGTTCAGAGTTTAAGAGTAAGGAGCCATCTCGAGTGTCATGCCAAATACTATTGGATTTGTGTTACTTCTAAAATTTACAATGATAGTCATTACAATTAGAAAAAAGTTTAAAGACACTTGCAGGGTATTTGGCATAACTCTAACACTTCTCTGGATATTTTAACTTTACATAGTGAGATTATGCATTAAAGAATGTTGCTCTGCTGAGCTTTGATGCTTCAGATACTGCTGATAAAATTATCCCTGGCCTGAGGTCAGTGTTTCCATTTTGGTCAAGAATGGCATATATAGCTTGATCACGGTAGCCTTTTTTTGTCCTGGGAATACTTTTATTCCTGCCCATCATGTTAAAGCTTGTCTTTAACAACATCAACATGTTGCCAGCCAAAGTACATGGCTTGAAACTGAAAATGGAACTCTTAGACAGTTATTAATTTAACAGGCTGGCAAGCCAAGGACAGGTAAAATTCTGCACAGAGCCTTAAGAAACTAAGAGAGAAGTGCATTGCTTTTGCATACTCCATGATGGGTAAGGAAGGCATCCTTGTCAGAACAACTTAAGACAGGCTCTGTTGTGTTTATGCAATTAAAAGGGGGGAGTGGTTTTACACTTAGAGAAGGGAGGAGATGTCAGGGGTAGCCCTGCTTATACATTGAAGGCCTAAAATCAGCCATAGGCCTAAAATCAGTAATAGCCCTGTCATACATGTATACTAACACCAAGTCTTGGGTCTCTGTGGAAAAACAATGAAACAGATGGCTATAAGCTATTGTAAACAGGCAGCTTTTGTGGAAATCTACCAGCCTGAGTAGTCGTAGACCTTGTAAATAGGTAGACTTGGCAGATAATACCAACTTAGATAAGGATAAGTGAATCATAGGCAGAGTCATAGTGACCTGTCCCCTGAACCTTCACCCAGCCGATACCCGGTTCTGAAGATATCTGTATTCCCCCTGACAACCCACACTCCAGTGTCATCCCCTTCCCCACGTCCTGCCTTTTTGTGTTTATTTCTCCTGTGTGAATGAGTAAAAATCATGATTTGAAAAAAATATAAATAAATTATTTTAAAAAAAACTTAAAAAAGGGGGGGAGTGGCAGAGAGCTTTTGGGATTGCTTGGCATGAATCTGACATTGGACAAGGACAAGGAAATGGGCTTGAGGCAGGAATCTGACATTAGGCTAGAACAAAGAAGTAATTTCAGGCAAGAATCTAAATCTTAAGCTAGAACAAAGAAGTAGGCTTCAGACATGAAGATGACTTTGGGCTAGGACAGGGAAGTTGGCTCAGATATTTTGTTCATCCTGATAAGCCCTTAGAAGCAGTGATCATGGGAATGATAATGGAATTTTGTTTATTGCCTTGCTTTTTTTGACTATTTGTGTTTATTGTCTTGCTTGTTCCTTGACTATTTGCACGTCTATTGTATTGCTAATTCCTCAACCTAGAACTGACCTTAATACTTGAATGTAATTAAAATGGTATTAAAGCAAATTTGGAAAAAATTTTTAAAAAAGTAAAAGTGGAAACAGTAAAAAAAAAGAAAGAAAAGATATTTAATATAAATGGTGATGCTGACCTGAACTGTATTTAAAGATATTTAAAGAAATGCTTGTATACTCAGAGAACTGAATAGATGGAGAGATTATATGATCTTCAGACTTCCTTTAAAATTATATTAGCTTGATATACTTTTCAAATAAGCTGTTCCATGCTGTGTGAAAAAAATGATGTTTGCTACAGAAATGTAATTAAATATTTTGGACACTGTTAAAATAACTTTATCTAAATATAAATTTTTGGAACAAAACTCAATTGACTTTTCATCTCTGTTTGAAAAAGATCTGCACATTTAGACTACAAAGACAGATATTTAATATCAATCATTAATATGCTTTAGAGAATCATTTCATTTCAGATGGGGCACCAGTGGAAGAAAAGGATTATGTTGCTGAATCATGGGAAAAGTTAAATATTTTTACTTGACACATAATTTTCAACAAGAAACCCCCAGTGAACAACACATAAGTTAACCACTTTTACTTTTTAACAGAAAGGATACCACATGGCTACCTCTCTGTCTTACCGAATATTTTTGTATATATCAAAGTTACCTTTTAGTAGATGTATTAACAAAGAAAATCTGTTAGCCAACTCTTGCTCTCAGAACCCTTCTAACACAGAACTTCACATTGTGAAAACAGTATTTTTAATTGAGCTGGACTAGACTGTTTGGCAAATTGCCTATTATCTTTATTTAGATGGAAGATCAAATATACATTGCACAGTTTATAAGTCATTGCTTATTTTTTCTTACCAAGTTTAATATAAGAATAAAAATGTATACACCAGGCAGAAGCACACAAAACTGTTATTTCCCAATTTAAAAATGGTGACTTTCAGCAACTACACATGGTTTGACCTAATACAATGTTTTGTTCTAACCATGCCATATGGCCCAAAACTTCAAATCAACTCGTTATGTGTATCCTCTAAGGACGCTTTAGATACTAGGAATGGCAGTAACATTTGCAGTGGATGCATTTTTAGGGAAAAATAAGACTTTAGGCAAGGACTTATTTCAATTTAAATTAGGCCATTTCTTTCTTTTTATTTTTAATGGAAACCAGAAATGGAACTGAAGATTAGACAAGCAATTGCTCATATGAGTTCCACAAATGAAGTACAAAAAGGGAGACTGCCTGCTAAATAGGTTTTAATAGTATTGCTCCTGTGATATAAAATATTTTAAGAGCTGAGCTATTTATAAAGACACAAGTATACACACATTCTTATCAGTTTGATATATACTTATTATTATTCACCTGGAAGGACCAAGGACAGTACTTATCATTTTCTCTTCATATCAGTACATTAATTATACCACACACATATTTTAAGCAGCTTATAGACAAGACAAGGAGAAGAGTGACTTTTAAAAGGAATTCTGCCAATAGAGAAGCTGAATGACAGCAAATGAGTATAAGTTTGAGGTCACAAGCCACAAGTGGAGTTTTGAAACATTCAAGAATTGGCAAAGCTTGTTGGTACACCTACCTCTCTGTAACCATGCCAACAGTGCCATGGAGTGCCTCTCTTCCCAGCCACCATCTGCTCCCATACCACCTATCCTGCTTATACCTCTTCATCCCCATTGTACCATGACCGCTGTATCTCTGTCCAGGTATCTTATATAATAGTAACTGCCATGGGGTGGTTGGGAGCAGATGGTGGAACAGAAGTGTTTATCAGTAAACCTCTATCATCAAGTTGTTGCTTTTATTGCTCACATCAAGACCCAAGCTATGACATTAAAGGTCAAGTGTGATCTCTCTTTATACTTTGTAAAATTGATGAACACTGAAAAGGTTCAGACTTTTTGAAAGACTCTTATAGGCTGTCTAAAATCTCTAAAGCATTGCTTCTACATCTCTGGAAGAGATTCACAAAAGCAGCAGAATTCTCGGAGTCAGATTAGATCTGAACACCATGCAACAAAGGACACCATGGTAATAATATTTTGACAGAATGTGGGGTCTATCTAGGAAGGAGGACAACACATCATCTAACAAATATGGCTTGACAATAAATACAGGTGTAATTTTCTGCTTCCAGTGTTTATTCTGCAAACAATCTCAAATATAAACTGCCTCCGTTTTCTACCATGAAAGGAAAATAGCTCTAAGAATTTACTGAATCACTGCTATGATTTTGCATGCCTGTTGAGAGACCTATTTTCAGTTTTAGCTTGTCCTTGCCAATCTTCTAAGTGGTCTATAATTCTCAATGATGAGTATTTTGCAGACGGTAAATCTAATAACTGTGACATCTATAAAAGATATTCAGTTGGTGAGCTAGATTAAAAATGATGGTGCAGAAGTAGAGCCTATCTTGGGGTAATGATAAAGCCATGACTATGAGTAAGCATATACCTAGAACATGATAGTTTTTCTTTAAAGCTCTGCTACTACTTATTCTTGAATAAAGAACATGCAAAATTGTATATGAATATTTATTCATATTTATTCAATGGATTCCTAAGAATAAAAATATGCCTATAATATATGATTATCTTGAAAATTAAAATAATAGCACTTATACAAGAGATCAGATCATGGATAAATTTTTATTTTTTATCATTACTTTTAGAATTTTCTAAAGTCTCATGGAAAAAATTTTGTTTAACTTATGTTTCTGGAAAATAACACAAATAATTCATTTAAAAGAGCCAACAAGAAAAACTATCCACATTTAATTTTCCTATTTAATTCCTTGAAAGAAAACATGGTCAAGCTGGGCGGTGGTGGCGCACGCCTTTAATCCCAGCACTTGGGAGGCAGAGGCAGGTGGATTTCTGAGTTTGAGGCCAGCCTGGTCTACAGAGTGAGTTCCAGGACAGCCAGGGCTACACAGAGAAACCCTGTCTCAAAAAACAAATAAATAAATAAATAAAGTTCCTATTTAACAAAAAAAAAAAAAGAAAACATGGTCAAGTAACATATCCACATTTATGTTTATAATAGAAAGCATTAAGTTATTAAATATAGCAGGAGGCTTCCTATTGAAATAATTACAGTGTTTTCCCTTCATACTTGCTTTCAGAAGCATTTGAAAGTACAGAAAAAAATTTCTAGTTCAATTAAGCTTATACCAGTATGCTACTTCCATATATATACACACATATGTTTATTACATACTTAATTACACAAAGGTTTAGCAATTTCCATAAATATTTCTAGAAATGTACGTTTGAAATAATTGGTATTTATCACTCTGATTTTACCACATAATTTTTTTAAAGATTTATTTATTTTTTATTTATCTGAGTACACTGCAGCTGTCTTCAGATACACACTGAGTGCATCAGATCCCATTACAGATGGTTGTGAGCTACCAGGTGGTTGCTGGGAATTGAACTCAGGATCTCTGGAAGAGCAGTCAGTGCTCTTAACCTTTGAGCCATCTCTCCAGCCCCACATAATTTACTAAATATAGCGTATAGTCTTAACCAAATAAAGATACTATTGGAATAGACATTTGATTTTCTTATATAGATAGAGAATAATTTGTCCTAGTTAGTCAAGACGTTGAAGATGATAAGTCCAGGTAAAAAATGAATATACTTGTAAGGCACACTTGATTGCATTCTGGTTGAATTTTTAAAAAA
Organism: Grammomys surdaster; assembly: GCF_004785775.1. Taxonomy (NCBI): domain Eukaryota; kingdom Metazoa; phylum Chordata; class Mammalia; order Rodentia; family Muridae; genus Grammomys; species Grammomys surdaster. The sequence goes on from NW_021604563.1 coordinate 4,452,023, forward strand.
GGGAAAAAGGATAGCGAAATTTAAAGCAAAATTTGATTAGTTACAGAAACAGATAATGATGTGAGGCAAGAAAATCCTCCATCTTAATCAGAGTAGGGGGAGAGGTGCAGTGTTGAAAAATGGGAGTGAACATGATTGCAGTACTGGAGTGAAGTAGGCAGGTGCATGGGACACTGAAATAGCTATGTAGTGAAAATCCTTACTATCTGGGAGTGATCCTTAGAAACAAATATGGAAGGAGAGAACAAACCACACACAATGGGTCTTAACTTCCTGTTATTACTTTCTTCTCTTAAGAAGCATTTATTGGTTTATTTAGAAAACGTGTTTAATCAGTTTATCTACAACACATATGACACTCATTTGTATGATCAAGACATATCTTTAACAAAGGGAAAATTTTTCTAAAAGATGTTTGCTATATATGAGGCATATTATAGGTTCTCAATATTTGTACTTCTATAAGAAGAATCTTTGCTAAGAAACACTTTACATAACATCTCTCTAATAAATCTAGTAGTTCATGGGCTGATGTGACTGCTAATTAAAAATACTTTCAGCATAGTTTGAATCCAGTGAATTAAGTTCATATCAATAAGAAAGGGGTCATTTGACCTCAGGACTGGACTACTAAAATTACTAGACTAATTTCATGCCTGTATCTTTAGAAAGAAGGCATTAAATTACGCAAGCTATATACTAGATGTTTCTTATGGACAACAGTCTTACATGCTTCTTATGCAAGTATAGAAATGCATTTATTGCACACACATACACACACACATATTTGTACCAATGTATTTCAGCTTCAAGTGGGATTACATTTAATTAAATCCTTTAAAAATTGAAAGTAGCTTAAACTGAAATATATTTCAAGTATTTAATCTACTAATCACTCCCTAGCTTTTAAAAAAGCAAATCATAAGTTATAGTTCACTACCTATATCACTTGGGTGACTAGGAATTATAGCTCTCTGCTGATGTCCAGGGTTTAAGAATACCATGTCACATAGTTATCAGAGGAAAAGATAAAAATTGAAATTGGAGATATAATTTCTATTAAATATATACTGCTTTTACGTCATTTTCTTTATAATAGCTTGACTGCGCCAATTTTAATATAAAAAAGTTGTAAAACTAATACAATCAGAATCACCACTACAGGTAAGCATATTATTTTCCACAATGGAAATGAAATTCAAGCAGCATAAAAGAGCCACTACTTAATATGACAAAAATCAGCCAATCTTCCATTATTTATTAAATGGATTTTAATATAAAATAGAGTTCACAAAACCAATACAATCTAGTTGCCAAAAGGACACAAGAAGGCCTATTGGATACATGACAGAATATTCAATAGAGAATTTATTTGGTAGGATTCAAGTTCGATGTAGACAGGTCTAATGGTTTTTAGAGAATTTAGTAGCCATTTTGCTTTTCCACAGACAGTGATATGATTCACTTGTCAGAGCTATTCATGGTAAGGACTAGAAATTAAGAGTTTTTGAAACAACAAGATCCTATTTCACTCTGAGTATACATGAATGGTTTATATCATGGTTAATAACAGAATTCCTGCATGACTAGGGAAGAAATATCACCATGGGAATTAATGTAGACCCAACTAGTAAGAAATCCCTAAAGCAATAAACGGCCAAGACTCAATGACACTAGAACCCCATAGTATTCAAGAAAATCTAGTGGAAATATTCTCAGAGGAAGACTAGAAGGAAAATGTTTCTGGGGGGGGGGAGTGAGGGGAGACAGATTTGATGAGGTCATTGTAGTTTCTTCAAACATATTATTAAAATAACAATTAAAGTCTAAACCTACTTATTGTAGAAACAATCCCAACCACTAGAAAAATAACATAAACAAATTAATACTCCCAGTTTATGGTAAATATTTAAAATTTTAAGATTCCCTTCACCATGTTGCCTAGGCTAACCTCAAATTCCTTACTTTAGTAGAGAATGACCTTGCTTTTGTAATCTTCCTGCTTCTTCATACCAAGTACTGAAATTACAGACAGGAGCCACTAGGCAGAATTTCTGTGATGTTACTAGGGATCACATCCACCCACCGGAGGGTTTTTTTTTCCTTTAAGGCAAATACTTTATAAAAGCAGTTATGTCTACAGGCAGGAAACCATGTTTTAAAATAGAACTTTCTAACTCACTAGAAAAATCTAATTTGAAGACCTTTTAGTGCATAGGTGCATGCACTCACAGGTGTGAGTGTGGTAAGAAGGAACTTGATAATTATTAATATTAATTGAATATTAGTAATGATCCATAATAATAGAACTAAGACTTTTCATCCTATTGAAAGGAAGAACTGAAAGATGCTATTAAATACATGTTGCAATGTATTTAATACATTTCTCTTCTGTTTCTTAACAAGAAGATTGACTGATAACTAGCTCATATGTTTCTTTTATTTATGGGTAAATATTATTGTTTATTTTAAGCTCTATTTTCTCTTTATATTTCAATACCATGGCTTAAGCTATACTAGTAAGCTAACAGATTTTAGCGTGTGAGATGCCTCAAACCCATTATAAGCATTCATGCACAGCACACTAGGTGCCATTATTGATTTACAAAATGTTAATGGTGAGAGGCAGCATTCTAATATGCAGTGACTCACAGGAAAGGTAAAAGAGCAGAGTACTGCAGATTCTGAAATGAGGTGTTGTATTGTGGGTACAGAAAGGCACAGGAAGTAAAATACTGGCTGTCCATTGTGGCACAATGGGAAAATGCATGAACTAGTCTATAGAAGCAATTGGTTGTCAACTGATGATCCTAAACTCTCAAAAAAAAAAAATCCCCAAACAATTCTCAGTGGTCTTTACAACCTAGCCCATGCCTAACTCTTGATTCCTTGTTTCCTCACAATACTCCCCGTTGACTTAACTAAAGAATTCACCCCTTCAATTACTTTCCAAACATATCAACATAAGAAGACTGTGTTCTGTCCTTGAAATTAAAATCAAAAGTGTAAGTAAACTTATGAAAAGTCATATTCTTTTATGGACTAATCATTTCATTCATGTAACAAAAATAACTATTGCAATAAATATTTTAACAAAACGGATAGCCATACACTTAGATTATTTAGAATAATTTACAAGTGGGTGTTGTTGACATCAGTATATCCTTTAATTAAGCAGGAATGATATGTTTGTTGATTGAAGGTGAAATGACATTAAACTAATGTAAGGTCACAGCAAAAAGGGTCTAACTGTACGTTTATACTTCATGTTGATTTACTTTATGTGAGATTTTAATCTCTCTATCCCACAGGCCTATTTTAGCAAAAACAATATTTCAATTTGTCAAAGATAAAGTGCACTGTGCATTGATTTCATTGTCATGTCCATTTCCTTTGCCAAGAGGGACAGAACAAAATTTTAAGATACGAGTGCTTCATAGCAAGTCTAGCCCAAAGTAGCTCGTGGCCTCATCAGAGTTTAATGAGACATTCGATCTAAGAAATAAATTAAATGACATTTTGGGATCATGCTTAATGAAGCGGGTATCTACAGAAGCTCTGCATTGCAATAGTGCTTTCCGAATCTGTGGAGAATAGGGCAGGAGAATGTCATCCATCATTTGGGACAAAATGGCACTCCGTGGAATAGAAACTGTTGAACCTCACTTGCACCTGGTCTCAATCATGCCCCAGAACTAGTTTCTTGTTACGTTAGTGCCATAAAATAGTCTCCACATGCCTATGTTAATTCCATAAGTCAGCCTCTCATCATTGTGACAGGCCTCAGGAAAGCACATAATATTTGTGACACTCGAGGATAAACATGGGAAATACAATTTAAGAAAAACAAAGGAGAAATGGAGTTTAAATTATTTCCTTTAAGAGAAATTAAAAAGTTTAGAAAAATTATTAAAATATTAGTAATATATGGTCATAGAAACCAAAGGAGTGTTCATAAAACAGCTGTAATAGACTTCTACACTCAATTAGCAAATATTATTTCAAATCTATAATTATGTCACTGAAAAATTAAAGTGCATTTCTATTTGCAATTACAAGTATTTCAAAAAATAGTCATACTTTTCTACAAGGTTTGATAATTAAAATCCTCTAAATATAATCAGAATAAACAAAATGAGAAAACATTTGCAACAAACGTGATTTATTAAAAACATCTCATATAAATAAAAAGTAAAAAATTTGACCTCAATCAGAAAATGGACAGAGGATATAGGGTGATGATTTCCAATGAAGTGACGAAGTTAATTAAAAACTTTAAAAAGTTAAAATACCTATCATTAATATTAACAAAAATTTCACTTAAAATAAAAATTATACTATACCTTTCTTAGCACAAGTTTTGATGTGTACTTCAAAAATAAAACCTTTGTGTTAAGTTTAAGTGTTTCTTTTTAATGGTCAGCAATGTTTGAAAGCCTTAGTAACATACACAAAATAGATAAAAGGTTTTGAGGGTTTATGGAAACTCATACTTTATTTTTAATGATTGAATGCATGGATGAAATCTTCCCATAAAACATAATTTTAAGTTCTAGTTTTAAGTTTCTCCCATATATATATATTTTTTTTTTTCAAGAAAACACATTATTTTTCCATTAAACTTATGAAGAAGTGTGTTGATTATTCCCTTTTGGCAAACATTTCTGGCAAGAGTAAAGCAATTCTCTTTTAAGAGGAGCTACTGCATTAGTTAGTTCCAACCCAACCTTAAAACTCAGTGAGGTAACCCAATCACAAAAGAACACACATGGTATTCACTCACTGATTATTGGATTTTAGCCCAGAAGCTTGAAATACCCAAGATTCAACTAACAGGCCACATAAACCTCATGAAGAATGAAGACCAAGTAGGGGTGCTTTGGTCCTTCTTAGAAGGAGTAACAAAATAATCAAGGGAACAAATATGGAGACAAAGTGTAGGACAGAAACTGAAAGAAGGGCTGTCTGGAGACCATTCCACCTGGGTATCCATTCCACGTGCAGTCACCAAATGTAGACACTGATGTGGGTGTCAGGAAGTGCATGCTGACAGGAGCCTGACATAGCTGTCTCCTTAGAGGACTGCAAGAGTCTGACATATTCAGAGGCAGATGCTCACAGCTAACCATTGAACTGATCATGGGGTTCCCAATGCAGGAGTTAGAGTAAAGACTGAAGGATATGAAAGGGTTTGGGACCCCATGAGGAGAGCAACAATACCAACTAACCAGAGGCCCAGGATCCAAACCACCAGCCTGGGAGCACATAGGGAGGGATCCATGGCTTCAGCTGTATATGCAAGGGAGGATGATCCCGTCAGGTATAGGTGGGAGAGGAGATCCTTGGTCCCATGAAGGCTGGATACCATGTGTGGGGGACTTCGAGGGTGGGGAGGAGGGAGTGGGGGCATACCCTCATAGGATCAGGAGGAGGGGAGATGGGATAGAGGGTTCCTGGGTGGGAGGGGGGAAATAGGGTAAGGGGAAAACATCTGTAATGTAAATAAAATATCCAATAAAAAATACTATTCTGAAGTAACGTTTATTCTTACAATCAGGATTGCAGAACTAGTTGATTCTTTAAGAGTAAATCTGCAAGCAAGCCAGCAGATAAATATATAATTTGCATGAATAAAAGATTTTCTATGTTGTTCTGAGTTCAATTTAAAAAATAATGCAGGGACCATGTCTTGTTTACTATTATATTATCACATAAGACAGTGTTTGTCCTAACAGTGATATGAGAGGTGGATGGATACAAAGAGTATTTACAAGGAAACATACTAAAATCTTTTCCTTTCAGGATGTTTCGCCTTTTTGGCACAAATCACTTTTGCCAATAAAGTAGAATTTTCTATAGGAAAATGACAGGAACATAAACCTTAGTATCTCTTATCAGATAACTGGTAAATGATACTTAAACTTCAGCATATCTACTTAAAGTTTCTTAGTGAGATATAGGGCAGAAAATAAGAGATGAATATATCATTTCAAGTTTATGAAAAATTGGGGTTAAATTTGACAATTCCTACCTTCACTATATTGAGTAGCTCTTATTATATCATAACTTTGTAGAAGGATTAAATAAATCAATCTATACAAATTGATTACAACCACGTGTAGCAAGTCTGAAAATGAGAGCTGTTGGCATGGAAAACAGCATTTGTTATGAATAGTGTCCCAATGTTCCAATAGATAATCTTAATAGACACCCACAAATCATTCCTAATGAGGTTTCAACTTACTTTGGATTACCATTATGTTTAAAATGCTTTGGCATTTCAGTGGAACATTGTTATGCAGTAAGGCTGATCACATTTCTAATACATTGATAAAGTTTTATCTTTATAATTAACTAAATGAGCAAGTATTCAATTTAGACATTAATTTTGACAAAAATACTAATAAAGATACTACTAGCATATTGAAGGACTAGTTAGGAGCACTGTTGAAAATTCATTATGATGACTGTAGGTTCATTAATAATCCAAGATATAGGCTGTGAGAAATATCAGGAAGGAATAGTGAGGTGGTTAAGAGATAACTAAAATATTTGGGGGGGGGGGGAAAGAGGATTTCCAATAGCCAAAATTCTAGTATATTTTTTGAAAACATAGACATACAGTTTCTACTCCAAACACTGATACAGGGTCAAAGGGCATTAAAATATTCTACCAGTTGTTATAATTCCTGGCAAGGATGCCTTATATTCCTGAGTACTCCTGACCCACAGCATGTTAAAATGATTACCTACCCTTCGATAGGATAACCTCATTTTGATACTTTTATCAAATGTAATACCTTACTAACTTTTAAATAAATTTTTAGCATAATTTGAGCAGGCCTTATAAAAAATCAAATGTTAAATCTGTATGTTGAAACACCATTCATCATTTAAGTAGATATGATTAAGATATTATAAACGGGCCATTTAAGTAAACACATTCTATATGCCTCTACACAGTTGTTCTGATATGGGTAAAGTCTTTCAATGTGTCTGTCTATACATTTATCTTTATAGCATAAATATCCATTTGAAAATCATTGTAATTTGACAATATCATGGTAGCATGTTGCTCAAAGTACATAGGTGAAGTTCAGGCTATCTAAGTAAACTTATCAGATACTGCTTTTCCTGTAATCAGCACTACACTTAGCAATAACATCAAGAGACAGGTGTGGATAGCTAGCTTAAAGCACAGAGAATATTCATCTGATAAAAGATGAAATGAAACAACATACTTAGGGTGTTGCTGATATTTTAAAAAGTTCATAGTGACTTAAGTATGGAATTTTTTATTTGTGTGAATACAAATATACTAAGCACAAATTAAAATACAATTCTGTCTACATATGTATCAAAATTAGTTGATTTTAATTTCATCCATGTGATGGATTGTATATGCTTGGTCTAGGAAGTGGCACAATTAGGAAGTGTGGCCTTTTTAGGGTAGGTGTGGCCTTGTTGGAGTGTAGTACCTTGAAAGGATAGCATGGTTTCCAGCTGAGCACTGGCAAGAGATGGCCAGAGACTCAAAGGTTTGGAGACCCCACAGATTTCCCTGCAAGGGACCAAGGGACAGCATGCATTTCACCAGGCTCCCAAACTCCGGGCTCCTGACATGAGGTGGAAGATCTCTATCCATCTACACCCTCTACAGGTAGAGGCATGACTACAGGCTGCAGAGCCTCAAGACATCTCCATATTCATGAGATAACTAAAGGCCAGATGGCAAAGCCAATTAAGCATTCCTTCCCAGACACTCTTTCTCCTTGCAAAACGTATTTAACCTCAGGCCAGCCCTGGGAACAGGGGCTACAGCTTCATCCACTTTCTGCCATGACAATAAACTTTTTAAAACCAGAAACTACCTTTCATCATTAGGGCCCACCATGGGGAACTGTGGAGAAGGCTTCTGCCTAATCCCCCACCGAAGACCTCCTCTATGTTCCAGCCATGGAGGACACCCACTCAAGCAAGCTAGCCAAACCACCCAGGACCTAGCCAAGTGAGTTGCATTGACCAAGAGTCTCATCTACCCTGCAGGACACCACTGAAGCTTCTCCCTCTCCACCTTTCGGCTGTGGGTCGATCCAGCCTGTACGCCTCCATCTTGGTCCTTACACGGCTGGCTGGTCCCCAGCTGCCTCCTGGTCCAGAGATCACCAACCCAAATGCTCCACCCCTGTGGGGGTCTCAGACTGTGTTCTCCCCACACCTAGGGCAGAGACTTGCTCCTTCTCACTGCCCAACATCTTTCCAGAATGCATGGAATGAACTCAGTCAAATTTCCTCACCTATGCTTCCCTGAACCATGCCCAGGCCCTTGGGGTGGCAGACACGCAGGACCCACAATTCAGCCCAACAGGAACCCTACCCACAAGTGCACGATACAGTCCAACATTGGAGTAGGCGTGTCACTATGGGCATGGCCTTTTAAGACACTTATTATAGCTGCCTGAAAGTCAGTATTCTGTTGGCAGCCCTCAGATGAAGATGTAGAACTCTTAAGTCCTCCTGCACCATGCCTGCCTGGATGCTGCCATGTTCCTGTCTTGATGATAATACACTGAACCTCTGAACCTGTAAGCCAGCCCCAACTAAATGCTGTCCTTATGTGAGTTGCCTCGGTTATAGTGTCTGTTCATTGCAATGAAACCCTAACTAAGAAAATCCATTTCAAAAATTCTTCTGGAATAGAATTATGTGACCATATATAATAGTATAAAATATTAACTTAAAGGGATATATTAAAACAAAACATCCTATATATGTAAGTATATATGTGAACATATTCATATATCTACATATACATATATGTAAAGAAGGATGTTTGTGTATATATATTTTAATGTACCTAATTGGGACTGGTACACTTTATAAAACATAGACTCTTTAGGCTTCTTGTCAGTCATTCTAAAGTCATTCAATCTCATCAATATTTTTTTAACTGCTGCAAGTTGAGCTTCTCAACATTCATGGCACATTCAATAGAATCATGCATTCTTGTCTTTTGAAACAATCAAATGGCTTTCACCTGACTCTCATGATTCTGACAGTCTTTCTTTCTCAGTTCCATAAACTGTCTAAGTGATACAAACATAATTGGTTTGCTTCCAAATATTGAGTAGTTAATTCTCCCCCCCCCCGAAACCCTATATATTCAAGTGTAAATACACACAGGCTAGGGAAATGGAGATAAGAATCTAGTCAAGTGACATTAGCAAATAGTCTAGCTTTTGATCCCCAAATTAGATGTGGTCAAGGAAAACATGAAATGAGTGACCTGTACTCCTTAAACTTAACCTTAGTCAGGAAAAAGCTGAGTAGTAACACTTTCATTGAAGGAATTAATTCTGTAATGATACATATGAGTGTTAACATCTACATTTAAAGTACTGACATAGCTCTTTTCTATGACAGAATTCTCTTTGAATAAAGTAGGTTAACTACATTTCCTATGCATGGAAAAAATTTGTGGGTGCACGAAGGAAGTTCACACAAAAAGCTATATTCTATCCTTTACAAGATGAATAATCATTCAAATTGATCTACTTCCTAGATCATTCTAATTAGAAATGCTTTTATAATGAGGCATATATGCAAACTAAGCATATGCATTTTGTGGGTTAGAAAGAAAAATTAAGGAAATATATTTTAAAAGTATAATTGGAGAAGGAGGATTACATAGAAGGCCTCTTGTTTGGCAACAGCCTAGCTGCTTTATTCACTTTGCTTATATTGTTAGTCTATGTATTTTCATGTGCCAGGAGAAAAAAGTTTACCTAATTCATAGGTAGTAAGTAAGATGACATTTACAATGTGAGGTGAGTCACATGGAAGTTGATGTATCTATTGATCTATTTAGAAATATTGAAAAAACACAAATTAGACAATATCAATATACCTCTTAACTGCCATGTTCATTAAGTTTCTCTCATCATGATGTAAATTTTCAATTTCTAATAAAATAATGAAATATAGAATTAATTTATTATCATCAGTGAAATATTCCAGTATTTTCCCAAGAGAAAATATCTAACTATATATCAGCTCCAGATCTGTCGTCTCAACATTAAATTAACTGCAATTACTCTTATTTAAGGGTTATGTATTTCCATGCCTTTAGCTGGGTGTCTGAAACTCTGGGTACTATTGAATTGTATAAATACACCATATTTTTAGTATATAAAAAACATAAAGCTTCATTTATAATGAGTTGTATAAGAGATTTATAACAAAAATAAAATAAATAATTTGGATAAACTGGATACAAAGGTGAAGCATAAAGCTTCATTTATAATTTGGGTTGTGTAAAAGATTTTCAACAAAATAAAATAGAAAAATCCAACAGTATCCTATAATAAAAGTAGGATTTCTCAAAATAACCTGTGTATTATATTGGCCCATTTTTAATGATGTAAAGTATATATAATATGATAAAGTGAATAATGTATAATATAGATATTGTTGAATAAAGGCTCCTGAATACTGTCACAGAAGGTCATAAATAGCGAGGAAATGACAGTCAGACAGAAAACCACTAAATGAGTCATTGCTGAGTAACACACATTGTACAGAAATGCTGTACAGATGCATGAACTAGGCAGGCTGAAGTAAGACAACGTGTTAATTCAAGATACAACTCAGAATATAAAAAGAATTAAAACCTAAGAGTATTTTTAATTCTGGAATTTTCCATTCAATATATTCCTATGATACTTGGTCAAGGATAAGAGAAATCAAGAATAAACAAAATCAAGGATAAGTTATTATGTTTCTTGCTATGTGATAATCTTGAAGCACATTGATGGTAGAGGATAGAGTGAACCTGTTCTCTCTCTTTCCTGTAGTAAACTCCTAATACAAGCTCATAATTGAAGCATTTCAGGTTTCTTCCCTGATAGCTCTACCACTTCTCTGCTTACTAACATTTGATGACAAATCCCTTGTTATTGGTTTTGTGTATTTTGTATCACTAGAACTATATTTATTTTTTTTAGCATCTGAAGCTATCCTAATGCCACGAGAAAACTCCCCTTTTGTTGTTCTTTTTTATGTGCCTCAATATAATAAAAGTATAGAAACACATACAAACAAACTTTTCTATGCTTATGGCTGTTATTCCAGTTTTGAATTCTGGTTCTAGGGATAAGTTAACAAAGTTTATAATCTTATATGAGTTTGTCTCAACATGTTTTGGATGGATAACATTTTTAAAAATAAAAGTTGAATTTTTTTCATATTTTGTGTCCTGTACTTAAAAAGTTAATACTGGTAAAATTTATAGTTAGAAAGGGTTCCATGACTCCTTTTACATTGTGTTTAGGAAAACAATTCATCACATTAATCAATTTACCAAGGTTGTATTTACATATGTCATTTTTGTAGAAATGGAAATTAACTTAATATCTGAATGCAAAATTACATTGGATATGGCTCCATACATGTCTAGTGCTTTTGATATAAAACAATATATTTTCTTCCTTTCTGTTTCAATAATAAAATGATATTTCAACAAGAACATACAATATCAGAGTTGAGCATGTTGTTGCATGACTTTCATCATAGGCATTTTAGGGGAATAAGTGACAGATCTATTTCAAGTGAGTTTGAGGTGAGTGTGATATGTATGCATTGTGAGTTTTATAACAGCCAGGGCTACAGAATGAGACCTGGTCTCAGAGAAGCAAAAAAACAAAAACAAAAAAACCAAACAAACAAAAAAACCAAAAACGGAAACAACATCAAGCTGAAGTTAGAGCATAGTAAACCAATGCTAGCCAATGCCATATACTGCTTTAAGTTTCATCATTTGTATGTTAAGTGAAAAACGAATCAGCAAAATATGCTAGTGCTGGTTACCTTAGCTTATTACTACTTTCCATTTACTAGACATCTATCTGCTTTTAACCATGTTGCATGCAACTAATAAGACTAGTCAATGTCAGTTTCTAAATATACCTAAAAAAGAAATGCAGAACTTTAGTTAGGCTTTAATTAACAATTTACTGTGGCACCTGTTACACATCTTTCAACTATCTCACAAAGAACTTTGCTTTCTTTAGTTTGCTACTATAATCTTCCAATTACAGAAATCAATCAATTGGACGATATCTAACAAAATTTGTCTGGTTTGGTTTTTCTTAAACTTCCATGTTGTAAGTCAAACCCTAATCCAATATTAGATGACACTCATGTATGTTCCATTTTCTTATCTCTATCAATTCCTTTTCATTAACTTCTATATTTTGAGTCAATATAGAATTTATATTAGTAGATGGTGTGAGGTTGGGACATAACCTCCAAAGCAAATTATGTCAGTTACTGGCTAAGTAATTTATCCTCAAGGAAGGAATTTATATAGAATTCAGGATATAGTTTTGGCAGATCTAAAATAAAAGCCAGCTTTCCAAGTCTGAATGTGGTTTCTTTCTCTTGCTGACATAATTAATATGCCCTTGTATCATGTTAAGCTATAAAATGGTTTGTTTAATCACACTTAATTGAATTTATGATTTTATACTTAATTCAGGTTTAAATCCAGTAACAATACTATTTATTCTATCCTCTCCCCTCCCACCATGGTGTTTGAGGTAGCTTATCCTACTAAGCAGGTGGAAACACTTAAATTAATTCAACAACTTGAGAATATTCTAGGAAATTAAAGTGGGAATGAGATTCTAAACATGGTATCACTATCAGGCAGGGAATAGAGAATCTATTTAAAGAAATAATATGCAACAATATGCATCAGCATGGAGCTGGGATATGAAACATAAGTAAGACTTATGGTCATGGGACGTTGGGTTATATGTTGAGACACTGCTACTTTCAAGTTAATTAATTTTGTGTGTTTAGTTTTAATATGTAAGATATTTGAGGTAGAATTGCTATAGTTACATCATCAAAAACGCTAACAAAAACAAATATGCCTTCACAATGTTACTGAAAAATAGTGTGACAATGTGTGAAAAGGTATGCTAAAAACAATATAGAAATAAATGGTTGTTATATAATGTATTATGTAAATACAAGAGTATGAAAATATGAACTCTAAGATTTTTCCACATGGCTTGATATTCTAATTCTAGCAGAGAAGACAAATTTAGTAGGTAGTCCCTGGGTTCAGATAATAATTTTTCAGAACGCTAAAATTCTGCTTGATAAAAAAGCACAGTACAATAAATGAATGTAATTTGTATTTAAATGGATTATACCAGTACCCATTCCATCCAACTTGTCAGCATAAGCTTCACCAGAAAATGAAACAACTTCCCAGCATCAGGAGGCAGCCAAGGAGAATGCAATCAGTGGTTTTATTAAATGACACCAATGAGGAGATGACTCAGGATTAGAGCAAGGGCAATGAAAAGGCCTTAAATTTTTGAGCAGACAAATGTACCTTTAATTTAGTTTAATAAAATAAGAGACAAATCAATAATTAAATGGTACTTGACAAACTAATTTAACTGCATAATGAGGGTAATCAAAAGCAGCATTTTGGAATATCAAAATGTAGGAAGTGTGAATTTAATGAAAGAAGAAAAATCGACAAAGCTAAGGTTAATTTAAAAATAGAAAAGTGATATTTAGGGAAAATATCAAGCAATTTTCTACTTCATTCATAGGTCTGGATTAGGAATATGAATGGTGAGTTTCAATTTGATTACGGATGAATTCTCTGCAGTGAACATTTGATCACCTTTTTTGACTTCTACATTCTTTATTTTTTTCTCAATTATGAAATAAGACATTAAACTAGGCTACTTGTTTTCAGACCTCATGATTTTAGAAACATTGAAGATGAAAGAAAAAGTAGACAAGAGTCTCCAGGTTTTTACCCTATCAAATTAGGATAAAAAGCTTCAGAAGAAACCTACTATTTCTACCATCATTTCTCACAAAAGAAGGATGTCTTATAACAAAACTATAATCTCAGAGCAAGGGAACAATTATTTAAATTTGATGTATTTGTGAGTTTGTTTAGCTCAATATTCTCGTTGTACAAATGTTTCAAGCTACCTTTTAATTACAGATCAAGGAAGGCTTTCAAATAATATTTTATCCTCAGTGTAGTTTTAGAACATCTGGAGACTTGGGACATCTCTACCTCTCAGATCTATAGCTTACATTCTTTTATGGATAATATGTTATTGAAAATATGGATAATATGTGCAGAGTATGAACTCAGATTTTTTTGTTTTTATTTGTGTGATGAATACTATACACCTTTTTTTACAATTTCATCACTCATTGGGAGAACATCAAATTCATTGTTATCTTCAGTAACTTTCTTCTTTTTTTCCCTCTTTCTTTTCATTAAAAACTAATATTATATAAATGGTAAACTGAGAGGTCGAGACCATAGAAGATATCTTAATTCCACACATAGGAAGGTAATTTATGTATAATAATTATAAGCAAAGCAGAAATAGTTATAGTTGAGCATCCTTTTGTACTACTGGGGATAAGGTACCTTCCTAATCTTTTTTGTTTCCTAATCTCTTTCATGCTGCCTCCTAGTGAAAATGCAAAATACCTTACCTGAATCTACTCACTCAGGTCTTTAAAAGGAAATACAGTACTCCAACTGCCTGAAGAAGAAAGTCTAACTCGTGTAATTTTTTGTTTTATATAGGATATCTAGAATGACGGAGCATCAGAAGATCACCATAAAATGAGTTAAGAAGGGAAAGTGAAAGGACAGTTGTAGGCTGAAGACCAAGAACTTTGCCTTCAGATAATGGAGATTACGTAATGGCCACACAGTCATCTTACAGAATATAGCTCACCCACAAGCCTGTGTCCTCATTATCACTATCTTGCTCCTGGAGTATCACAGGTGTGCAGTCATCATATGGCTTATCACCATGTCATTTTTCTGATTCTCTCTCTCTCTCTCTCTCTCTCTCTCTCTCTCTGTGTGTGTGTGTGTGTGTGTGTGTGTGTGTGAACTTCTTAAACATTACACTTGATTCAATAAAGAGCAGTTTAGAGAAAAACCTCTAAAACTATGATCCTCTTTCAATTAGAATAGGATTATTTCAATTTCTTTACTGGGAAAAGTATACATATACTATGCTAATGATCTACACCACTCTAACTAAAAACTTGGATACTTCAATTATGGGCATTCTGGGGGAAGAATAAAAATACACAGACAGCAATAATTGTGGTAGGAATGTCATATATAAACTGAAAATTTGATGAAAAACAGAAGATAAGAAAGTGACTGGAAATCAAAGAATTAATTTCAGAGTCTGTTTGTGTGACTTCTTTGTAATTTAAAAGCAACAGAGATGTTCGCCTGAGCTTAAATATCTATGTACATTGCACACGACTTAACAAGCCACATAAAGTGCCCAGAGTTTGCGTAGGCAGCCTTTACAGCACATGTATTGACAATGTCTGCCTCTGCTCTTGCCCTAAAAACCCTGTAATCATCAAAGCTGCCTACTTAAGCATCTCTCTTGGGCCTTGTCCTACAGAGGCAGGTAACTGGCACTGGATGCTAGATTTAAAGGTTACATGTACTCATGATAAATTCTACTATATTTTCATTTTCTTTGTCTTTGGAGCTAGGCAAAGAGAAATGTTTTTAGTTACTTTTTCTTGATCTACTTAAGGTTATTAGCCATTTTATGCTGTCAATATTTAATGAACAAAATGACCTTATACACAGTAATTGAAATAGATACTTTTCATTATCATTTATAGTGCTCAATTTCATAGCACATATGCGAAAATAAAACTAGAATGTCAAAGAGAAGGCTAATAATGTTCTCTGTGAATTGATGACAGACATTCTAGCAATGTCCCAGATTTTCACATTATGTATTATATACCAGTAAACTATAACATAAAACATACTCATGATGTTCCAATTAAATTATTTTGTAAAAACATGGTTTTATGATTAATTACTCATATTCCTGGTATTCACTGTAGATAGACAATATTTCTTACTGTCTTGTATATCTTATTGGTAGAAAACCTTGAGTCATTCCAGTTATTAATTTCCCTGGGTTTCTATGTGGCTTTTAGTTAGCCAGCATTTAGTTTGGTAACTGCCTTCCAACAATCAGGATAATGTCTTCAATCTTGACTTTGTTAATATGTCTGAATTATTGACTAGCCTTTTCTATATTTTCTACATCTTCCAAATTTTATGTATGTCCTTTCTGCCTCATTTTCAGTTGTCTTGTAAAGTGCAGGAAAAAATACTGTCAACTCTGTGAATATTATATACCTTTCTTTGTAAAAGCTAAGGCTTTTTCCTGGCACCCTGTCCATATGTACTCACATATATACCCATGCAATTCAAAGTTGGATTACTAGAAAATGTAAATGCTGGTGGCAATCTCAAACAAAAAAAAAATTGAAATGCAAAACTTATAAACAGAGAATGCTTTCCATGTTGCATGATGAGTCATAAATGTGATTCTATTACCATAATAAAATGGTTTGAAATTATTTTTAAAGTATGCACATATGACTGTAATTAAAATGCTCTGTAGCATTGTAAATTCAAAGTAATTTAGTGAATAACCTTCATTGCTTTTACTGGAAATCTAACATCTGTCTGTTATTAAAGTTATGCAGAGCAAAGAACTCAATTAATTTCATTCCAGTGCTGGTTAAACTGTGTACTCATTATTGAACAGTCTGATGTTAAAATCAATTAAACAGTATAGGAAACTTCCAGTAATTTTCTACAACTGTTTCTATGTAATTTCCCTTCCACTTTCATCCAAAAAACTATTAGTTAAACAGGAACACAAAATAAATATCTAGGAATCTTACTAACACAATTATTCAGGTTAAGGAGAATAGTACATTGTTTCTGCTCCTACTGTTGCTCACAGTCTGCAAGCTCTTCCAATATAAACTTAATTTGCTCCCTGGCTATGGTAGAAGGTCTTCAATAGCAAAGCTGTTACAAAATTTGATGCCCTAGTAGTAGTTGTTAGTATTTAATACTTTCAAACTTGATATGGGAGTTGACGGCCTTGTTTAAACTGCCTGATATTCTAAAAGGTCATAGGCTCCTAAAAAAACACTTGATTAGTCTCCTTTTCTTTTGTAAGAATTACACTGCAAATTCTTTCAACCACATCCAAGATTCAGGCATTATTTTTCTAAGATTTTATATACAGCCTCGATCTGTTCCAAGGCCTCAGTGAATTCACTTACTGTATATTTGACAAAAGTAAGAATTTGGTTATTTAAAACGTCTACACTCAGAGAATGACAGCTGCATTTTGAACACATTATCTATCACTTTTGCTCTGCCCTTTTAACCCAGTCAAATCATTCCGAAATTCCTTTCTTCTAAAAGGAGCACTGGTCCTCTACTCTTGGTGTATCTTCCTTACCCATACATTTTTCTAATTCCTTTACCTCTAATATTTTCAGAAGTGTTGTCACTACCAATGGACTATCATCCACATTTGTACAAACTAGCTAAGGCATTCATCACATTGTCACTGGATAATAACAACAGCTACTCAACAGGTTTTCAGTCCCTATGCCTTTATCTGATATATTAGCAAAACTTTGGCCAGATAAAGAAGCAAATTATGATGCCTGGTAAGTCTTACCCTATGAATGAAGTCTCACTGTATTGTATTGTTATGAATTTATTGAATCTATATGAGAAAAGGCCATAACATATTGGTAGAAGGGGATCTCATAAATGTACAGCAGCTGTATCTCTTTTAACACAATTGATTTTTTATTTATCATTACTTTTACTAAGAAAGATATGGAGCTTTGAACTGTTGTTTGTTAACTCCTCTCAGCTATTTCTAAATAAAATATAGAATACCCTAACAATAAACTCAGAGCCATGAATTTGCTATAGGCCCTTAACTCACAGGCTAACCATCTCAAATCAGTTAAAAAAGTTAAAGAAGGACTGGATCTAAGCCTTGTGTTCCTAAATGTGCTATATAGGCACAATGCCTATGAGAGTAACAATATTAATCTCACTTTTATATCAATAAGAAACTCCTACCAATGAAAACCTTAAATTTGAAATCAAACTAAATTTTGAAGGCTGAAGATTGGATGCTCCGATGTTTTGTAGTATAGGGACTGTCAAGGTGTTCAGCAGTCTCTATAAATTGGCTAAGTTTTAGAAGCTATGCTTTGTGCTTCTCATAATTTGAGTTAATTCAGTCATTCTGGATTTCTGACAGGGTTGAAGATTTATAGTCTCATAGCCAATCCCGGCTATATACTTTGAGAGAAAAGACTTGAGAGGATGGTTTTCAGCTGACATTCATTCTAAAGTTAAGAAAAAAAGCCAGGTTCAGAATTAACTCGGTTCAGAAGTAAGTCTTTTAGTTAGTAGAGATGACAGAGGTTCTGGTTAGTCAACAAAATGATGGACTGGGTATTATGTTTCTATTGTACCTTACTGATACAAATTGGTATCGTTATGTTCTAATTGTATTTTGAGAGAAAAGTTTTATCTTAAGAGGAAGGATGATATGTAGGGGAAGCTAAAGTGGGAAGAGTAAGGAGAGGAAGAGGAGGAGTAAGGAGAGGAAGAGGAGGAGAAGAAGAGGAGGAGCTAGGAGATGAGGGGGAGGGGAACATGGAGGCAGATGTTCTCGTGTCTCTGTCAGTCAAAGATAGTTGGTATATCTAGGTTGGCTATTGGGTTACACTTCTCATTATATGAGCATCTTGTTATTGAGCATTATCAAAATTTTACAGCCTTTGATTAACATTAAAAAAGTTACTAATAAAAAAAGATCAAAAAAAAAGCAAAGATATGGAGCTTTGAAAACTAGACTCCTGTATTTGTGAGACTCTCTCAAGACAAACACCTACCTCCACAAAGAAAATGAAGTACCTTTACCTCTGTCCCATTCCTAGGTATGTCAAAGCTCTTGATGAATTTATGGAATATTGTATGAAAAAGTAAGAAGTAACAGGGATTATGGGAGGATTTTGGATATTCTAATTTGACTGCCATTTCTGTTTGTGTGCCTGTGCACTTGTGTGCGCGTCTGTGTATTTTTGTCTATTTGTTATTTTACAAGGGTGGATTATGTTTCAAGTCAATATCCACCATAGTCCAGAAACAGAGAAGGATTACTTGTCCTTGCATCTACCTTGTTGTTTCCACTTTTATTATGTAAAGAATGAGTCTGTTTATAGAAAAATTCTAATATTCATGTCAATATTACAGTATAGGCACTAGGTTTTACAATATGAAGACATACTACATTTTGATTCAAAAATATAAATAAAAAGAGGAAGACCTTCCAGTTGATCACAGAGTCACCATAGTATTCCTTCCAGATGAATGAATGAATGAATGAATCAATCAATCAATGATCAATCAATTAATTAATCCTAGCCTGTCATCGATTAAATAGGAGGAGAGAGTAAGAGATAAAAACAATAACAACAAATATGATTGATAAGATAATTAAGGAAAGTTGATAAAGCGACACCTACATATTATAAGAAAGTTCCTTGGAAACAATGAAAAATAGTGGATCTGAAAATTAAATGCAAAAACACTGTTAGACAGTTAGATTGGTGACAACCCAGGAGAGGTTCTTCTCTGAGTCATAAGGATTTTTTTCTTGCTCTTGTCATATTCAACATATTGGTAACTAAGAAGTTATTTGGCAGTGGAGTTATTAATTCTGTTAATGACTCAACCCTCAAAGGGATTGCTAATCTGCTACATGACAGAATCAGGATTTTAAGTTTTGTAGCAGGTAAGCTTAAATCAAATTATATTTAATAAAGATAAATACAAATATTATGGTTTAATTTTTTACAAAAAATGAATTTCAATATTTCCTTCCATTTTATATTCTGCTACTTATTCTGAATGTTAGTTTGGATGGTATGTAATCAAAATTCTAAACTGCCCTAATATTATAAGATAAAATTTGCAGTACACTTGTCAATCATAATGGTTGGATTCACCAAGACATATGTGCTTGTATCTTTGCATGAATGCCTAGCTGGATTTAGGATTTAAGTTTATAATATGAGACTAGACATTTTCTCATGTGAAGTTAAGGAACAAAATGCCTATCCATAAATAGAACTTAATGTTACACTGCATAACCCCTTCTCTCACTATGCTGTGATATGCATATAGACATGTATTTGTGCATGTAACACACACACACACACACACACACACACACACACACACACACACA
>NW_021604563.1:4472233-4589854 GCF_004785775.1 Grammomys surdaster
ATATATATATATATATATATATATATATATATATATATATATAAAATCAGCCACACTTATATATAAATAATACAATATAGCAATAAATGTGAACAAAAACAAGACAAGAATGAGGTGACAGCACAGCCATTTGCGAAAGTACTGGGACTACAATACTGTCAGTCTACATGCAGGTTTCCAAATCAAGAATTCATACCTGTTTGTTAACAAAGGGAAAAATTCAAGAAAAATAGAAAAAAGGAAAAGGGAAAAGACAAGGAAATTAAAGCTCATGGCATTATTGACAAAAATTTACCAGAAAAAGTAGAAAGAGCACAATGTCCAACCAGATTCATCGTAATAGGATGAAGTATAACATAATATAACATTTTTTCCTATGAATTATTGTGTGATAATAATTACAAATACTGCCTAAATAAAACCTCTAAAATTAGAAATTTTTATCTGGTATGGGTGTATAGTACTACAAATGAACAGAAACCATTCAGAAACTAATTGTGCATTTGAAAATTACGTCTTGCTGCTCATAGTATTTGAAGATTAGTACATTCATTTCTCTATCAGAAAACCTACAAAATCCAAATACTATCTATTTTATTTCTTCTTTTTTCTTGTTCATGCAGCACATATTTATTTTAATGAGTATATGGCTTTTTAAATGATAGTTGTAAAACAAAACAGCACCATTTGCATTTCAGACAAATCAGTAATATCCAGCTTGAATTTTGTCCAGATCAGAAATGGTGCTAAAGTGAATCTATCTCATGCTGATCAGGTCAACATCTGAGATTACAGCTTTAAAAGTCTGCTAAAAATGATATTTTTTTGAAAAAAAAATGCTTCTTGGATAAAACGCTAAAATAGAGTTAATGATATGGCTTAATATTCTGAAGGTAAAAATAAGCGAAATTAATTTTTGAAAAGACAGTAGCCCACAGCAATTTGACTACCTTCTTCTCACCTGGGACTTGCGTAACTTCCTACAAAAAGCTGATAGTATTTCCCTGTCTCCTGAAACTGTTCTGATAGCTCCTGCAAATGTAACCTAAACCATTACCTCCTATTTTCCTATTTGAATGAGGTATTGACCAAAATTATTTTCTTGGTATTTATTTATCTACTTTTCTTTCCTTAGGCCCTTTGATCTAATGATCTCTTTCAGTGCTATCAACCAAATTATAATCTTTTCATGAATAGATTAAAATTAGGTAATTGTCAACTCTTGCCTCTATTATCTGTGTAGTATTAGTATGTAGCTCTAGCCGTACAGTGTCTAGTCTTCAAGCCAGCCTCTTTCAACACTAATTACTGCCACTTCTCTGTTTCCTTTTTTATAAAATTAAAGAAGAAAAAATATAAATACAAAGCAACTGATTCAGACTAAAGACTATACTTGATATTCCCTATGTATATACAATAAATCATGTACTGTGGAATAATACTCCCTATTGCCAGCTACAATATTCTACTTTAGGTTCTTCATGCTTGGGCAATTGCAATAAACTAATAATTATTTCCTCCAGTTTAGTTTTTCCTCCATCTACTTCCTTCCTATTCTTAAATCACCCTTCTCAAAACCACTTCTAATATTCTTTTGATATTTAAAATACCAGAATCCCACTCAACACATTAAAGGTCTTCAAGGCACTTTACTAAATGTGTAGTAGAGACTGAAGGAAATCTGGTTTTGTTATTACAATAGAATATCACACATTGAACAGTTGATATCCAAGAGGAAAACATTTCGTATAGTTCAGGAGGCTGAGAAATTTAAGGTCAATGTAGTGATAGTTTATAGATATGGTAAGGATTTTTGTTGTTTCCAAGATGGCACCATACTGCTTTGTTTTCCTGATGGATCACTGTGTCTATGCATGGTAGACAAGAAAAAAAGAAGGGATTAACTCCTTAGGCAGCTATTGTAAGGGCCTGAAACTTAATCATAAATAACCAATGTCAAAACTTAGTCACCTCAAAAAGATACCAATTCTCAATACCAGCATCATACTGTAGTAAAGTTATATTAATATTTTGGGAATATTCATGAAATAGTGGTAAAATAAACTGAAATATAATCAGATCATGAATTCATGCTTTATTGTTTTAAATCATGTTTTAAAATAATTGCCCTAAAAATATGTATGTATAGTAGTTGTTAAATATTAATAATAATCATTTATCACAAAATAATATTTTCTTTTTTTTTAGTATAAAATAGAGTTTATTCAGGGCATGGGGAGGGTAATTAAGAGGGTAGTAGAGGGAGACAGAGAGAGAGAGGAAGTAGAGGCTGGCCGGGAGCACGTGGAGAGAGGGGGAAGGGAAAGAAGAAGAGATGAGGAGAAAGAGGGGTCGTAAGAAGGCAGAGCCAAGTGGAAGTTTTCTTTTCTTTGGAGGGGGGTGGCTGGGTTTTGAGACAGGGTTTCTCAGTGTGTAGTCCTGGCTGTCCTGGAACTCACTCTGTAGACCAGGCTGGCCTCGAACTCAGAAATCCACCTGCCTCTGCCTCCCAAGTGCTGGGATTAAAGGCGAGCGCCATACTGCCTGGCGCAAAATAACATTTTCTACCACAACTCTTCTGCTTACTAATATGTAAGAAAGTCCTCAATGTCATACAGACTTTAATTTATACTAAGTTAAACTGATAACTCTGCAATACAGAGGAATACTACATTAATGTCAGTACACTAGAAACAGACTTTTAATAGCATTGTTTAAGGTTAGATACAGTATGAAGGCCTTTTTTATTGCCAACCTAGTTCATTCTTCAAGATTAAGAAAAATCAATTAACAGGTTGAATTTTTTGTCATTTTATTTCATATAAGGTTTTCAGAGCATAAGATATATAAAATTATAAATAAAATTTCAAGGAAAAATTATATTCTACATATTTTTTAATGAAGTAGAGAAGAAGAAAGAAAGATGGAAGAAAAAAACAAGTAGAGAAAACATGTACAAAATCAATGACTCATAGCTAGTACAAATTCAGGAACAAGATGAGGGAAAGTGTTTGGTTAGAAAGTTGAAATAATTCAAAATTAATTAATTAATTTATTTATTTCCGAAATTCTGCTTCCTCCCAGTTCCCCCTTCTGAATCCCTCCATGTATCTACCCTTCCAGGCTCATCTGAGTGGGTGGGTCCATCCCTGGGTATCCTCCCACCCTGTACCATGTTTCTGCCAAATTAAGTGCATCCTCTCCTACTGAGGCTAGGAAAGGCAGCCTTGTTGGGAAACAGGATCCACAGTCAGGCTTCAGCTTTAGGGAGAGCCTCTGTTCCACCTGTTGAGGGACTCACATGGAGACAGAGTTACACATCTGCTACAAAAACTAAAGAAATTCAAATGTACAAACTCCAGCAACTTGCGAAAGACTAAAGCCAATTGGATAAAACAGTGGCCTATCTGCAAAACTAGGTTCTTATCCTTCCTACAACCATTTTCTTACTTGAAATATTTGAAAAAATATTGAATTGGTAGAAATAATAGGAAATTTTGGAAAAGGTTATGTTAATTCTAGCACTAAAATCTCAATCTCATTTTGTACAGGAACTGCTACCCAGAGGCATTTCCTAGTATAATATATGTATAAAAGTAGAGGGAAAGGAGGCTTGAAACCAAAAGCTTTAATATAAAGGGGAGTCGATTATGAGGACATATTAAGGTCAGCAGGGATCAGAGATACGCAGGACTAGATCACCTAACTGCTGTTCTTAAGAACAGTGTATTTGAAGATAGAAAAGAGTTTCATTCTTAATACTGAATGATTGGAGTATGGAGAGAAAGAATGTCTCATGCTCATGCTACTCTCTAATCCAGAGGTCCTAACTTTATTGTGATTCCTCATTTTTAGTGTTCAGGCAGGTAAGAGAATAGAATACCATAAAGAAACTTCTAAGAACTCTACTTGATGACATGTGAATAGGTCTATGAATAATAACTGGACCAACTGTTCTGTAAGTTAGACAACAATTCACAAATAAACACCAGAGTAGATATGTTGTCATTTAAATTTACATAGTCATCGGTATACCTGCAACGTAACTGATTTCACACATTTTTCCGCCGTAAAAATATTTTCAGTTTGGCTGGCACTAATCTTTGCAGGCTTGTCAAGTGTTTAAAATGAATTTACCAGAGAAAGTAGCATCTGGCCAAACTAATCATAGGCAGTTGTCAGATACGTTACTGAATATCATCAGTAGAAATGGCCAAAGGAAGAAAGTTTTAAAAAGGCAGCAAATTCAACAGAAGTAATACTTTAATATGAATTTAGTAATTAATCTCCATGAAGGCAGACATAAGTGTTACAAATAACACAATTTGCCATTAAGATCTAGCACACATTCCTTCTTACTTCCCTCAGAATCAAGAAGGGGATTTTATTCAGCAGAGAATAGAATAGTGCAGTCCTTTGAAAAAACTCAGCTGGACATGAATTTTTTAAAAAGAGAGTTGAGAGGATTTTAAAAATATTTTTTCGTCCTTTTATTTAACTGTACAAATGACACATTATATTTTACATTTTGTATAATGTCAGGCAGTACAGAACTATGACACCACCTATTGTGATACTATTTAAATGCTGATGTGAAATGTCAAGTTTATTATTTACTGGAGGAACCGAACTTGGAATTCAGTGATTAAGAAAATGCAAATGCCATTTTGTTCAGTAATTCTGTCTCAGGTCATAAAACCCTATATGGTATTTGTTGTAACAGTTTGTTAATCTATTGAAAATAGGTCCATAATGGAGTGTATGTGTCTTAAGTAGTAAAAGGATTATGGGCATTGACAATACTCTTTCATCCAGTGCCAAAACAGTTATTCTGGTGGCTGGAAATATTCAGAAAACTCAGAACTAACACCTCCTTTTGTACTTTTCATGTTTGTTCACTTCAACCTGCCTATGTTCTTTCCTTTTCTCCATCCTTTACAGAAAGGCATGACAGCAAACAGGCTTATCAAATGTTTCTATTAACCCTAAGATGTTACCAACAAATGTCAGGTGCAACTCTTTCAAGTACTTCACCTTTGTAAATATTTTAACGTGGCTGTTCTGATTTAGAACTTAGAATGGAGAAACAGTAAAAGACAATTGAAATAGCACAGTGGAACAATAGTATATTGTAGTTTTATTAACTGTTCTTTTTACAACTAAACTTGTAAAAATAGAACTCCAAGAATTGGCTTTCTGAAACATCTCCCAGTACTTTATTATTTAAACTTCAATGTTGCATGGGAAAATAAGTTTGGAGGCATAAAGTAATCATACTAGTTCTAGGTACTTCTTTTCCATTAATATCTCTAACAATAAAAAATATATTATCCCCAGCTCTTTACATCACTACATTCTAAAAGACCTCTCGAACCTCTCTTCATCAAACTCAGGTAACATACTTCGAAGATGACACAGGTATAATTTCTCTCAGTATCCTAATGTATTACTTCAAAGTGTAGCATTCTTGTTGTGGCAATTATCCAACTTCAATTTTCTGTATCTTGGAAAGTTAAAAGATAGGTCTCTGACTCCATGTGGAAACTTTACATAAGCTATGCCACCTTATGAAGTTTAAGATTCTTCAACTCTAAAACTATGCTATAAGTCAGAGTTGGTGTGAAGTACAAAGACATGAAAACAAACTCATCAGCTGCTAAATGCTTGATGAATGCAGCACCACTTTATTACTTGGCACTACTATGTTAGTTATTATTCTATTTATCTCCAATTATCACTTAAAAATGTATACAGGTATATATCCACATATGATGGCAGTTTTCCTAGGAAAGAGAGGTATCTAGGGACAGTTGTTCAAATTATAATAATTTAACAGAGAAAATCAATTTCCTACATAGCTGTAGCTATGTTCAAGCACTTACTTAGGTGGTCTCTAGGGATGGATAAAATAAAATTTCAGTGGAAGATATTCCACTTCCATTTGTTTTTGTTGTACTCCAGGAACCCTACTCCAAGAAGATGGCAGTCTCCCTGATTAGATTTAAGTTTGTGACATATTTGAGAAAATCTACATGAAAAAAAAACAGACAGGCATATAGATGTATATTCTGTGAATAATGAACAAAATATAATTCAGTCCACCCGTAGAAAACAGATGTTAATAAATAGTCTTAAGGGAGAGTTTAAAATCCATGAACTTGATTTCAGAATAACGTCTTTGGATTTTGCCTGTTAAGTAGCAACGTTATTAGTTATATGCACAACAGGAACGAGCCACATATGCCACTTGTGTCCACTCATTTCATCTCTTCATCATGTAAAATAATATTTCTTAAATGTTTTATTTTTACTGTGATTTTTCAAGCAGTGCAGCTTTACTGTGGATAAAAGGCTATGTGTTACTTTTTAATGACTCAGTGACTACAGTGTTTGAAAAGGAAGGTGCTAGATGTAGACGTCTCTTCAAGCAGTGATGATATCCAACTTATTTGCCCTTTTTTAAATCTAAACTGAAAGAATACTTCTGATTGTCACTTCTGTTCCTAAGCAACATCAACAAAAGGTAAAATGTCATGTGCACTGGGCTATTTGCTGCAAATCACAAAAGAAGTTTCAAGGAAAAAAAAAAATTTTTTTCTTGATTGACTCATTACGTTACATGAGATAATAAAGTGCAGGTAAAGCCAGAATTAAAACAAATTCCAATGAAGAAAAGAGAAAATAATTACAATTGTTTTTTAAAATTAGGTTTTCAATAAGTTGAAATTTTTCTTAATTTGAAAACTACAATTGGAGCTTATATTCAGTAAACCAATAGTCAAGTATTAATATATCATAGAAAATAAATTTCCCTAACTACACTACTATAACCATGTGTAACTATGTACATAAATAAATTTGTGTGTGAGGGTCAGTCTGTCTGTATGTCTGTCTGTCTGTCTGTCTGACTGTCTGTCTGTGGCAAGTCATTGTGACCTGAACAAACCAAAAACAAAAAGAAAAGAAAAGAAAAGAAAAGAAAAGAAAAGAAAAGAAAGGAAAAGTCTTGTCACAGGGAAAAAGAAATCTCTTGAGACAGAATGCTTCTTTTGCAATATTTAGAAGGGAGGGAATATGAACATTTAGCCAGGGCTTCTGGTCCTACATAAGTCCTGGAGTTTTTGTATCTTTTCAGCTTAAATCATGCTGCTCTGTCTCATCTTTCTCTGTAATACTTTAGTTTGCTACGTTTCCAGACCAAGAGCATACTGAATAATTTCTGCCTTTCAACAATTTCCTTGTGATTACCACTTCCTGAAAATCTTTCACATGGTATCCTTAGACAACATCCATAGATCTGCTTCAAACTATCAAAGGAACACTGGCCATATATCTTATAGCACTTATCCCAAAGCATGTGTACATGAATATGGATATACTTATTTCTTCCCTTTGCCCATTAGATGATGAGGCCAGGAGCTATATATAACTGTCACGTCCAGCATCATAGTCCTAACTATTAACGTTTGAAGAGCTACCCTTTTAATGTTATCTATAAATGGTTAACTACAAGTAGAAGACTAAGACTGTGGGCAACCTCTAAGATCCTACAAAGTTTTATCAAAGTCTTCTAAATTAAGCAAAGCAAAGTAACTAAACTATATTAAGTCCTTCAAATTCCTTGACAGTATGTGATAAGTTAAACTTTCATGAACTCATAGTAGGTATATTGATTAGCCAGGAAAACTATAAATTTTAAAAATATAGACAAGTGTTTGCTCTTTTCCTGGGGTGGGAAGGATGCTGAAATCAGATTGTGATTCAATCTGTAATCTGAATTTAAGATAAAAACATATATTTAGTAATTTTAAGCATTTTTTGTTCTTCCAAGTAAAGAAATTGGTTGATTTTATAATAAAAATCTTATAGTGGTGAGAAACTGAATATACATCTATTTTGAAAAAGGTAGTAGCAGTGGCTATGGTGGTGACCATTTGAAGACTTAGTACCTGGGAAGCTGGGCAACAAAAAACGTAAATTCAAAGCAAGCCTGGGAAATGTAGAACATTCGAGGCCAGTTAGGATCACATAATGAGGATATATGTCAAAAGAAGATAAAACACAACAACAAAAACAATAACAACAAAGCCATCCAACAGACAAAAACATAACAACAGCAATAACCAACAACAACAACTTAGTAGACACTACACATGTTCTAATGAATAATTTCAAACTGCCAGTTTAGCTATTCTATCCCTATGGCATTTACTAAACTTTGGGTCAAATTAATTATATGTTTGGCCATAATGTTGATTCTTTTTTGAGAGTCTTTCTGAAGCCATTAACTCATGTACTAGCAGAAAATATTTTTGCTCATGGCTTCCAAGGTAAAGTTCTGAGTATCATGACTAGAAAGACTAATTAGCCTGAATTTGCTAATTTTGTTATTCAGTTACAGTGACTGTGTTATCATTTGTCAATTTCTATAATGAAAGAACCACTATACACTAGCCATTTATAAAATATACAATAAAAATACCATATGCTAATTTGAATGTTTACTATATATTGATCACATTGATCACATTCATAGCCACCATTAGAACCACAGGTTCTAAATGGGTATGCCAATCTTTAGCCCAGGGTGACTTCTAGAGCTGAGCTATGAACCCCAACTGAAATAGTGGATTTGTAATGCGACTGGCAATTCTAACTATAGCAGCATGAACAACACTGACGATAATAAAATCCTTGCTTAGATATAACTCACACAAAAAGTAAAAGCCAGAGGCTGTGAACAGCTCAGTGCATTTAAACAATTTTTCAACCCAATTGAAACACACAGACTTCTGTATTCCTTCGAAGCACTACCTGGCAGTTATTCAAAATTCTGTTTTCTTTGACCAAAAAAGAAAAATATCTGTATATACGAATATGTTTCCCTGAGAAACATTTCCCCCTTTATCATCATCGAATAAGAGTACCAGTGAAACTTTTATGAAATAAATGTTAGTCTTGCCTGGCCTTGCTTTTCATTTCAATATCCCTGGGAATAGACATGGTCAGTGAATCTGCAGAAGTAATAATGTGCCCTGAAGATTCAGATTTTCAAAAGCTGTTAAAGTGACATTGTATTAGAAAAGACAGTGGAAAACTAAAAAGGATAACACTGTTTCATAACCATCTAATTAGCAATTTGTTTTTCTCCTTAATCTAAAAGGAGTAGGTGCTCTTTTCTTTCATGAAAAATAAAATAAAGATTTTGTAAAACACATACTTTACACAGGAAGCTCTAGAAAAATCAATAATGATAACTGCTATGATGCACTTGTTTATTTATTTAAAGATGGAAAGGATCACACCTCTGGCTACAGACACTTTAGGTAAGCCTTCTGTTACTGAACCACCATTCCAACCCTACTCTTAACTTTGTAGCTAAGGGGTGCAGTGCTCAACTATCTACAGCCACATACACGGAACAATTTATTAGTAGTCAATGGCAATGCTGGAGAAATAATTGTTGGCCTACAATGTAATGGCTGTTCTTGCCTGTAGTTACCTACCCTCTTTACGTTCAGTTTTCACAAATAGATTAAAAGAGAAGTAAATGAACTTATATTAACTGTTACTGGTACAGTTTAGTAATTATTTATGACAGACTAAGTAAGCTCCTTTTGTTTCCTCTTAGCTCAGATATCTATTTATAATTTAACAATATGATATTTAAACACAAATATCTTTTTAAATCATCTTCCAAATTACTTTCTTCGTCACTTGCATTTTATATTAAAAAAAAAACAAACACTGGAAGACCAGAGTCAGGCAAGAAAATGGAGATCATTAACTGAATATAGTTTTTTGGGAAGCAAGAACTATTGATTATACACATATTTCTTTTCATATATATGACAGATCTTCCTTCATACAAGATTATTTCCACAGAAAAGTTGTTCTACTTTGATTAGTCACTGCAGAAAATCAAATTGCACTTTCTGAAATATTTGCACTTCATTATCATTTAAAAATCACAGTGTAGCTAAGCATATATTTCTACATGCTATATCAACTGGAAGTATATCATATATATATCCATATCCATACACACAGATATATAGAAAGATATACACAAATAAGACATAAATCTCATATATATATATGAATATTAGTACTAGAAAAAGCACCCAACTGGAAAGAGTATGAGAAATTGTAAAGAAAATAAAAGTTAATGGCACCATATAATATTTAAGAAATATTTATGATTTTAAAAGTTAATTTGATAATTTATTTATTCAACTAATATTTACTATGGCCTGACATGTGTCAACCACTGAGATATAATTCCAGTACTTTACCTTCCATTTCTAAAATGAATCTGAATTTTAACAAAAACTTCTTCAAAAACCAACTGAAATTAATATGCACATACAAGCTTAACTAAACAAGTCATTATATATGTATAACACCTTTTTCTTAAAGCATTTCCACATTGAATATCATAATCACTATAGGAAATACACACTACAATCTATATTTTACAACTTTGAAAATGTGTACAAATGAGAAAACATGCATTGAGAAGTTAAGTTGACAAACTACGATCAAACAAGTAGCTTGATGACAAAGGTCAAACTAGAATTTATATATTTCATAAATCTTATCCCTGGACACATCATTTTAGCAGGCTTGTTTTACATATGGCTGTACCAGCATTATTTGTTACAGTGCTATTATCTTCCAAAAGTGTACCAATGTTTCACATAACTACTCTCAAGGAGTCTACAGATCAAATTGATAACTCCTTTCTTCCTGTTGTACATGGAAGACTACTAAGGAATTTGAATCATGCAAAATTTGCAAACCAAGAGTTTATATTTGCTGTTTACTAAAATTGTCTCATCCACTTGCGCTATCCAAAATTCAGGAGGAAATCAAAGCAACAGTGATAGGTTTTATGCTTTAATGCTTGTGTTATAGCTAATTTAAAATGTGTCAAAAGTGGAGAATGGAAGCAACATTTTGGATAACTCTGCTGTGGATCTGGTTCTTACTTGAAATAGCTATCCCTTTATGTTCCTGTGATTGGCTCATCATTACTTATAACAGATTAGACACAAAATGAATGAGATAGTGAATAAATCATAGCATTGGTAACTAAGACGGTCAATTTTTAGCTATTTTCCATAGTGGTACACATAATACCCTCTCCTTCCACATTGATAATATGACCTAATATCAATTGTTTAATCTATTGCATAAAATATGTACCAATATTTTGTGCTTGTTTATGGTCCAAGTATGTGAGGATAACTGATGCATGAGTAGTTGATTTTTATGAAACTACTTGGAATTCAACATGAAATTAAACTGACCATTGGTAATCAACATCCTGTTTTCAGACACAGAAGTAAAGACACAATTATTGTCAAAAAAAATGACGGCAGCAAAAGGTTCTTCGTAGGAATTTTAATTCACTGTGTGATGAGGCATGTTAGGATTCATCGACAGCATCATATTGATAACAACTGGATTAAAGACCTCCTTGATCTTTACTTGTATAGAATGTGGTTGATGGATCTTGTTCTTTTACTAAGTAAAGAAAGCATAAACATCACTTTCAGATTAAAAGATGCTTTGATAAAATCCTTAAGTGACATATAACTTGCTGAAAAGCATCAATTATTTACAATAATGTCAGATGAACTTTGAAAACAATTGCCTACTCATATTTATACAACATATGTGATGTTTTTATGAAGCATGCATAAAAATAAAAGGTTCCTTTGAATTAAAATGTAGTCTATGCCTCACTTTTCATAAGCCATGACATATTTTAAAGTTGTGAATTATAATTTTTGCATACTTTACTGAAGTTTCACTTACATCAGAAAGTGCATGTATGTGACCTGGTTAATGAATTTTCATAAACTCAATACTGGCACAACTTCTAGATCAAGAAGCACAATATGACCAATACTGCCAGAAGCCCTAGCATATTCTTTTTTAGTCACAAACCCCAGGCATAACCAATACAATGATTACTTTATCTTAGCTACTTTATGAGAATATTTGTGAAAACGTTTTCTATTAACTCCTTATATATCTGCAGACATGTCTTAAGAAATGCTAGTAACAGTAAAGGTCCACAGTGGGTTTAGATAAAGATAGCAGCATGATTCAGGTGATGTTAAATAAGCATACCTGGACATAAATCTGTAATGCCAATACTCTTTCAAATACTGCCATGATAAAAAAAAATAAGCCTAAGGATATCAAACATTACTAAGAATGTATCATTGTGGGATACAGTTACACAGATGGAAATCCTGTACCAAATGGAGAGGTTCGAATAGGTTTTATCATCCATTAGGGAAGTAAAAAAACTACTGAAAGTCAGAACAGAAGCCTTTCTTTAGAAATATTGGAGGAAAAAGTTACACAGAGCACAAAAATAACTGGGAAATGGACGTAAGATTTTAGTTTGGAAAAAAAGCATGGATCAAAGATCTGACATAGTTACAGTGAAAATGGAATAATTCACCAGCCAAAAAACCCTCCATTATATAAAGGCTAACAAATAAAAGTTGCAATACCCTAACAATTAAGCCATATAAGTATATAAGAAACATCTTTTAGAGGCCTTGGAGTCACTAATCACCTGCATATGTAAGGTGGCTTGATTCCCAGTATTTCAAAATTAAATTAAATAAATGACAAAACAAACAAAAAAGAAGTATATTGTATAGATTATTCAAATCTAAATAACATAAGGTTAACACCAGTATATGAGGTAGTTAATGAATGTAAATCTTACTGTAAATATTTCCATCATACTTTAAAAAAACGAGTGCATATTTAGTTCTAATGCTATCTTATTTTAATTTTTTGTTATTCAGGTGGTTAACTTGTTTTCTAAGAAAAGATACAGCCAAAAATGGGTTTGAATTTGAAATCCAGTCTTAGCACTGGAATTTCAGGCAACCACTTGGCATTTCTGTTATCTCAAAGAAAGAAGTTTGGTATTCAAAACCAATAATTAACTTTATAAAAACAAATAAATTGTTGAAAACTAGGTTCTTAAAAATGAATAGGAATTGTTTCCATGAAATTCACAATATTGTAAAATAAGTTAAGCAAACATTTTATTCTATTTATTAAAATTATATAGCATTATACATACTTAGTTTTATGTAATATATGTCTGAGTTTGGGTTTCACTGCTGTGAAGAGACACCATGACGAATGCAAGTCTTATAAGGAAAAGATTTATTTGGTTCTGCATTACAGTTTCAGAGGTTCAGTCCATTATCATTATGGTGGGAAGCTGGGTAGCTTCCAGGCAGACATGGTATTGGAGGAGGTTCTGCATCTTGTGCACCAGGAACCCTTAGACCCTGCATACACACTGACACACTTCTTCCAAGAAGGCTGTACCTATTCCAACAAGGCCCTACCTAGTAGTGTCACTCCCTGGGGCAAGATTAGTCAAACAACCAGATACTAACTTTTAACTACAGTCAAATCATTCTACTATGCTATCAGCATGATGGCTCAGTTACCACCTTACCACCAAGCCTACTGACCTGAGTTTCAACTTCTACACTACCTGTTGGATGGAATAAACCAAATCCTTAAACTTGTCCTATGCCTTTCATTTTTACACACACACACACACACACACACACACACACACACACACAGACACACACAAACACACACAGCACTACATAATTTCTACAGTGGTATAATATGACTCTGTACTTTTAAAAAGACTATAAATCGAAGTATAAATCTGGTTCAGAAATTGTACAGGTTAATATTTTCTCACATCTCCAATCCTGTGATCACCCTTTATGGGTAAAATAGGTGTTCTAAAACCATTATAATTTTATTCCCAAAACTCATATATTCTTCCATGCATTTAACAGTAGAAAATATGGAAGTAATTTTTCAGCTTTTAGAATAAAGATAGATGTTGTTTCCATTACATAGCACATTGCAACAATCCACTGCCGCCACTGGCCCTATGAGACAGTCATTAATGCTTCTCATAAACTTCTCTTGTTTGGTGGTCTCTATAAGTTCAGATTCTCTCATTAATCCAATTGTTGTCACTTTTACCTTTCTTATTGAAAGAAGTAATCAACAGAGTAGGAAATATTCTTAAGCCACAGTGTCTTATATTTCCTTAACTTTCTCTATGGTGAATAGTAACCAACTACGTATGTATAATGCCTTATTTTGACAAATACATACGGCATCAAAATATCAATTGTGTAATTGAAAAAAATTGTTATTGATGACTTAGATGTATTTATGTTTCTGTGTGAACTGAGACTGAGGACAATCAGGAATTAATGTGAGAATCTAAGTAGTCAGTCTAGACAGTACACAATGTAATGAAAATCCAAATGTGGAATGTGCATTATTATCAATAAAATTCAAATGCTGCTACTGACACCAATAAAGAAAGGGCTAATTCTGTTAAATTTGAGCAACACAAATTTGAGCAACTGTAGACAACAACACAGAGGAAGAGGTGTTTAGAATTATAGTAGTAGAATTATAGTAGGGTTTTTAGTTGCTCAACATTTACTTTCTGTATATTTTCTAATATCTCTCTGTGTGTCTCAATTACAAAAATATGACTGAAATTTGAATAGCTTTCCATACAGCTGTGAGACCATGGTCAAGTCCTTATTACTAGAAAGCCTAGTTTCTTTCAGTATAAAAGGATGAAGCTGTACTCATAGCCACTCTGGATTGTTTTTAGCAGGGACTGCGTGATCACTAAAGCTTCCACTGATTCTACAGTCTCTGACTTTTTTCTCTTTCCTCCAACACTTATACTCTAATATTTAACTTTTACTACTTGCTGTTTCTTAAAATGCTGGGGTTTTTTTTTGCCTTCAACTTTTATTCTCTACTCTACGGTTTTATTTCCTAGAGTTTTCAAATAAGATTTCTCTTAATGTGAACTTTCACCACTATTAATCTTGAAAGGAATTCAGAGTAAGTAAATAAGTTAGTTAACAACATACCATGGAAACAAGACATATCAAAATGCAGAGCTGACTGAAAAATATATAATTTAATTCATAAGAACTTAACATTGTTCATGGAAAACATAACTAGATTTTATATTGTAAGATGGCACTAATTTAACTGAAGTGAAACCCATTTTGGATTTATGTAAAACCTTAGGATTAATAGTGCCTTCAAATACATTAATGTAATTTTCCTGTATTGAATAGAATAGTTTTAATTAAACTTTACTAACCCTTTTGGTTTAATCCCTGGAGCTAACCTATAAAACAGTAAAGGTTTTAAATCAAACTATAAAAATTCTCAGAGCTAAAAATTAAAGTGATGGTTATGGAGAGGAGAGTAGATAAGGAATCCACCAAATACATCTAGTAAATTATTAAGACTTCATATATATTATATGTAAACATATATGCACATGTCTTAGTTAGGTTTTCTATTGTTGTGATAAAACACCATAACCAAAATAATCATCTAGTCTATCACTAAATGAAATCAGGGTAGAAACTCAAGGCAAGATCCTGGATGGAGGAGGGCTGGTTACTGGCTGCTTAGCCTAATTTCTTATAGCACTGAAGACCACTAGACCAGAGCTGGAAGCACTCACAATCAGCAGGACTCTCTCCCACCAATAATCAACCAAGAAAATCAACTACAGGCTTGCCACAGGCAATCTAGTGGAGGCATTGTTTTCTCAATTGAAGTTTCCTCCCTAATGTCTGCCTTTGTCAAGTTCACATAAAACATGTTACTGCATAACGCTCAGAATTATAATTAAAAATAAAAATTAGGAAAAAGTAATTGTATTTTATAAAGGGTACTTTTAAATTGTTTGAAGATATCAAAATTTGTATAGCCACAATATTTCCTTTCTTGAAACATGCTGGTATGTCAGTAACTAATGAAAGAATCTGAAGACTTAAAGTTTACTCCAGAATAAAGTAACTCAAACAGTATTATTTATTAACTTCACTGGTAATAAATAAGGGTATAAAATACTATTTGCTTCTAAATTTTAGATTTGCAAGAATTCCCTTTCAAAAGAAAAATGTGAACTTTCTCACTCGACTTGTTTTCCTCTCCTGTCCCAGCAATAATAGCTAACTAAATAACTAAACAAATTCAAATGAAAATAAAACCACTTTCAAAATCTCCAGGCAATGCTTCATAAACTTTTCCCACAAAAGTACCCTTAATGGAACCAAAGATTGAACATGCACCCCTAGGGATCTGCTGCAAGTGTGAAATTTCTTTGAAGTCATCTGTTTTATTTTAAAAATTCATGTGGTTTTTGCATTCTACTCTGTAATATATATCTGTTTTAATGTAAAAATGATGTGTTTCTTCAATATCTTTGAGTTACAGAGCTCTAGGAAAATATGCTAAGTTGATACCAAAGGCATGTGTCTCCAAGAAATACATAATTATAAGCTGAGCTTTGTGAAAAATAAAGATAATTATACAAATACAGCTCTCCCTATATTCTACATAATTCTTTGTTTATCGTTCAGCTCAAAGTGATGGCATTTCTCCCCATTATCAGTAATTTTGAGGTCTATGCTTTTAGTACTAGAAGATAATATACCTGTTGTTCTCATACTGGCCAGAAAACATCATTTTCTCATAAAATACATACATAAATTCCAATAACCACAAAGACACAATTGTTCACTATATGTGCAATGTAACACATTCATTAACATGATATTGTGTTTCTCTTGTACCTTCAATTTAAAAAAAAAAAGCTTTTATGTTTTTTTTGAGGAAGGGTAACAATTCACAAGATGCTGATTCATTTTCAAAAGCAAATGAAGTATATAGTGCTGATATATCTTCTTTATTTCTACTGGGAGAGTGTGAATAGTACATATAGTACATTATACACAATAATGAAAGTGACAAAATATGACTCGCATGACCCTGAAATTTACATTAAGAAAGCAAAAATAAATTAGACTCAAATATTAAAGATAAGCATTTAACTATAAATAAGATATACATAGATTGACCTTTCACCATGGCTTTTCTTCCTGTAGAGGCTAAACTTCAAAGTCTTTTCTCCAGAGGCTTTGGTAAAAAGACGTTAGAAAGAAAGGAAATGGATTTTGAACAGTATTTTGACAAATGATAGTCAGTTGTCTTAGAGGACAAGGCAGGTGAGATTTTCAGGCAGGGGATGCAGCAGGAAATTGTACACACAGACAGGATTATTATAAAGGAATAAAAATGGCTCAAGAGAATATATGTCTGGGTACACTGAAATGAGAACTAGGAGGAAATGAAAGTGGCTGCAAGCAGGCAGGGTGTGCTTAAGAAGTTTTTGAGTTGAGAACTCTTTGAATTTCACAGAAAAGAAAAAGAGCCAGTCAAAAACAAGTGGAGAGTGGGGATTGCTGCAGTCCAAACAGTGAGATAGGAAAAGGGCATTTGGCAACAGCCTTGTGACTACACCGGCTGGATCAGTACACAAAGTAAGCAATCAAAACACAATGGATACATTAGGCTGTTGAAATAGACAGCAAGGAAGAAGGTTGTGATACTTAAAGAAAAATATGAAGGGATTTATCAAAAAGCCCAAACATATAAAAGAAACAAAGCTGAGTAGAATATATATTTAGCTGAACCATGAAGAACTATAAGATATACAAGATTATTCTCTTCAAATCTAGCAATCAAACCAATGCAATGTTCTTCCTGGTGTATCAGTTGTTAACACTATGATAACTATCATTGCTAACCACCACAGTATAACAGCTGTGTACTTACTATGTTGCGAGTATTTGACTATATGCTTTGTATATTTTAATTTACTTATTCAATCTTACTGTTCTTAACATTTGTCATTTTGTAGATTAGGAAAAAACTTGGGTGTCTAAATTACTAGCTCAATGTTCTGAAACTAGTAAATAATACCATTATAATTTCCTTTAATCATCACAGTTACAGAATATAATCACTACAGCAAATATTTCTCTTTTCGAAAAGGGAAAATAAACTTTGCACCCATATAATATTACCTGCAAAAAATATTTTCTTGATCCATCCTCCTTTAACTTTTTAATCACTTGTGAAGTGTGGAAAATATTGACAAAGAGATTTATCCTCTCTGGAAATCTTACAAGCATTCTGTTTCACTTCTGTCTTAATTCCTTAATACAGTATAAAGTCATGTGAGAGTTGTGTCTGCCTTGGATATTTCTAATGTTCCTAACTTTCTCCCACAGCCTCATCATCAGCTATTCCTTTCATCTGTCCTAAATGATTCTGCTAGTTTCCCTTGCACCTATTGAGTTGTCTCTGGAAAGCAAGAGCTTTACCATGCTAGGAAATAAATCTTCAGCCTTATAATTTACCCATTCCACAGTCATTTCTTCTTTATCGAAGTTATGGGACAGTATCTTTAAAACATACTCAAGGAGTGATGTCTTAAGAGTCATTTTGAAAACAATATCATTCAACATACATTCTCAATGTAAATAACATATTATTTGATTAGATGTACCATAGCTTCAGTAACATAGCAGTGTTTAAAAAAAAAAGAGAAGGATGTGTTATTTACATGTAAGGTGTAGACAAATATAAGCCAATCAAAACTACATTTCCATTTTCCTTACACCAACACAGTACTTTTATGATTAATAATTATAATATCTTCCTTTTCAATATTACTATTTAAATAAAAGCACATAAGCTAAGAATAGTCTCATGGCAGCTGCTAATTGATTACCTTTGCTTGCGCTTTCTACATGCTCCAGCTCTTCAGGAAATTTCAAGATATCCTGGTATTGTTCATCACAGATTTCAGCAAGAAAATGCAAAAGGGTTGATTTTTGATCTGCCGATTTTGTGTCTTTGATCTGGGGAAAAAAACAATAGTTTTCTTAAAGCAACATAAGTAGATATTTTTCTTAAACAAGTGAAAGAAATGACAAATGAAGATAGATCCTGATGAAGCTCACTCGTAAATTATTATTATCATCATCATCATCATCATCATCATCATCATTATTAGGTTGGCAGTAGCTTCTTAATGGCAGCTAGTTACATAGCTCAGGATCTTAAACTCAATATTTTATAAAAGAAAAATAACACAATAAAACTCCCAAATTAAACCTTAATTTTCAAACATGTCTGAATCATTACAGCAAAATGAACTCTCTTTTTTACTAGACACAAATTCTCATTTAAGTATTTTTAGTAATAGTACCAGTTAATGTGTGTTGATGTCAACAACATTCTTGTCTTTGCGTTAGTATAAAAATGTATTCTTGAACGCTCCATTCATTTGCAAGATTGGATTTATTTCGAGCTATCATGCTTTACATTTCCTTTATTTGCATGTGCCATAAGAAAAAAATTATAAAATTGTTTCATGCAAAATTAAAAATGAAAAACATGCTACACAGTCATGGAAACATGACAGAATTTAATAGTTATTTGCTAAACATTGTATTTTTTTGAGAGACACTAGGAAAAACAATATGGCATTAAGAGAGGAATACAAATACTTAAAAGATAGACCAGAACAATTTAGTTGGCTCTAATGCTTTCATTTTTATATTTCTTATGCTAGACTCAGCTGCAAATGAAACCAAGGATTTACTTAGAAACAATGCATAAATACAATACAAAGTATCACTTTTTTCAGTTTATTGGATGTTTTAATTCAATAATCTTTACATGATAGGTTTATCCACTAGTGTTCATACTGATTTGGAGTTTTTAGCTTTAAGGATTATTCTGTTTAGAATAAATATATATTCTTCACAAAAAGGTTTAAGAAAGGTTTCAGAGGATGCTTAGGTAATTATAAAATGAGTTAATCCTTAACGTTTTTGTGACTAAAGATAAAAACCATAGCACTTATTAAATCAGGTTCATATAAAATATGATCTGTGCTAAACTTTGTATTGGGTATTTACATCCTTATGATGTGAAGAAATATAAAGAACATGAGCCTTAGTGCTCCAGATAAACAAATGGCCATAGGAGTAATAATGTTCCAGTGGTCCTCATTATCTCTTGCCAAAATTCTACAAAGACAGAATTTCACATATCGAAAATATTTCAAATACTGAAATCATACTCATTCACCAAACACCTTTTAGCATTACAAGGTTGAATCCTACAATCCAAGGACAAGTTGTAAGAACAAAAAGCAACAGGAACCTCAAGGGCAGTTTACCATAAGTAAAGCTAGCAGCTATAGAGGAATCAATGGGAGGCTCTGTTCCCTAAAGAGAACTGTTTAGCCAGGATTACTGTGTGGTATGCTCACAAAGTGCATTATTTTTACAGTATGTGGGGCATGTAAGAAAATCCCTTACAACTTAACATCTGAGATTCTAAAATAATAATAATAAATAGGTGCTGAGGTAAATTGCAGGAAAATTCCCTTCCTAGCAGTAAGGAAATTGATTTTTTTTAAAAATCTGTGGAGACAAATATAAACCAACAAAGAAGAAAAAAAGAATAGCAACCTCTTACACATTATTCAGATGCCAAACTATATAAGTATTTTGCAATTGTTAAAAATGTATGTAGCTAATACTGCAAATAAAACAAGAAATGTGGTATTATATTCCTATGGCGATTTTATGCAGATTTTGTTTTCTTTGTCTCGGGCTTTATGACATTTTACATGAAAAATTTGGGCTTTATCCTACATTCATAAATTGCTGAATTTACAAATTTGTGTGTGTGCATGCATGCGTGCATTCTTGCGAGTGCACATGTGTGTGTGTGTGTGTGTGTTTATCTGTTGTTTGCAGGTATTAGCACAAGTGTGAGGGTGTACTTGATTGTGCAAATGTGTTAAGAACATCAGGCAATGTCTCCTGTCTCCTATTATTCTTATTTTTCCTACATCTTATTTTTGAGACAGGGTCTCTCATTGAACGTGAAGCTTGCTATTCAAACTACACTGAGTGGCCAGCAAGCGCTAGGCGTGTCTTTGCCGCCAATCAATAGGAGTTAGACATGTTCAACTATGAAGTTTTTATTTATGTTTGTTTTGTTTTATGTGGTTGCTAAGAGTTTAAATGAGAATCCCTTATGTGATCACCGAGCAGTTTAATCACTGAACCATTTTCCAGCCCTCAAATGTGTTTTCATATTTAATATCAGTGCCACTAACAATATAATTCTGTTATGCAATTTACGATGGTCAATGATTGAATTTACAAAAACAAACAAAGAATAACATCTTGGTTAAGCAAATATATTATTATTGCTAATTAAATCAATAGGGCTTCTAGACAGCATATACATGTGACTATTTAGAACAATAATACTCCCTTCAGAGCATGGGCAAATATGGCAAAGCACCTGCCTTGTCAATCTGAGAAATATATACAGTTGAAGTGGGAGACAAACTGTTTATACTCTATATATCAATATTTATTTTTGAAATCCCCCACAGAGACCTTTTTAATGTCTCAAACTGACAGTAAATGGTGACCAATAGTTTGTCTTTTAAATCTTTCTCTTTATGCATAACCTTTAGATCAATTCTTTAAAACTGGGTAATATTAAAATATGCAAATAATTTAGTGTAATACATTACTTTATATTGTGTATGTAGGATTTCTTACTGTGTATCATTTATATACTAGCCATAGTCTCTTTTGTCTCAGTCCATGTAGTATTCGTTTTCAGCAGAAGACAACTGAAAACACTTTCAACAATACTAACATGTATCTAATAATTTGTTCTTGTAAGTGGACAAGCTAGATATATTTATCTCTGGAAAAAATGGTAATCTAATTTGAATATATAAAATTTATATAAAATCACATCAAATAGTTGTTATTATATTAAGATATAAAATGAATTTCCATTGAAACCTGTTTTTTTGAAATCATGTTAAAAATGTATATGAGTCTCAAATATCTAAACAAGGAGGGAGCCAAGCTAGATCTTCCCTAAGTCTCAGAGACAACTACATTTGTAAGCATTTCAAGGACTGTTCTAGCCAGAAGCAACATTTCCTGCATTTCAGCTTATTCCTTTTTTGAGTTGCACTGAGGAAGGATACAAGAAAGATGTCTGACATCTTTTCATGTGCTGCCATGGGATAGGCTACTCCATGATCCCCTACTTTGTGCATATTTCTAAACAATAACAGCAAAATAGTACTTTTATCAAATAGAAGAAGTTCTAAAAGCTTAAATTTTTATATTATTTTGGTAAACAGACTTAGTGATTATAAATGAAAATAAGAGTGAATCATTGGAATAACTGAGAGCTGCTCACTAGTCAACCACATATACAGTAGCTTTAATTGTATTGTTACATAAAGATTACTAACTAAAATCAAATGAATTCCATTTCTTTAATCTTTAATAACATTAAGAAATAGTTCATAAATAACAAAATACCCTTGGTATAGCAATACCTACTTCTAGGGCTCATTCTGTTTATCTCTTTATAAAACATATAAGTAAGTAAAATTTAGTAGAAAATATGAAATTGCATAGAAAAGTGAAAATATGTTGAGTAACTTTGTGGCAAATGCCAAAGACTGATGCAATTATAAAGAGTTGTCAGACATAGGAGGCAAAGGTGGATGCATTTGAGGCACTGTGAAAAAAATATGAATTTTTGTCAATAAATAACAGGAAGTGAAAATAGGAAAAGTTAGACTCCATACCTTTTAAGTTGTGCAGATTAAAAAAAAAAGTAACCTGTCAGAAAATGCTAACTTTAGAGTAAACTAATTTTAGAAAGAAAATGGTAGCAATGTGAAAATAGTCCCTGAGAAAGAGGGTATGAACAAACATTCTCTGGGCTCTAGTGTTATCCATGTGTTATATACCCAGGGAATGGCACTATTAGGAGGTGTGGCATTGTTGGAATAGGTGGGGCCATGTTGGAGGAAATGTCTCACTGTGAGGGTGGGCTTGAAGAAACACTCCTCCTGACTGCCTGTAAGCCAGTCAGTTCCTGTTTGCCTTTGGAACAAGAT
This sequence comes from Grammomys surdaster, assembly GCF_004785775.1. Taxonomy (NCBI): domain Eukaryota; kingdom Metazoa; phylum Chordata; class Mammalia; order Rodentia; family Muridae; genus Grammomys; species Grammomys surdaster. The sequence goes on from NW_021604563.1 coordinate 4,495,185, forward strand.
GTAGAATTCTCAGCTCCTCTAGCACCATGCCTGCCTGCATATTGCCATGCTTCCCTCCATGATGATAATGGACTGAACTTCTGAACCTGTAAGCCAGCTCCAATTAAATGTTGTCCTTTATAAGACTTGTCTTGGTTATGATGTCTGTTCACAGCAGTAAAACCCTAGGACAACAGGCAACACAGGGAATATAAGCAGAGTTCACATGCTTAATAAAGACAAGTGCCATAACACACCCTGTTCACTTATACATACCAAGATTTAATATTTACTAGATTTAATAATGGCCTATTGGTTATGAAGAAGGTGTTTGGAAAGGGGAACCATTATGCAGAAAGCAAGTTCATTAATAATAATGAGTCTTTTCCAACTTCATTGAGTGTAATTAATAAGTACCACTTTTTTCCCCATAGTGATTTATACATATTGTGTTCGTACCATTTATTTCATAACACGTAATTTTGTTTATATGCTCAGTATCACCCACCAGATTGTGACCTCCTTATAAATGAGGACTATGATCAGATCAGATTTTTCCCCCTGGAATGTTCAATGAATAAATGCTACAGACAAGCCAAAGATAATTAAGGCAAATTCAATGATTAGAGAAATCTTTGGTGACCTTCAAGTACTGTTTCAGAGTACTGCCAAGGACATAAAATTAAATGGAATGGATAGCTAGGAAGAGGAGGTAATGTGTAAGGATAATTTATTCAAAATATTGACTGTAGATAATAGCTGGATAATAGAGGGGGCAGTAGAGCCAGCAGCTGGAAAATGGTGAGGCTAGTGGCAAAAGTTATTATAATTATCATTCTGAATAAGTTCAGCATAATTAGGCCTGAGGAGAATAGGAATTAAAAGAAATAAAAATAGACAATCAAGAATCCATGGGTCCTATACTTGGGATACAGCTTATCAGGAGGCTTACACAGTGCTGTGTTCAATTCTCACTATTTCAAAAATAAAGCAGGAAAATAATTAACGGGTATTGGCTACTTTATAAAACATAGAGCACTTAATCAAGAGCAGTGGCCTCATCTGAGGAGTAATTAGAAATTCACATCAACTAAATTAGAAACTCAGGGGTGTGTCTTGATATATCAGGAAAAGGGTATGTGTGTAAGAAAACCTCCTGGCAATTCTGATGTATTCTGAGTTTGAGAGCCGCAATGATAAATAGAATTTCCAGGTCAAGAGATTCTCAGGCAATTATCTACAGTTTACCTACAAAATCATCCAATTTCTAAAATCAGTATTATGTTTGATGTGTTTTCAAAGCTTGGTGTCAATTTAAAACTAGAGAATCATCTAGCAATTTGTGGCTACTAAAGGATAGATCTAACTGTTCTTGATTAGTTCACATAAAATGACAATGATCTCTATTATAATTTACCACTTACTGAAAAAAGAACACAACAATCTAACAATGTATGCCATACTGTGAAGACTTCAGATATATTGCTCTTAAGTCACATAAACCATCTCCCATTTTCCTTGAAAGTATACTAAAATTACACTCCTACATCATATTGTGTCTAGTGTACTGTGTTTAAGTAAAAGCTTAAATTAGAAAATCAAATTTTAAGTTGCCTACAACTGGGCTTCAAAGTTGTCCTCAAAAATAACTGGAGTGTTTATATGTTCCTCAGGTTTACATGTCATAGCTATTAGACTTGCTCTAGGGAGCATAATGCCTTAACTCTTAGGCCATATACAATAGACTATATTTACAGAAAATGCAACCACTCTGTGTCTCTGGAAATCAAATGAGAATACAATGATAAAATACCATCCATGATGCAGGTACATGCTGATGCTGTGTTACAAGAGTCAGCATCCTGATTTCAGGTGGAAAGTAAATTGTGAAAATGTGTTGTTATATAGGAACAAAACAGTGGGTTTCAAGCATCTGCCCCAAAGCAATCTTACACTGTAACTATAGAGTGTTACAGAGAATCTACTTAGCTAAGTTCATGAGATTTGTCTTGCACTAATGGCTGTAGAATATATAGTCATCGTAGCAAAAATTGAATTGCATATGAAGAATAGAAGAAATGCAATGGTAAAGTCATAGACACACTTCCCAGTGAAATATTTCTAGATGTATTTAAGGTCTAACATCAAAGTGGTGCTAAAACTTAAATGTGAGACAAAGGTCCATGTCAATAAACTACATTAGAAGGGCACCCTTCTAGACCACTTTCTTCCTCTTGTATTTATACAAAAGGCAACAAGGAACTCATTGAATGTAACAAGCCCTGTAGTAGTAAATAGATGACCACTCACTTTGTGTGAACAGCCCTCACATACCAACAGACCCCAATCAATACACACCTATACTGGGTGGATTAACCTTATGAACAAATGATACTTAGTTTGCAGAGAGTGAGTCTGGTTGAGTCATTGAAATGAAACCATTTAATCTATCACTGTTACCAGATGATTCAACTTTATTTCTTTTAGTAAAATGATCCCTAATTATGGCTTATTTCTCCCTATTATATTTATATTTTCACAGAACAGTTAATATTTAAGCAATCATGAATGCTCCAGTGCATATATCAAAACAACTACTACTGCTTGCCAGTCTTGATACAGCACATGAATTCTAATGTTAGTTTCTTTTATTTTAAAAAAATTAAGTTCTGTGCTCTCTGCCAAGGGTTGTTTACAAATTATTGCTTTCTCCAACACCACAATACACTGCAATAACACTGAGAAAGATAATGCACTTTTAAGGATTGCTATTACCATAAAGACATTAGCTCTGCAGCTACAACCAGACAGGTCTAACACATGCTTCCCTGGCTTTATTTCTGAATCTGTCACCAAAACTTGTTTTTTTAAGGTGTTACATGACCACAGTTGACACTAATTCAGCCAAATGTAATTTATACTGGAAAAGATGTCCTAATTCTTTATGTAGGCTTGATTGTCCCTTTTTTACACTCCTGATTTCTGTATTATAATAGCACTTCCAACAAAAAGGGAACAGATGATATCAATTGTATAAAAAGTCATGCAATTTAAGAGCTTTCCACTTGTTAACTTAATTTATGGGAGCAATCTGTGAAAGCAGAGCTTAAACTTGAAACCATGACAACATTAAATGTAATAAGGATTCATCTCAATTGCCACCTTCAGGCCCAGCAGGGCATTTGTGCTGTTAGTTTTTCAGAGAAGACAAATTCTGCTCTCCTACTCGTGGTGCTCTCCTTCTTAGGGTTTTCCTTGTAGCCCCACTTACTCAAGGAGAGTGCACTCCAGATGCATTAGTCTGAAGTAGCCAAGACCAGTGGCGAATGAACAGCCACTTATGCTCATTTAGGAAAGGCCACAATGAATTAATGAAACATGGCTGTACTTTACAAACAAAAGCAGGTTTGCTGCCTGGAAGTGCTTTCAGTTAATCAAGCTACCAAACAAATTCTTCTGAGAATTGTTTTAAGAAAATCAAATTATTTTTAAATTGGTACAAAATAGTCTATAAGCATAAGCATCTCTTGGGGTTTAAATAGCTTCTTCAATAAGGCTTGGTTTATACAAATACTGAAACCACTCAACTTTGATTGTAATGAGCATTTTTACTTAAACCTGTCTATATGAAGTCTGAGAGTAAATAAAATCAGTACTTTGTTGTTTTTCCCTAGACATAGCCTCAAAGATTATTACCATCATTAAGAAACAGCATAGGCAATACTGCAGGTAAATGATACTCAGAGAGTTTCTATCAGTGTACGTGTAACTCTGGTGGTCAACAATATACCTTTGAAAACCAAAATCAATAGCACTGAGAAATAGTTGTTTAAAAGTTGCTGACATATATATTGATGTCAGTAGCTTCCTTCAATTAATCATTTGCTCATCTTCAATTCTCTATATAATTTTACAATACAAATTTAGTTAATATTAAGTATATTCTCCTATTGGATATTTTCTTTATTACTATCTGGTTTTGCATCTCTGGAAATGATCATCACTGATATCAGTGATATCCTATTTACAGACAATGCAGCTGTGAATAGTCTCCTTCATTGTAAGGAATGTACATAAAATTTACATTTCAAACTTTTTAGAGCAGAGGAGAATTTACTGGCACTAAGCACATTCACATGCATATCCTCCTATCATAATTAGAACTTCTTTGTCATCTTGACCCAAAGCTTTAAACACGCATACTCTACCCTTTTTGTAATGTTCACATCTCTTCTTTCTACATGATTTATAATATTTTTCATGTTCCTTTGTATAGATTTACACATATCATATTTTAAAGTGTTATGTTTTGGATGTGATGTGCCCTTCTAAAAGGCTCAGGTGATGTAGAATTGGTCCACAGATGGTGGCACTTTCATAGGTGATTAGAACATGAGACTATTAACCTCATAATGAGTTATTAGGACATGTACATGGCATGAAAGGGTAGCTCTTATGTCTGTTCACATCCACATTCTCTCTGCTTCCTTTCTGCCATGAAGTGAGCTGCTTTGTTCAACCACATACTTTAGCAATAGTATTCTATCTTGGTTCTAGCTACAAACAACAAAAGCAACATACTCTCATCAAAAATCATTAAGTTGTGTGTTCCAATCTATCTTTTCCTCTAGTAACTTTTGTTGACTTGGTATTTTGTCACTGCAACAACAAACTGATAAGATACAGGTGTACATGATAAAGACTTCATTGAATCTGAAGAGTAAATCTCTTTTTCTAAGCACTCAGTGTCCAAATAGTTTACATTTACTTGAACAAACACAGATCCTTCCCTTGAGCATTAAATATAAAAATGTTTCATTCATACTTAACTAAACAAAAAGATATGGAAGTCTTTTGCTATGAGAAGCAGTGATTGTTTTCATGCTTGATTAGTGAAACAGGAGTCGTGCACAAAATATAGTTTTCTAAGTTTTTTATGTTTTGGTATTTTTTTTAACATCTGGCTTAATAGAAAATAGTTCGATTCTCACAAACATTCTTACATTTTCTCTTCCAACATCTTACCCTCATATCCTCTACATGACTCATCCTTCTCCTTTTCCTCAGAGAAGGGGAGATCCCCCATGGCTATCAAACCACTCTAGTACATGAAGTCACAGCTGGACTAAGTGCATCCTCTCCCACTGAGACCAGACATTAAACAGTTTTAATAATATACTTACATTATTGTTTTGAAAAGGTAGCACTGAATTTTATGGAGAGTTTATGGAATTTTTTATTTAAAATAACATTAAATTAAAAGGTAGAGGAGAAAAAGAAGAAAATGGGAAGTGGATATAGGATATATTTTTACTTAAATATGTTACTATGAAATTCATCACTGTATAAGAGACACTAATGAAAATGAGCAAACACTAAATGCAAAAGGTACATAGTAACTTGAGATTCAAGTTTAAATATTGTACATAAAAAGAAATGTGTATGGGGCTGGAGAGTTGGCTCAGTGGTTAAGATCACCTGATACTCTTGCAAGAGGACAAGTTTTCACTGTATTTAATTCCATGTGTCCACATGGTGGCTCACTGCTATCCTTAACTTCTGTTCCAGGTGTTCCAAAGCCCTCTTGTGACATCTTAAGGTAGCAAGCCTGCATGTAGTGCAAACATTTACAAGCAGGCAAACTATTCATATGCATGAAAATAAATAATTAAAAAAACCCGCATATTCTAAGATACTATAATGTAAATAAAGAAATCAAAATAACACAGAGAAAGAAAACAAAAACATTAAGGCTTTGTGCTTGCCCTCCTGAAAGATTTCAGGGAAAGTCAAATTGAAAAGAAAGGTGCAAAGTCCATGTTGTACAAGGGACTGGTAGTGGCTCTCCCCCAAAACAGTGTTTCTTCTGTCTGGCTTTAATATTACAATATCTATATGTACCAGCAAGCTCATAAAAAAAAAACAGGATTGGAAATATGTTTGATTTTTCATTTCACCTGCAAAAACCCTAGCATTGGGTCTCACAGAGAGTAAAGGTTCAATAATTATGGCTATAATTACCAGTATGAAAAAAGTATTTAAATAGATATAAATAATTCCTAAAGTGTCTAAAATACTCACAGACCTTTATGTTTATATAAACTATCACTTTATGAACTTCATCCACTGTCACTGGCTCTCCTTATTTAGGTTGTGCAATGCATTCATTAGGAAGGCTTCATTTGACTAGAAAACCAGGTTGTAAGATGACTGGTCACATTCAGCCACTGTAGGCATGTTTTATTTTGAACAACAGTTTCAAACAGGGTTTAAATCCCCTTTGAACAGAGCTTTTATAGAATAAAAAGACATTTGTTTTCAAACTTACTAATTATATTCACTAAATGCTGCTCATGTTGTCGACTTTCCCCCACTGTGAGAATTACAAAATCAGTCATAAGATTAAAGTCAGAAAATGACTACAGCAATTCACAGAATACTAAGCCAGCTGGGTTCATTTAAATCCTCTATGAAAACAGTTTTCATGGTGAACCAAGTAAGACCTACAGCTAGTCCCATAAATCATCACTTCTTGTCTGTTCTGGTGCTAAAAATGTTTTTAACCACTTTGAATAAATGGGAGATTCATCAAGAAACATCCTTAAAATTTTCAAAATTAGAGAAAACTTTATTTCAGTTAGCTGTATTCCTCAGCCCAACAATTGTCACTATTACCATGTAGACACAACTGTTTAACAAATACAGTTATGAAACAATATTAACTGAGTTTTTTTAGTTAAATATTGTTTTGATGAAAGAAAAAAAACCCTGGAGTGTATATCTAGACTAGGGGTAGAAATATTTTAATAAAGACAACACGTCAAGAAAAAAAGATGACTTTTAAACAGTCAGAATGGACAAGGAATACTAACCAAGTCTGAACTCACAAAATACTCTTCTGGAAAGAATTTAATAAACTGAAGATTTCAGGATTTAATGACGTTTACACAACTTAAACTATAGTGTTATAAATGTGCTAATCTAAAAAGATGTAATCATATTCTGAGAAAAAAAACAAGTGTTACATTTAAAGTATTAGCAGATTCATTTACACCAATGAATATAAATGAATGTTTCAAATTTGAAAATAGTCTTTAAATAAGCTCACAAGGACATGCATTAGAATCTAAACTTCAAAGCAAAAAAGGAGAAAGGAAAACTAAGCCATGAGCTGCTGTTTTCTTTCTCAAAGTTCAAGTCTACAATATCAATGACAAAATCTTCTAAGAAGCACATCCCTTCATAACTACAACAATCTGAAGATGCACATAAACACACTTAACACCTGCTATATTTGGCATTTCTGAAAATTAATCTCACAACTAGTCACTGCATACATTTCTCACACTGACCTATTTTGAAAAACTGATTTTAAAACTTGCTCTGTGAGGAAGAATTTAACAAGAAGAAAATGTTCAGTGTTACCATCTGTCTAAAACTTTATCAAAATGAATTTTAGCTCAGGCTAGCTTAAAACTCCTGGGCAATCCTATTGCCTCAGACTCTCATAAGGTAGTAAGTGCTTTATTTTTCACTTTTGATTTTCTTCCAAGGTCTCCCTAAACTGGTCAAATTGGCCTTCAATAAATCCTGTAGCTCAGGCAATTCTTAAACCTGCTATCTTCTCTCCTCAACCTCAAAAGTAGCTAGGATACATGACTCCACTGGCCTCATTTCAATTACTGGGATATGTAGAATAAGAAATATCAATAAGTTACCCTAATTCTACAAAATGTGTAACCATTTAGAAACAATTAAGGTTATCATTTTAGAAATCATTCAAAAAGTCAGACACTGAAAACTCTTTACATCAAGTTTCTTTCCACTTTAGGCATGAATTTGCACAGCAACATTATATTTGCTAAGGAAAGCAAGTACTCTATGTCTCGGAAATGGGAAGAGTATTTACTTTCACAGAAAGACATTGCTTTCAAAGCACATAATACCATATTCATAGGTGAAAAGGCCTTGGCACCAAAGTCATTTATTTTCAACATTTATAGGAGTACAACTCTGAAACAGAAACTCAAAAGTGGGGTTTATTTTCATATTGATCTTAAATAGTTGATCTTAAATAGCAGTAGAGGTAAAGGCTTCCTATTGGATTAATGAGCTGGTAACTAAGTATCTTGAGAAACAGGATGCTTAAAACAATCTTTTTCATTACCACTGGCTAATGTGCACAAGTCCATATATACAGTAACATAACAGGAATTAAACTACTTTAGTAAGAGTGTGTTCATTAAAAAAAATCAAAATTTAACTTTATATGAACTTTCTATTAACTTCAAAGCTTATAGATTTATTGACTTAAGTGTTTCCTGCTTTAGTTTTCAAATTTTGTTATGATTTCTATGTGAAAACTTGTAGGAAAAAAACTCATGAGAGTTTTAATAACTAAGTCTAGAATATCACCATTAGCATAGTAAGACAGTAGTAATACAGCAATCCTCTTGTGCTCAAGAGTATTACTGGTTCTCACAGATGAGAGTCCAATGAAGAAAAACAAGAAAGCACAATGGATATAATTAAAAGTCAAGCAATCCATAAGCTGAACAGTGGCAACTGTTTAAAACTGTCACTGATCTTCTGTCCTTCTGTTCTCTGAATGTTCTTGCTTCACTGTAGAATAATAAAATGCAAGCAAACACTTAAACTGAAATGTTTATGTCCGGTGGTCATGAATTATGAATAAATTGTGTCATTATATGCTGACATTTTAAACATGATGTGCCATGAATGAATTCCCTTGCGTTTGCTGTAGCTCTGAATCTTATATCACTGATTATCAACATAAGATGTGAAAACAAGTTGCTGAAAAGAATTCCAAAGGAAAGAAAGTTTAAAGGACTCATGGAGAGACAGAATCTGGAAGGACAATCTAACATTTCATCTTATTCTATACTTGGTCAAGAGTATAATCTTTCTTTTCATAAGATTTATTTTACACAGCCAATTATAAGCCTATATCATTTATTTCTCAGTAAGCTGTCAAAGAAACTTCCTTCAACTCAAAGTAATGATAAACATTGATAAGAAAAAAACGCATTTCAGTCGGGCAAAAGAGTCAGAGATAATCCTGAAAATACTGCAGTGGGCTGAAATCAACTCTACAGAGATGATTCTCATTTTTAAACTACTGAGAATAAGTTTTACCAAAACGAGTAGGCTTATTATTATGATAAATGAACATCAGTAAAAATAACGTTTCATATTTATATTAAAAATTAACAATAAACCTGTATTTAACCCAACTTCTTGGTGGTCACACAATTCTAATTGATTGATAGTTGTATATGCAGCAGACATTGCACATATAATATGGAATAAAGAACTGACATGAATTTGAAGAGTTCAGAGTTGAGACAGAAAAACAAAGATAAAGTCCCTATATGAAGACATGTTAGGACATCAGGAGAAAGTCATAATCTGTAGCCAAATGAAGGAAACTTAAAAAGAAACCAACCAGTATCCTGGTCTTTGAAATATGGTCTTGTAAAACATGAGAAAATAATTTTATTTTATTTAAACCAAGCCTGTCTAATCCACTGATTTAAATATTCACCTCTCTGAGCATTAGGTTTTTATATTTTTGTTTTTGTGCTTTACTATCATTTTATGCTAACATTCTAACATTTATGATATAATTCACAGTTTTTTTGCATAAAAATGATTAGAGACTGTGAATTTACATGCCACTTAAGTAGACTGTATTCTATCAGATTTTTTCTGGATTATTTACAAATTTTACTGCCACATACTGTGGGAATATTCTTTAGGGATATATTTAATAATAAGAAATGGGTTTTGAGCTACTATTTGGGTGAAGGAAATTTAACCAGGATCCTCTGGAAGAACTCCCAGTGTTGTTAAAAACACTGAACCATCTTTAGCACATAGCTGTTCCTTTAAAGATCAACTTCTTTACCTTTCCTCTATTTTCTGGCTGACTTATCTCAGATCTTACCAACAAATTCAACTTTTCTCTTGAATCAGATAGTCAATGTTTTAGTTAGGGTTTCCATTGCTCTGAAGAGGCATCATGACCAAGACAACCCTTATAAAGGACAATATTTAATTAGGGGTTGCTCATAGGTTCAGAGGTTCAGTTCATTATATCCAAGGCTGGAAACATGGTAGTGTCCAGGCAGATACGGTACTTGTGAAGGAGCTGACAGTTCTACATCTTCATTCAACTGCAGCCAGGAAAGTACTCACTGTCTCCCAGTCAGCTAGGAGAGTCTCAAAGTCCACCCCTACAGTGACACACTTCCTTCAACAAGGCCATGCTTACACCAATAAGGCCAAACTAAATAGTGCCACTACCTGGGCCAATCATATTCAAACTAACAAAGTCACTTTTGGTTATAACCTTCTAAAGATCCATATTTATATGCTAACACAGATAAATAAACAGAGAACGAACGCTTGGTATTTCTGAATATTTTCAGTGTACGTATAATATATTCACTATAACACACTGAAAACAAAATAAGAAGTATGCCTGAAGTGCATCATTGGAATTCCTTAGAATTCCAATGGCTAACAGAAAAGCACAGTACAGTCTTGCATTGTAAGTTCAGCTTCATTTAAATCAGTGTTTCTCAAACTTCTTAATGTTGCTACCATTTAATACATCATTTCCATGGCTGTTTCATAACTGTAATATAGCTATGTGAATCATAATGTAAACATCTGTGATTTCTGCTGGGTTTAAGCAACCTCCGAAGGTGTCACGACCTATATGTAGAAAACCACTGATTTAAATGGATATGTTTTAGTAGGGGACACCAGTTTGGTTATTCACAAGAGAAAATTCACGACTTAAATTAACAAAGCACCTTATAGTCACCATATCTGTTCATGTTACTTGGCATTTTGGTTAACTCATTTGTTTTCCTTTTATTCCTAAATATCATAGTAGTGAATTTTGAGCATCCAAATATTTTATATTATGCATTGAAACACATCTGACAATGTTTAATTGCTTATATAATGCCTCCTTTTTCAGGAGATGAATATTTTAATGTGTTTTAGAGTTTCTTGTAAAAAGCAGTAGAAGGCAATTTTAAATCAAAGAAAAAGATTTATCATTAGAAAACTTTAGGTGAGAAATGATATCACTTTTGAACTGTAATCAGTATTTTTCAGAAGGAAATCCATCTGCAATTTGTTAAAGAAAGAAAATCATCCAAGTAGTCTTTTATAAATCAAGTTGAACAGCAATTCCAGCTAATCTTGAATCAGTGGTAAGTTAATTCCACCTTTAAAATATTACAGACCTAAGCTAATTATTTCTATGCACTTCAGTAAAATTTCTGTCATTTTAGACAGTTACATCTACCCAGAATCCTTTGTATTCTAGGAACAGCTTATTCTTTTTAAACATTGTGGGAGTATCATGCATGTATATGATATTTCTCTTTATTAATGACATGTATTTTCCCCAAAGTATTTCCCAGAAGATAAAAATCCAACTGAAAAGTGAGGGGGAATATTGTAAATCCTTTACTTCTTTTTCCTTTAGAACACCTATTACTACATGATAGTATTTCCCCCAAGACGATTTTTTATTTTATTTGAAGTTGGCAAAAATCTTTGTGCTAAATCCTTTGAGCATACCTCTAGTGATAGATGTCAGATCAGTGCTATATGGAAAAACTTTTATTTGACAGGTAGATGACAGGAAGAAATCTCTCTCTCCAAAATATGAGTCATAAGTATAAAATTTTTCTGTGAGATGAGTATAATCTTTTGTTCTTTTATATATAGGAGTTGTTCATGTTATTTTCAAGATAGTCATTTTACATAATACATTTGAATAAGGTAAAACTAAAGCAGTTTGAAAGTCTCATAGTTGTTAAAATTTGAATAATTTGCTTAATATTTTTATATATACTTAAAAATATTATGTGTAAAGTATGATAGAAATATATATGATATAAATTTCTGATACTTTATTGATATTTTATTTAATATTCAATATTTTCCTAATAGTAAACTAAATGTGTAGATTCACAAACTATAAATAGAGAATACACTCAAACTAAGAAGTATATTAGTAAGTCATGATCTTAGTAGGATGGGATACATGGCCTATAATTGAATGAAAAAGCCTATAAAAGTTTTACCTTATAAATACAAATAAAATTATTCTTATTTATTATAAATACTACCTTATTCTACATGGTGTTATTTGAGGAAATGATGTGTTCCCTACTACTACAAGAAGACAGAATAAAAACTATTCTTGACAAAATCTATCATTCTTAAATTATCTAGTCTATTTTGTTGTTATTACCTTATTTGTATCTCTCTAAGAAATATCAGGAATAAAGAGATAGTCAAAATCTCATTATATATATGATTATATATCACTATTATCATTTATACATGCTATCTCATACACACATATGTTACAATTATCACAGTCAAATCATTTTTCATACATATCAAAATGATAGTTTCTTGATTTGCAACTTGCATAGTTTAACGTATGAAAATAAGGAAGTTTATACTCATGTGAGATTGTTAAAATATGTGTCTAGAAGTAGCCAAACCTCTGCAGTGTTTTCAAATATGAAAGCAGAATAAACAGTGAAAGCTCGGGGAGTTGTCAAAGAAAAATTACTTCTCTTCAGACACATTTTCATCTCAAGCTTCCTCAAAGGGCTTCACCTCAGAATCTTTTCAGTTGTCCGTGTATAACAGACAGATCTTTTCCTTAAATAAGTTGGCTTGCCCTACTTGGACACATATGATCACTTTGGGTATTCTCTGTTTCTTTGTTTCCTTTTCATAAGTCTCAAAAATAATAGAACTGTCCAGGCAAAGCAGTAACATTAATATTGCATTTTTAAAGGTTTAAGCTTATATCGTGATAATCAGTGTGTTCTTAGTGGCTCAACATTAACAAGAAATAAAGAGTTTTATTTTCATAGAATAGAATAATCAAACCATATCTGAAGAAAAATTCTTGGTTCATTTCCTTATCTAACTTAGGTCTTCAAAACACATTCTGGAGACATAAAATAACCCCAAAGAGAGTAGAATATTAGAATAAATCTATTTTATCTAGACAAATTTTATATGGTACCTAATCCCTAGTAAGATTCAATCGTAAAGACATGAGCAAAAAAGACTTTAGTGTTTTGAATTTTGTTGCAAAAATATTTAAATATATTTATTTTACTCAATATATAGTTTATATGCTATCAACATCACTCCTACTACATATGATTTAGAATTGACAGATTATTTCCATTTAGGTAATTTCAGATCACATTCCAAAACTTAATGTTATAAATTAATACTATAAAATGGTGTATTACCTTACACAGAAAGTTGATCTTAAAACCCAGAGACTGGGCATTCCTTGAGCCTGAGTTCATGTAGTTTCCAACTAGAAGAATCAACTCTAAGAGTCTGTTAAAGCTTTCACTCTTCTTCAGTTCTTCACATGCAAGAGTTACTGCTATGATGCTTGGTTTGATGTTGTTGACATGTTCTTCAAAGGTGAGTTTGAAAAGGATGCTCATGAGACGAGGCCGTAACATTTTCACTGTGCTCATCTGTAAGATAAGGAATCTCTATGAGAACATCTTTTTATAATGTTCTTTCATCATTTTATTGGGGATAAATTCATGGACAAAAATCCAAGTTCACAAATATACACTCAGCTAGATCCCTCTGACATTTAAAATATACTGCTTTTGTTTGTTTTAAGCTTTCTAAGAAATATTTAGGTAAAGTTTAAAATAATCAAAAGAGGTCAGGTTTGTTAAACAAGAAACAGAATCATGATTATAACCTAAATAAAATTCAGCTAAGTGTGAACAGCTTCTATATATTAATTGCAAAGTCTTTGGTCATTCGTAGCATACAAATGGACAAAATTTGTTTCTGAGACGAAGTAGAAAAATTGATACATATCAAATTGAGTTAAGTGCATATCTCACCATACATAGAGTGTATACATGATGGCCAAAATATAACTATTTTTTCCAAAGAAATTATCTGCCAGCATAATGTTGTAGTCAGAGGATTAACAGGGATGAATCATTTCATATTTTAGAGGTTATGATTTGTATTAAAAAAATTTGGTGAATATTTAAATATGTCCTAAAGATTTTTCACCTGCATGCCAGATGTTGGTGTTAATACATTATTCAAAATTTTATTGTTGGTTTTATTCAAAACAGTTCAACTTGTGTTTTAACTACATTTTTTGTTAGAGTCCTGATGCACATTTCAAATTCTCTTTGGTATAACTCCAATAATAATTATTTTGATGTTTGAATTTCCTTTAGTTCCAAATTATTTAATTAGTTTTAATTTAGCAAATGAAATCAGAGAAAGGGATGGGTGGAGACTAGGCACCCAGGAGCATTTTTTGCACACACAATGAATAGAAATTATTAAACATGCTAATCATACTCAATTTGGCACATTTGGCTTGGTTTCTTAAATACAAATGCTGAGCACTGACTAGGCACTGAGATATCTCCAAGCAGTATGACATTCACTGAAAGCATGAACAAAAGTCCTTTTGTTTTAAATATGTCCTCATTTTGTAGCCACAGTTAGTCTAAAACTTTTGATCCTTCTATCTCAGTCTTCCTGGAGCTCCACATACAATTGCAACAGGGAGGAACTGTTTTAAAACATAGAATACCCTTCTATTGTACCTTCTGTTATGCCCCATGTGTTTATTTTCAAGTACATGTTCTCTAGGTGTTGGCACAATTTTAGAAAGTTATGGTACCTTAGAAGTATCCCTGAGCTGGGGGAAGGGACTCACTGGGTACAGCATTTGGGAGGGTACAACTGTTACAAATTTTGCTTCCTGGTCTACTGTGGTGTGGACAGCCTTTGCTACATACACACAAGCACCACTAACTGATCTGCCCTGCCATGCCTTTCCATACCATGATGGACTTAAATCGGAAAACATAAGCCAAATAACCCTTGCCTCCCTTAAATTACTTCTGCAAGATAGTTTGTCACATTTATAAGAAATGTCTATATTATACATTTGAAAGCTCCACATGAATTTCTGGGTAAGTTATGATGATGGCTACAGTAGTGAAACAACACACTTCTCAGGCTCTCCTTTGACAGTGACTTGCCTATTACCTATAGGTCTGCCGCTATCTATGTGAACGATTAACTTCTACAAATTCTATTGTTTCAAAGTCTTTCCAGGAAGATATATAAAGTAAACGAAGTGACAATTGCCTTGCTACAGTATGTACACAGCTCTTATCACATTGGGCTATTTTGTTTAAAGTACTCAAATTATTTTCATGTTTCTTCAGTACTCTCTTGGCAAATACTAAGCACACTACCTATTTTAAGATGCTTACATACATTTGGGAAAAACATGACACAGACATGTGAAAAGTACTGTAGGCAATAAAACAGGCACAATTCTAGATAGGCAAAGAGATATTACTGTTTAGAGAAGTTTCCTGGAAGGATAAAACCTTTAAACTTAACAACTGCAATATTTAATTAAAGTTTCTCAATAGAGAAAATAAATACACTAGTGTTTCAGTGTGTTTACTTATATATAAAAGAGAACACACAGGAAAGAGACCTAAAGAATAATAGAGAGCAGTTATATGAGAACTAGTTTACAGATTGTACAGATATGTTTTTATAGTTACAGCAATGTTACACAAGAAACGGTTCACATAGTCCATATAAAGTAAAGAAGACTGGAAGCTAATCACGTTAAAGTCTGTGTCCAACATGTGCAAGTCCCTCTATGTATACATGTATAGAAAATCAAGTTCCTGTGTGTATTATGCCACAATTTGTCTCCATCTCTCTGACACCATTTATTCTTTCAGTTTATGCAAAACTGGTCTGCTAGAGTGCTCTGGATATTTGTGTATTACCATATACATTTATGGAACTGCCTACTATATTAACTACTTTGTTGTTTTTGTGATCACATAGTGCACCAAAAGCAAGCTTAAGAGAGAAAGGGCTACATTGCAGAAAGGTTGAGGGTATAGTTCATCATAATAGGGAAAGCGTGGTAGTGGGAATAATAGGTGGTTGGTCACATTGTATTTACAGGCAGGAAGTCAGGAGAAAACAATGCTTATGCTCATCTGCATTTTTACCCTTTTCTTATTTTATTCAGTCTTGCACCCTTGTCTAATGGATAATGCCATCTATATTCATGGTGGGTTTTCAGCTTCTAGTCAACATGTCTCTGCTCTGTTGGAATGTGTACAGATCCTGCAGGAACCAAGCCACCAAGGTGGCATTGGTCCAAAATCAATAAGGAATGTGAACTTTAGCCATATATGAGTAAGCTTTCAGTCTTGTTTAAGTGCTAATAAAACCTTTGCACATTTATACTTTATTCTGTCTTGACTCTATATTTCAATTCTTAATATACAATCTCAGAGTATGAATTTGCTTTTGTTCAGTTTTTTATATTGCCTTCAGGAGAAATGGTATAGCTAATATGTATATTTTAGTAAGAATAGTTACAGCAATAACAGCAGTTAACATTTATTGAGGATTTTCTGCCAGACATTTTTCTGCATGAATGATTTAATTCTCCAAAACATCCTAGGAAAAGTGTGTTGTCATTGCACTGCAACTATGTATGTGTGATGCTTTGAATGAGAAACACCCCCATAGGCTCAGGTATTTAACACTTGTTCTCTCATTGAAAGAACTGGGCGGTCTTATAAAATGTGGTTTGCTGAAAACATTCCATCACTAAGGGCAGACCTTCTGTGTTTATAGTCTCATCTCATGTGTAGTGTGTATGTGTGTTCTCAGCTTTCTGCTACTGTCTCTCTCTACTTCTTGATTGAAAAATAAAAATAAAAAATAAAAAACTTTAGAAGTTGAAGTAGGCATTGGTATAGAATTGGTTAGTGTTTGATTGTTCATTTTGCTTCAGGGATTGTGAGAAGATGAATGTGCTTCAGATTGGCTGTGACATAAACAAAAGTAGGCTACATCAAGGACTAAGAAAGACAGCAGAGGCAGATTGTGTACAGTTTAGCAATGATTTCAGTCAAACATAATTTTCGGGGTGAAGTGATCTGCCTATTTTTCAGTTCTTCACTTTTTAAATCTGGAAACGTAAGAAAATTGTTGTGAGTATTTTTCTAAGTTGTAGAAAGTTAGAATGAAAGATCCTAGTTGTAAGTATGAACATAAGAAAATATTACCTGTAACTCTGAATTTTGTTATATCATTCAAGTAGGTTTGGTTGGTGATTTTCTTGTATGCCAATACTGCATATTTTTTTCTAACAAAGATGCTATTAGCTTCTGCTTATTAAGATTCTCAATGTTAGACTAAAGTTCCAATTATTACAATTGCTCATGCAATACTGCATATTGACAGTCTTTGCACACATTTTAACATGTCCTTTACTGACAATACTTACCATTTAAACTGAAGCTATATCAATCTATCAATTTAACAAACTATCTATCTATCTATCTATCTATCTATCTATCTATCTATCTATCTATCTTACACTTGATTATGTTATTTATATATTAGTTAAGTGCCCTAACTGATTTATCTAAAGCCTCTACCTTTTACCCTCTAAATCTTCTCATTGGTGATAAAAATGATACATTTATGACCACAGAATAATATGGCATTACAATAGTATTTATCAAAACTTCGAAATAGAGTTCAATTTGATAATTATATGACTAGATGCTTTGGAAGGCAAAAATCACCGAGAAGGCAAGTATGAGTAATAGCATGGGGAAAAGAGTCAAATATTGTACCTTGATAAGCAGCTAGTAGAGGGTCTTGCATATGTTAGATTAGACATTCAAATATTTGTGGACATATATTAACACTCCTTAGATGCGTAACAAATCGCAGAAAAGAGAATTTTTTTTCCAGGAAAGAGACATTGTATTTTGAATGAAATTAAGAATGGATGATAGCTTATTTTTCCCAAATAATGACATCAGTTATGATGTCAACCATGAAATAAAAAGGAATTACATTTGTATAATAGCTAGTATTAGGTGGTAATCTGTCATTAGTCAATTTGACTTAGGAAGAAATTGGAAAACGTAGTACAGCTTTAGCTGCCTTTGATTTAGCAAAATTTTCTTCACTCACCACATACACCAAAGTTTAACGCATGGAAAATGATGATAAATGATAGCTGATTAAAACTATATGAATATATTCATTCACAAAAACTAGAACTACTAGTAAATTAAGAAGATGCATAGAAGATAAAATCTAAGGATGGTGGGGCTGGCCTAAAATTACAGTGTATGAGAGGTTAAAACAGAAGTTCAAAGTCCTCCTCAGCTACAAAGCAAGTTCATGTCCAGCCTTGTTTACATGAGATTTTATAAGGAAAATATGCATAAATACAAACAAAGAAGACACAACACGGATGGTTTGAAGAAGGCTAAAAGATCTTACATAACACTATTTGACACTAGGTAGTTAATTCCAGCAATAATACTCAGACCCAATATAATATATTTTAAGGTTAGGGTTTAAGAGAAATCTTTTTTTTTAAATTTCCAGACACAGCAAGAATCAAATATCTATACTCTCAATGGCCATGACATTAGTTGCTAAGGAAGATACAGACTTTTCAGTTTTACATTAGTGAACCCAAACTCCAGTTTTGTCAATTTATAGTTATGTGACCAAGTGCAAAAAGTTAATTAATGTTTCTCAGTAAAATGCATTCATTATATTAATTATTCATGTTCCATAGAACATGAATTGGATATCATATGGAACATGTCTGCTCTGTCAAGTGATACCATTGGAAAACAACTGCTGCTGTTAGCTTTACCTTCTTTATTAATCCTTAGAAATTCCTACCAAGAAGGACACAGGGTCTTAATGTGTGTACCAGACATGACATAAAGTCCTTTTGGATCCACAATTAAGTACTGTGAGTCTGTGGTAGTTAATGAAGATTGTGGCTCATTATTCACTGGATAGACTGAAAATATCATGCTCCATTTTTTTCATCCACAATATACATAATGTAATTTCTTATTTTCTTAACAAAAATCAGGAGACTGTAGAAAAAGTGACATCCTTTGAGGATATCTCTATCCTATCAATTATTTTCTCTAGAACACATCAACAGAGATGGTTTCAATCTTAAGTGTGAACTTTAATAGTCATGCCAGTATGTATTGATGGACAGAAACTGATATGCCTTCAGAGGGTTTGACTCTTTAAAGGAGTAATATGGATAGTCATGCTTACAAATAATAAGGAGCACTGAGCTACATCCCCAGCCACATATACAACTATTAAAAGGCTCATGTCTCATAAAGGTGCTTGAGTGTTCCTAAGTGATATAAGTAAATAAAGCAGAGATTCTGTAGAAATGTATGTTATGTTTGTTGTTGAGGTCCCTTGCAGCATTTTAGTTGAATGGCATCCTTTATTTTATAATTCATTCCTTGAAGTGATGTGGGATGCTGACCATGGTGTTGTATTATGTAAGGGATTTATTTGTGTTGCAAATTACTTGTCTATCAAATCACATCAAGTGACTCTCATTTCTTCAGCTTATGTGCACTATATTAAAAAAAAAGTGCACTGACAGCTTTAGTGAGAGAACTACAAGTAGGTTATTTCCCCAAAGAGCTAGGCACAGTTTCATTTATGTAATTTGAATTGTATATACTTCATAACTATAAAGCTGGTGAATATAGATCTAATAGCAAAATACCACAAGAATGCACAGAAAAAAATAAGAAGCAGCAGTGCTAAAAATAATGCATGAATGAGGAGAAGGGCGTGCAAACTTTAGGGTTATTCACTTCACCTTTAACTAATGTCAATCATATCTGAATAAAACTGAAATTTTAGTCCTTTGAAATTGACAGAATTTGTTCCAGTTATTACATGGATATCAAAAGATAGTCTTTATTAAGAGGCATTATATATTGAATTTACAAAAGTTTTGTTCTTATTTTACTATATTAAACAGGAGGAATTCAGAAACATTAATGGATGGATTTCTGTTAGGCTCACAGTAAAATTGAGAGGCAATGACTGACAAAATTCTGTCTGGGACTACAGAGATGAAGTAGACACATTTGGGATTCTCTGTTAAATGAATAATTTTCTTATTTTCTAACACACAATAATTTCTTCAAGAGCAGGAACTCTTTTATTCATTGCTTTACTCCAGTACCTAGAGAAAATAATCAATACAAAAATTCCTGGACGTTAGCTGTCATGAGAGACGAGGGTCATGGTTAATCTGCGAATTGAAGCTTTAAAATATAGAGTGGTGAAAACTGACTCTACATCAGAAAAATAATGATGTGCTGATAGAGAATATTTCCCCAAAGATAGTGATATGTGGAAATTATGCATTGAGAAACATCTACTCGCCTTTAGTATGGAACAGAACACAATAACAATGTCTGCCCCCAAAGACACTGTAAACTCAGAGGAATGACACTGAGAAGTTGAACAAGAATTTCAAAATATTCTTGTCAAAACACCTATATGAGGCTACAAATGACTATTAAAACTACTGTGAAGCTGTACTATTCTATTAGGAAATTAGACACATATGGAAATAAACAAGATGGTGAAATTTTGATATTTAAAATGTAATGAAAAGTAATCATTTACAAAATTGATTGACAAGCACTGAACAACCGTGAATACCAAATTTTCAGGTGGTTTCATTTTACTTTGTTTTATTATAAAAGATGACCACAATAAACAATCCTGAGAATGGATTCATATGAGGAATTAATGAAATGACCAGTAATATAAAGGATTTTATATTAACTCGTAATATAAAGGATTTTATATTAACTCGTGAATTTTCTTTCATTTAATCAAAAATTAGCAAGTTGCCTTTTCCTCAGATAAAATTATCCACATCTAGAAGTGAGAGCTGGCATTCACGTGTGCAGACAAATGAAACCAGAAACAATGAAAAGTTACTTGTTAAAACACTGTACACACTGATTGCAAGCAAGATGAAGAAAAATGAGATTTTTTTCTTAATGAATATGCAAACCCAGAAAGTGATGTAATATTAACAAAACCTACAATCTGCGTTCTAACATACTTGCTTTTGATACTATAAAGAGGAGGGAAGCTTTTTACCAGTCTCCTTTTCACCTGGTTAAGCTTTCTTTAACAAGGTCTGTAAGCTCGTTTTTGAGTCTTTAAAACAATTAAAGCTAAAAGAGCTTATAGGTGTAGTTCTAACTCTCCTTTTACCTTCATATATTGTTCTGTCAGCAATATCACATATCTGTTCATTAATGATTTACAACTATGAGGTTATCGAAACATCTTTTTCCCCCTAGATTATAGCTTGAGAATGTTTGTAATTGAAAAATATGGGTAATTTTGAAGTCAGAAAAATGAAAGTACTGATTACTAAGAGAACTAATTATTGCCTTCTTCCCTCAGAAGACATGCTAGTTTAATAGATATACACAGTATGGGTCTCCATTTCCAGTGCAAGACAAGTGGGAATTTCCATAGCTCTGAGGTTTGAGAACAGCTGAGCTGCAAACACACTCAGAGTCATCTAAAAGCTCCAGCTGGGGGTTCTGACTGTCAGAGCTTTCAAAGATCTGTACTTTTCTTCCAGTAAAGGTACAGCACATAATTACAATGGATGTACCAAATTCAATTCCGTAGGAGGTAGGTTGAAGGACAAGTCAGTGGGAAGCAATGCAGCCAATCCATTCCTTTAAAGATGAAGATTATTGATCACAGAAGGTGTAGGAAGTAGCATGTCCCTCTTGCTGGGAGGTCTGCCTCCACAGAGGAAAGATCTTCTGCTTGATATTGTTTGTTTATGCTTAATCCCCTCCTCTGTTTTTCCCCTCCCAGTTGATTACAAGTGATTATATGCAAACACAAGGTTGTGACAGTTTAGAAAAGCAAAAAATTATTGAGAAGCCCACAACACAGGGCCTGACTCAGATAAGCTTTCTTTTCTATCCCTGCAAACATATCAACCAGTTTTGTGAAATTAGCTGTTCCTTATTGGTAGTAGTATTTTAAACAATATCTAAGAAGTAATCTCATGTATGGCACCTATCTTCCATATCTGACTCTGCTTTTATTTAGGGAGTTATATATTAATGGAAATTCTATAATGCACTGGGCAAGAGGTACTGAAATAAAAGCAGGAAGGAAATTCTTACTATGTAAAAAAGCAAGACAAGGAAAATTCCATAAAATGTTTAAATCTGTCAGTGTTAGAAAGTGGCATATAAACTGAGAGTAAGACAGGAGAGGAAAGGGCCCACTGGAATTTGGATTTGTCAAACATATTCAGCAATAATTTGGTAGGGACAAATCATGAGAGATATCAATGTGGTTCATCTACTTATAGAACTAATAATCTAAGAGAACACATTTAACTAATAACCTCAAAAATAACTTACTAAATTATTACTTTCTACAAAGGAATGTTTTATTGGTTATTTTATTTATTTACACTTCAAGTATTATCCCCCTGCCAGGTTTCCCCTCTGCAAACCCTCATTCCCTCTCCCCCTGCCTCTATGAGGGTGCTCCCACACCCACCAACCCACTCCTACCTCATCTGTCTAGCATTCTCCTATGCTGGGGCATCAAGCCTTCATGGACCAAGGAATTTTAAAAGGAGGCTCTGGGACTTTAGAAAGATAAACCTACCTTTGCTAGTTAGGACCATGGCATAATTACTTCGAAAGGCAAATTTAAGCTAAGATTTCAAGAATGAGTTTCAATACTATTGGTAAGGACTGGGAATCAGAGATGATAACACATGCAATGATTCTGAGAAGAAAGAATAAGTTCACACCCATAACAAATGAAATTCAATATGTCTGCATACAATGAGCTCATCCACACCAAAGGTTAACATCTACAGCTAAGAAAGGTTGGCAGGTGTGAGGACAAAATGGGCCTGAGAAGCTAAGATAAGTTAATACTGTGGGGATGGCCAGGAGTATGTCTCAGTGGGTTAACTGTTTGCTACATGAACACAAAGACCTTAGTTCAGACCCCAAAACCCATGGAAAGACACAGAGGCATATATCCATAACCCCAACAAAGGGAAGAGCAGAGAAAGTCACTGAGGAGGCCAGCATCTGGGAAATCTGGGCTCATTCCCTGAGCGAAAACAACAGCATTAATTCAAGAACAAGTAGGTACAGAAGAGTTCAGGACAGGAGGCTAACTAGAGCCCAAAAAAGAAGAGCCTGGGTGATACAAAGACAAAGCAACTTTGGAGGTAGAATAGAAACAGGAGGTCCAGAAGTGCTTTTGTCATGTCACTGGTAAGAAAAGATTTCATGGTAAATGGAAAGAATGGAAAGACAGGCAGAATAAGAAGTGAAAGAGAGAAGTAGAATGTGGTGCTAGAAACTTATTTTCTGAAGTCAAGGAAGCACTGAAGAGTTTTGGTATTGAAATTATAAATATCAATTTTTAATAAGAATATACTATGCAATATAATAGGTAAAGAAAGCTCAGGCCAAGGGCTTTATCAACTTGAGGATTCTCTTATTAGTGAAAAGGATTCTGCTTTCCAATGCTCTCTTCACATTAGGCAGCTGATATAAATCAAAGGGCTAAATAGGATGATAGTATATCCTCACAGTTAATTTAGTTTGATAATATTTTAGTGCATGTTTTACTTTTCTGTCCTTTTAAAGTCTCTCACTCACACTTTTGTATGAAAAGTTCCTTATAATTCAAAAATATTTACTGCCTATTTTACAGACTTACATAAATTTAAAATATGAAAGTTATTAGTAGTTACTATTAATTAATTATTAGGGTTACTATTATATAATTAAGAAGAGTGTGCCTAAAATTTATTTGATAAGTCTCAGTTGATATTCTCTGGCAATTTACTTAGTGCACACTGCCGAGAAATAACCAAGATTCTCTCTGACCCCACTATATCAGATATACAGCAAGATGCGGTGAGAGTAAAGAGGGAGACTAGGACAATTCATGTACACAAAGACTTAAATATTTATGATAATGTGCATAAACGAGAAATCTCTTCCATTTTCTACTTTTGCCTTTAGTTCTGAAGGTATATTGCTTTTCAGGCTCCCCCATCCCAATTTCATTTCCTCAGTGAGGTACCAAGGATATTCCTCCTGAAGGACTTGCTTGACAAACTAATACATCTTCTTAGATAAACTGCACTGAGAGAAAAATGGTTTCTGAGAAACTGTGTAGTGTACCTACTGTAAAACTCATAACCATCAGGATGCAGCTGAAATCTCAGATAGTGTATAGCCCTGCTTCAATTATAAGATGGATTTGAGGTGCTTAGGTTTCAAGTATGGACTTGGGGCTACAAATTTTATTATTTAGCACTCTGGTAAAGTGCGACTAGTTAATAAATAATACAGAGCCAATTCAGTTGACTAATAGATCTGATTTAAAAATAAGAGAAATATGCTCCCTAGGTTCATTATATGTTTTATTTGATCCCAAATATGCTTGCCTGATTTCCTTTCCAAAGATTTGACAAATCTTTCTACCTCAAGGTAGGCAATAGCATGCCCTAGAATAAATGAACTTGAAATATGAAAAAAACATTTACTGTATTTGCTAAAAAGAACATACTCAGTCCCATGTAATTGAGGGATATATGAACAAGAGATTAAAACTGCAACATAGGAAATCACATTAATTCTAACATAATTAATTTGAAACATTATACAAAAGTTTGGATGAAGCTTCCTAGGTATTTGAAAAACAGGTCCAAGGGTAATTGAAAAAAAATTCCTTTGTTTACAAATGGAAAACAATAGGGAAGCCAGAATAAACAAGAAGCCATAAATGAATTGCTTGCTCATATAGCAAATACATCCGACCTGAACACCTGAAGAATAATAATAAAAAATCTTTTAGCGGTTGGAAATTTAGCTGAACAGTAGAGTGCTCATCTAGCATGCAGAAGGCTGTGGGTGCAGCCACCAGCTCTGGAAAGAAATAGTTTCATTCAAAAATAAACTAAAACTTTGATGTCCTTTATATAATCTTTCTGGCTAATTATTTGAATAACAGGTTTGTGGTATTTTAAGACATATGACCATATCCTATATAAATAGTCATTACTTTTTGGCACTTCATATGATGGATATAAGGAAAATGATTAAACTATCTGAGGTATCTTTATAAGTTATTTGTCCTGACAGAAATAACACATTGCAAGCTCTCAATTGATTAATGACACTCAAGAACATTTGAAAATTCTTATCATTTTTCTTACACAATATATATATATATATATATATATATATAAAACAGTTTCTATTCTTTTTTATTTATGTAGATATTATTCTCTTATTTAGACGTTTTCGGGGAGCTAAATTCTAATCTTCAAATCTGAGGGGAAGAAAATTAGACAGTGTAATACAGCATACTACTTTTCATGCATTAATATCATTAAATATAAGCACTGTTAAAGAGACTATCCCATGATGTTTTGGCATATTTTATAAATGTCAAAAGCAACTTAGTTACTTTTTAATGCTATAGGCAAAAAAGATTTTTTCTAAGTCGATATTATATTTAATTATAAAGTTATAAAGTAAAAGACATCAACTAATATTTTATGTTTTTGCCCATGAGAAGTGTATTCATAGCACTTTAGAATCAATACATACCACAACACCAAACTGCTCAGGCTCACAGAGATCATCATATTCATTCTTAAGCTGTGCTAGTTCTCGGAGTACGTTCTGCTCAGGAAGATATTTTACAAGATTCTAAAACGAAAAATATAAAAGGTTAGTGGTTGATCAGTAAAATTGTTAAGCATTCATGGATAACTCAAATAATTATAATTTTTAAATCAACATTTTTGAATAAAAAATATATAAAGTAGGTCTGAAAGGAAGGTATGTCAATATATTAGAGACCTGTACATTTCATCATATATATATATATATACCCCCAAATCAGATAATCTAGAATGAAAAACTAATTTCTCAACAAAGGATTCAATGAGGAATTGTTTCAAATAATTAAACTATACAAAATAATTATTTGTCATCTAGTTTAAAATAAAGAGGAAGGAGTATTTGCTAACTTGATACCAACACTAGTAAAAGCAGCCAATGAAAGGAAAGCTATTAATAACGCAAGAGACTGGTGAAAATCTTATTTAAAATGTGTGTGCTAATTCAAACATTCAGGACTATGCTGTATGTAAGTGATCAAACAGGCATGATTGAGTCATTTTTAATACAGGCTTTCCAAATGCTTTTAATATTGTCATCTCATTTAAATTTCTAGTAGATTACTCATAAATTATACATTTTCAAGTCTGTTTTGTTAAACTCTTTCTTTTATTAGACAGCTTAATTAATTCATACTGTTAGTTTCATCAGTCCTGTAGCTAATACTTAGTTATTTATTTACTTTGTTATTACTCCTTGGCTATTCTATTACCAGGTTCTTTTTGTATATCTAGGATAGGTCATAGATCAATGCACACCCACAAAAAAATCTTAATGAAATGTAAGAGACAGAAATCATCAAAACAAGTTTTAGATAACAGTAGAAAGGACCTCAGTAGAAATGATGTATATTCATTACTGATGTAAGCTTTTAATGGGTCACAAATTAAGCAAAATGGGAAAGTAAGGGAGAAAAATAAAGAGATCATGAGAACTATGGGATCATTATACTATATACCTCACAGTAGTTCTTGCCTCAAAGTATTTTCTTTCTTTTTTTTAATTGGGTGTCTTTTTTCCTTTTTTTATTGGATTTTTTTCTTCTTTTATTCGATATTTTCTGTATTTACATTTCAGATGTTATTCCCTTTCCCAGTCCCCCCTCCCCCCCAATTAATCCCCTTCCCATCCCTTCTCCTCCTTTTTTGCTTTTATACCATTTAAATTACATTCAAGTATTAAGATCAGTTCTAGGTTGAGGAACTAGCAATACAATAGATACAAATAGTTACATTTCAGATGTCATCCCCTTTCCCCATTTCCCCTCCCTAGGAACCCCCTATCCCATCCCCTCACCTCCTTTTTGCTTTTATACCATTGTAATTACATGCATGTATTAAGGTCAGTTCTAGGTTGAGGGACTAGCAATACAATAGATGCAAATAGTCAAGGAACAAGCAAGACAATAAACACAAATAGCCATAGAACAAGCAAAGCATTAAACACAATTCTGTGAACACTCCCATGATCACTGTTTCTAAGGGCTTATCAGGATGTTCAAAATATCCGAAATATATACATGAATATAAACACTTAAGAATTTCATCAAATTACATATTCTAACCTCATAGTGATCTGCATGGAAGCACATTACATTACACAGTGGAGACTTAAAAACTAATAAGTCTTAATGTAGTAACAAGAAGAGAAGTGTATCATTTGTCACATATAAGAGCTTTTTCTTCTTATTTTTCTATTTTTATTGGATATTTTATTTATCTACATTTCAGATGTTATCTCCTATCCCCATTTGACCCCCCAGAAGCCCCCATCCCATCCCCCCTGCCTCCTACTTCTATGAAGGTGTGCCCCCACCTACCCACTCACTCTCACCTCCCCACCCTTGAATGCCCCCATAGAGGGGCATCCAGCATGCTTCGATTATTTTCCATAAAACATGTATTCTTGATATAGAAGGGTTCTGTATATCAAGTGGTAGTCTTTCCTTCTCTACACAGTTACTCCTAGTGTTGTTTTAGATAGGAAATAGGGAAAAATCATCCTTAACTGCTACATGGAAATGGCAAAATTCATTTGGAGAAATGTGCAAGTTGTTTGCAGAGGTGCTTATAAACCTCTAATGTAGAAGCTTCTGCTAACAAACAAACAAACAAAAGCCCTACCAGAGTTGGCAGGAACAATCACCAATTACATAGACATAAAATCAAACAGATCAGACAGGTATTATAAAATTCATATTGCCTAAACTCACTTCACAAGAAAAAAATAGCTCTTGAATTTAGTGTTTGATTCATATTCCAACTACTTCTGATCTGTAAATAAATTACAAAGCTTGGTTAATAGTTCATATACCTACCGTATGTGCCATAGGGTGGAAAGCTAGATATAGTAGTAGAAACTAGAAACAAACAAAAATGAAACTTTCGATGTAACAGGTTCTGAAAAATTACTGGATGATAGGCAAATGATCTGTAAGATTTAAGGCATGAGTCATTCCACTTCTCTCTCCCCTGCTGGTGCTTAATAGCATGTTTCCTCACCCTCCACAAGTATTTCAAAATGTGTGTTTTAAAGATCAATTCAGTGTTAGGATGAAAATTTCACCCTAGAAAATGTCAGTGAGTTGAAGTTTACTTAAAAAAAAAAAAAAGGAGAAAGCAGTAAGTATGCAACCAAATGAGATTTTTTTCTCATCTTTTATGCATCACAAATTCACTTTCTGGTAACTGTCAGTGTTATTTGAAGGAATTTCTCCTAACAGACCACAGGTTTCTAACTACTTTTTACATTTATGCAATTATTCTATAATGCTTCCAAAATTTTATTTCTTTTAAATGTTAATTGCACATGTAAAGGTTACTTAAGAAAAGGTATTGAACAATACTGCCCTTTCCTTCTTGACAAAATATAACCTTTCTTTTTTTTGTCTTATATCTCATTAAGTCATTTTTAGTAGTAAAGAACTGAATTAAGTTCAGTGGAATTAAGTCTATCATTTACTACATAAACGGACGAGGACCAATATTTCTTTTGAAAATGGATTTTTGCAGTATTATTTAGCCATATACACATGAATAAATACATGGATACTAAGATTGTATTAATTTCTAATGATAAGTATATGCATACTTATTAATGAAGAAAAGGATGTTTTCTCAAACACTTGGCTAAGTCTCTGCCATTTTAACACAAGTTTCTCTACTTGCTTGAACAGAAAATTCAATTTCTTAATTATGACTCCTTATTAGGGCATGTTTATCAACACAGCATGTACAGCATGTAGCTTAAACAGTTGAGTATGCATGTGTGCATATGTTCTGGATGATTTTATGTAAATTTGACACAAGCTAATGCCATCTTAGAAGAGGAAACCTCAATTAAGAAAAGGCTTCCATTAGATCAGGTTATAAGCAAGTCTGTCAGGCATTTTCTTAATTAGTGATTTATGGGAGTTTTTAGGGATTCCAGTCCATTATGAATGGAGTGGTCCTGGTTTCTATAAGAAAGCAGGATGAGCAAACCATGTGAGGCAAGCCAGTAACCAGCACCCCTTTATGGCTTCTGCATCAGCTCCTCCCTCTAGGTTTCTATCCTATTTAAGTTTCTGTCTGTCCTGAATTCCTCTGATGATGAACAAAATGTGGGACTGTAAGTCAAATAAACCCTTTCTTCTCTAACTTGCTTTTTGGTCATGGTATTTCATGCAGCAATGGAAACTCTAACTAGGACATCATATTTAAAGCTTTAAAATCACATTTGTGTGTTCTTGTTCTTTATTCTTAGAGTTAATTAAAAATATATTTTTTATTTAAATAGTACCAAACCAGGTACTAGCCTTATTTTTTGGTTTATACACATGCTTTCCAGTAATACTGCTCACCTCCTATGTGATGGCCAGATTAGATATTAGATATTATGCTATTAGAGGATTATAATCTAAATGGGCATTTGTATGCTAACTGTTGTTGAGCCAGCAGAAGAGACAGTGTGACACAGTTCAAACCACTGGAGCAGAGCTCACAGGTGTAGGCCTTCACAAGTGTTGAAAGTTGGTGGTGTAAGGGTTGTTTGTATATTTTACTTCATGTTCCTCACATTTCAAAAGAATATACCCATTTTCAGTTTGTCTTCTAAACAACAACCATGAAAGCATTAAACAAACAAACAAACAAACACAAAAACTACTTCAAGTCTAATCTTGTCATAATTGTTCTATCAGAAACAATTATTAATTTTTGTATACTGCTCTAAACTATCTTACATATATTCTCATGGATAAATTTACAACTTTTAAAATAATGAGGAAAAAAATCACATGATTTTGAACACATCATGTTTTGGGTCATTTATTTATTTATATGATAAATAAAGGGGAACTTATCAAACAGAAATTTAGGTTTTGCAAAAAAAAGTCTAATTTTGTATTCTTTGAAATATTTCTATCTCTACCTCAAAGCAATATTCAAAATGTCTATGAAAATAATACATAAAAATGTATTTGGCCAGGAGCACTGATTTTCTAAGAGATACAAAAACAGTAACAGTCTTCTCTGCAATCTTCAAAATAGGATTTTCTTTTCAACTAGCGATGTGTGCTCATATTTATAAATATTTATATAGGTAACTCTTTCGCTACACTACAAAAAAATGCAAAACAATGCTGATAGATGGCATGTACAGATAATTTGAAAATATATGCCAATGCAAATTTTCAAATAAAATGACTTAATGTTAAATATACAACAGAGTATACAAATATGCTTTTTAAGACATGACTGGTGCTACATTGGTTAAGTAGTTTCGTTTTTAGTTTACCTAACATTTTCTCCAAATGTAGGCCCATTTCAGTTTGTCATTATAATGTGATAGCTTGTTCCATTTGCAATAAGTTACCAAACTCCTGAATGCCTGTCCTTTACACCATAACTGACACAGCACCACTTGTTAAAAAAAAAAAAAAAAAACCTCTTGATTGAGATGTATGGGAAATGATTAGCAAACTTTCGCCTATAATTATTTAAGAAAATGCATCTCTTCTCTGGAACTCTAACTGTTCCTGTCTAAAGAGAATAAGGAATTTTTATATTATACGTATCCTGTTTAGTATCTACACTTTAATACATCAAATATTCTTCATAAATTTAAGACAGCAAATAACTACTGCTCGCAAAACTGTAATTTCTCAACAACTAACAATAACTTCTTCCTGACTAGTTATGCTTCATTTTAAAAGTTATCATACTAATCAAACATTATAACAATTACCATAGAAGCAGTATACTGAATTACAAATGTGACTGATACTAAAGTAACTATACAAAATAAACAAAAAGGCAAAGATATTGCTATAGTCGTAATATGAGCATCTTATTAAAGTATTCTGAATAGACAGTAATGGCATAGGAGAAAATAAACAGATAAAAAGTAAAGATGAACAGCATTCTAGCATATAAAGTGAGAAGCAGTTTTAGAGGAAAGATATTTAGATTTTGTTTATCCAGTTCCAAATGGTCAACCCTGGAAACATACATACAATCATTACAGAGGGTGAGCAGGTTATATTTAGAAAGGTACATAGAAAAAAAAAGATATAAAAAAAACCAAAAATATACGCATATAACAACAATAAATGAAAAATAGATACCATCAAATTGAAAGAGAGCCAGGAAGGCCATATGGGATTTTGAAGTGGGGAACAGGAGGGCCTTTTCTTGGGCCCTTTTCCTTCTGCTCTGTTGTTTTGCATTGTCCAACATCAATGTGATTGTTTATATATATATTTTAAAAAAGAATGACCAACTGAATGAATGAAAATTTATCAAATAGGGTAAAGATTAACAACTGAAGTGCGATTTATACCTTTTAGGAGAAGGAAAAACCATTGGAATGGCACTGATATATAAATCACTTGTAGGCCAGGGATTAGGTTCAGCAGTTCTCTCTCTCTCTCTCTCTCTCTCTCTCTCTCTCTCTCTCTCTGTATGTGTATCTGTATGTGTATGTGTGTGCGTGTGCTATCTCCCCCTTTTGGGTGGCATTTTATTTTGTTTTCATGGTTTTGTCATTTTATTGGATTGTTTTTGAGAAAGAATTTAAAGTTGAGTGGGTAGAAAGGGAAAGATCTGGAAGGCCTTGGGAAAGGGAAAGAATATGAGCAAACTATACATATAATTTAAAAATTGATTTAAAAATCAGTCTGTAGGCTAGCCAGTAATGAATTTAACTAGTAATTCATGTGAGAATCCCTATCCCATTGTTGGTAGTATCAACTCTGGGCTGGTGGTCCTTAGTGCAATGAAAAATCAGGCAGAGGGAGTCATGAATACCTGCTCCTTCATGACTTTTACATCAAGTCCTCCAGGTTTCTACACAATACAAACCCGTTCCTTCCCAGGTTGTTTCTTTCTTTTTTTTTTGTCAAGATATTTTATCATAAAAACAGAAATTCTAACTAATAATGCACAAAGGAAGAATATTCAACATCTTATTTGCTTTTCCTACAAAGTAAATTATTTTCAAAGTTATTCATATATATATATATATATATTTTTATATATATATATAGAGAGAGAGAAAGATTGTGAAAGAGAGAGAGAGAGCAGAGTAATTATAAACAGAAAAACAAAATGTTTACTATTACATTTCGCAAAAAAACTGAGTGGGTATGTTATTTCCTGAGATGAGTTTGTCATGCTGAATCCTTCATTTAAATTAATATAAATAATGATCATAATATAGTAAAACAATACTTTCAACATACCAAAAGGATTATTACTAAAGGAGAGATAGAATTCAATGTTTCTTTCACTGCATTTAGGAATACTAGGTATTCATTCCTTGTTAACTATATAATTATTGCAGTGCACAAACAATGATAAGTGTTAATAAATTTGCACGCATGTGTTGAAGATGATGTATTAAAATATAATTAAATGTAAGCTCTGATTTCTAATGAGAGATATTGTACAACGTGTTTAGACAAGAAGACATTTTATTCCTTTCCAACAGTAAAATCAACTCAGTCTCTCACCAATATACCACAATAGGAAGAAAGGTGGGGTGCTAAAAAAAATCAATGAATTAATCATATGAACTAAGTTTTCATTCCAGATTGATCATGTGATATTATTTAACCTACCTGGCATATTTATAGATAAGCAGCGGAAATTGAGCATGTCAACTTTCTTAAGCTCTAGATACAAAGCATACAAATAGACTACTAGGTGATAAAGAAGAAAAAGCCAACTCATATTATTAGATGTTTGAAAACTGAGAATATTTGTGGCCTCTAATGTAAACAATGCCTGACCATGGCTTTTTGGTATTGAGAAGCAGAAACAGATTTCATAAAGTTATGGTTTTGATTGTGATCTATACTAAGCAAATATATAAAACTTAAGTCATTGAATTTATAATAAACTTAGAGAAGAATTAATTGTATATATCAAATTCTTTTATTTATTTATTTTAAATCAAATCATAATTTTTTTACTTATTCACACGGGGTTATAAACCCAAAAAGGCAGGATGTACGGAATCAAATTCTTAAATGCTACTACTTTTCCATCAAAAGGAAAATTAATTCTTAAAACAATGGTTTGCAACTCGGGACAATTTTGGATCTGCTATCTTCATTGTACAAAATCTAAAATCAAAACTGACAGTGAGTACTGCTATAAACATATAGAGGACAGAATCCCACAATCCAGTGCTCACATGTAATAGTCCAAGGTATGGAAAGATCCTCAGTTCAGTAACTAAAGGCTTTTAAATTGATTATTTATTTATTTATTTATCATTTATTTTATTTTGTTATGAAGCTATCAAAATGTATATATAGAAAGTGAATCAATATGTCAAGCACAGATTTAACTCTGTCTTGGAGAGTTAACTCTTCTTTCCTTCTTGACTGCTCATCTATAATACTGAAATAGAATAGCTAACATATGTTTATATACTTATCATATACCTTTATTAAATTTGATGACTAGGTAAATTCTAACTTTCTTTGAAGATACAGAATCATAGAAACCTGGAAAATGATTTGTGAAGATTTAATTTGATGTATAACATATTTCTGGCTGTCATCCTTGGAATATAATACAATGCTTTTAGAAATGTAATCAAGTGTTATGTGCTATTAAATACTTTGATAACCAAATCTTCTTTATGTTTCAACCCATTTTAATATCTGTTTCCCTTGCTTCTTAAGTTCAAAATTATTATTGTTAGAATTTTACAAGATATAAAATATAAAATAATACGAAGCAAGATTTTACACAACTATTAACAAAACATTGTTCTTATTCAAATTGTAAGAAGGGTAAATTTTTCACACTAAATGGTATAAGCAAATATTAATTCCTTAAAGCTACAGTTCCTCTCCTTACAAATAAGAACACAAGCAGTGTTAGTAACAAATGGAATCCTGGTTATTCTTCAAAAAATGATGATGTGCAGACACAATATCTGTTTGCCTTAGCTTCAGCTTAACAATAGACTGAAATTAGTACACAATGCTCAAAACCAAAACTGCTGTCAAAACAGACAAGGGAATACATTTTAAAATTCCATCTAATAAAAAGTTAGAAGCAAAAGCTGAAAAAAATCAAAACAAATCATGAATAAAAATATTAGTGTACTATAGAAGAATCACAAATACTTATTCCTCTATGATAAGAAATATGAAAGAAATATTTAAAGATTGTTCTTGTCAATTCTAATGTTTTGCTTTCTATAAATAATGAAGAAAATAAATGTGGAGAAAACCAGTTGCTATTTAAGAGAACAAATGTCTTAAAAATTCTACAATATTAATGGCTTTATAGCCTTAATTGATATACCTGTAGTCTTCTAAGGCTATCAACTCCCTTAAAATACACAAACACATGCCGACTCACAAACCTGAATAAAATACAGACGGTTGATAGCCACATAAATAGATCAATAATTGCAAAGATGGATTGAAGAGACAAAAAATGAGATCTACTATTACACATGCATGAACTTCCTGACTATAAGAATAATTATACACTAAAACTGGTTAATTGAGGGAAGTTGAACAACCTTTTTTCTTGCAGAATCAATAGATACCCATTTATTTTTGATGACTTAGGTGTAGCATTGCCTGGAATTCAGGGGATGGATTGAATGACCTTTGCTTCTATATAATCATGTTGTCAGTATTCAAGAATGAGTTATATAGATCAAGTAATCTGTTTTGAGATGTAAAAATCACATTTGAGAAAACATAATCACGTGGAAAGGTATAGGTTTTATGGCTTGCATGAACCGAAGTCTTAGATTTTCAACTGTGTTTTAGAACTATAAGGCAGCCAGAATACAAGAAAGTTATGAGTTGGGGGTGAGCAGAAATATTCTTGTGCATGGGTTTTCAGATATGAAGTGTCGTAGAGCTGCATTTTATCTGAGACATTACTTGTACATATTTTAACCTTCTCTACATAAAGAATGTTTTTAAAATGAAAAGAGAAGAAATGAGAATATGAGAGAATGATAGAAAAAATGAAGTAGGTGATGAGATAACAGCAAATGAAAAGCCAGAAAATTCCATCATCTGCAATTGTTTCTTAAATGAAGAGAGGAAGAAGACAGAATTCCATAAATAAACATATCTGCTTAAAAAACTGCAGAGGTCTGGTGTATACTTCAGCATATTTTAATGGAGACTTATAAAACAACCAGATGTAACTACAACTGTAGATATTAAAAGGAGCTCTATGCAAGAGGAGGACTGTAGGTAACACAGATGTACTGTTAATAGTGACAAGAACAAATTTTGAAAGTTTTTAATATAATCATATGACAAATTGTTAAAGATATCTATATATATATGACAAAATTATATAGTACTCTATTAATATGAGCCATTTTACATTTCTATGCATAAGTTAAAAATAAATGTAAAAGGTATTTTTCTCCTTGACTGCAGTCACTACTCACAGGTCTATGGCCTCTTTGTTGTAATTTATTTATCCTGGCTTGACATGCATATTGCTTTTTTCTCTGATTTCACTATCACCACCCATTGCCTCACTATAGGTGGTCTACAGAAATGTATTCCTTGACCTTCTATTTGTCACTTTTCTATCAATGGAAGCCTCAAGAATTTCAATAGTTTTCATACTTTAAGAATCAGTTCTTTGCAAATGACCCTCTGATCTTGTTTTCGGTACTGACCTCAATTCTATCATTGAAACATATTTTAGTATAATAATACCTATAGTCCCTTTCTACTGTGTCCTAGTTTTTTTTCTACCTAGCTTGTCTCTTCATTTTTTAAATATCCAAGTGTTACAACAACCTTGTAACAAAATTTTTTTTCTTTTTTTTTATTGAATATTTTATTTACATTTCATATGTTATCCACTTACCCCATCCCCCACCCACCCGGGAATCCCCCATCCCCTTACCCCTCTACCTTCTTCTCTGTGGATGTAACCCCCACCTACCCCCCCCACTCCCACTTCCCCACCCTCAAAATTCCCACACCCTGGGGCGTCCAGCCTTCATGAGGTCAAGGATCTCATCTTCCACCTGTGCCCAGCAGGGCCCTCTACTCTAACATATTCAGCTGAAGCCCTGGATCCCTCCCTAAGTGCTCCCAGGCTGGTGGTTAGGACCCTGGGAGCTGTGGTTGGTTGGTATTGTTGCTCTCCTCATGGTGCCACAAACCCTTTCAGCTCCTTCAGTCCTCACTCTAACTCCTCCATTGAGAACCTCATGATCAGTTCAATGGCTAGTTGTGAGCATCTGCCTCTGAATATGTCAGACTCTTGAAGGCCTTTGAGGAGACATCCATGTCAGGCCCTTATCAGCATGTACTTCCTGACTTCCACATCAGCATCTACCTTTGGTGACTGCATATGGGGTGGATACTCAGGTGGAAAGGTCTTCAAATGGCCCCTCCTTCAGTTTCTGTCCCTCACTTTGTCTCCATGTTTGCTCCCTTGAGTATTTTGTTGCTCCTTCTAAGAAGAACTGAATCACCCCCACTTGGTCTTCCTTTTTTATGAGCTTCATGTGGCCTGTGAGTTGCATCTCGGGCATTTCAAGGTTCTGGGCTAATATCCAATAATCAGTGAGTGAATACCATGTGTGTTCTATATATATTTAAATAGAAGCTATCTACCCCCACCCCAGCCCCACCCCCGATTAATGCCTGTATAGTTCAGGGCTTTCTTTATTTTGTACTTTGAAAAGTACTTTGGATTTGCCTGTTTATTCTAGTAATAGAAACCAATTGAGAGAGAGAGAGACAGAGAGAGAGAGAGAGAGAGAGAGAGAGAGAGAGAGAGAATAACTACATTAATTGAATGTTGCCCATATTCAATATTTTGTCATTTGAGGCAGACTACCAGTCATTAGATTGTGATCTCTGTTTGTACAATAGAACCCGAAACAATTCACTAATTACTTTCCATATGCTTGCTCACCACTATCCTATGTTAATTCAGAAATATATCTGAATTATAAAAGATACTATCCTTTATAGTCCTCAAATATTTGCCCACCATTCACTTCCAATAAGCACTTATTCAATCCTGGTAATACTTTATAGTCTAGTTTAAGGTGAATTTGTTCTACAAAACCTACCATAACCACAGTACCTGTGGAAGCATATCTATCAGGTTCTGTCCTTATTTGTTGTCTCATGGATTTGTTTCATGTTAGAATAAATTCTCAGGATAAAATCAAATGCATTTCATTAAAAATGAAACCAGATGTATTGAAATAGTTGTCAACATATTTACCAAAGCAAATTGTGTATAATAATAGATATGGGATCTAGTGGCAGGTCTAATAAATACTTTAATTCTGAAATATTAATGAGTATGGAAAATGTTTCTTGCTATCTGCCACAACTGGAATGAAAAAAGAAAATATTAATTCTGTTACTGTTATTTGTAAGTACTGTTTTTACTACTTTGATCTACTACTGTCTGTGTTTTAAATTAAATGAAATGCAATATGTTAATTAGAATTATATTCAAAGAAAGTTTTATTATTTTACACTACCATGTTCAGAACCTTCTGAGTGCTTTCGTACACTATATGCTATCCTTCTATGTAAATCTTAGATTATATATTTCTGAGAAATATAATTCCTCTATCCCCAGCATTTAAGAATAATTTGTAAGCATTATCTCAAATAATGCATACTTTAGTTTTTAATTTTTATCTTAACATTTAACAATTTT
The DNA here is from genome assembly GCF_004785775.1 of Grammomys surdaster. Lineage (NCBI taxonomy): Eukaryota > Metazoa > Chordata > Mammalia > Rodentia > Muridae > Grammomys > Grammomys surdaster. Next base: position 4,533,082 of record NW_021604563.1, read on the forward strand.
TAAACTGCTGCTTATTTCTTTTTCAGTGTTCTATATCTGTGTCTAAAAACCAAACATTACTTTCAACAATATACAGCCCAAACACTAGTCATCTAAATCAAAGTAGGTTTTTTTTTTACTAAATAAAAGTAGTTTTTATAAGTAGGTCATTTATCCTTTCAAATAAGTACAGTCTTCTAGTTGTCTAGTAAGGAATTGTTTATTGACCCGCTATAGGAGACATAACACCAATGTTAATTCACGTTCCTGGGAAATGATGTGTCCTTAATTTTTTTCTTTTTTTGCTGTTTTTGTTGCCATGAAGAGACAACTATGCTACATGAGCAACAAGCTGTGATTATGCTTAGATGGAGTTTAGCACTATAATCAAACTGAACTTACAACAAAGTTAATCTGATGACACATATTTAATGTTGTGCATTATCGATGTGCTACATGGTAATTAGACATAAATGGTAAACACTTCATGTGAATGGCAAATTGATGTTACTTTCACATCATTGAAGCAAACATATCTAGTTTGGAAGTCCATGGCTATCTTTTTGGCACACAAAAAGCAATCTTTTCGGGGAGCAGCAAGACTATAATCACTTCGCCTGAGGAGCATCTTCTTGCCAGAATATCTTAAAAAAATAGGACTCATCCAGGTAAAACTAATATTAAACTTAAAAACTCAGATGTCTCGTCCAATCAGACATCTTAAATAAGAGAGAATCAATTTGGATTGACCAGGATCAGAAATGAGACAAAATGTTTCTCTATTGGATAATCAGCAAACTGGCTTTTCAACAAATTCTTATCAAATGGAAACCAGGAAAACACAGAAGACTCAGGATGGAGAGCTGGGCCAGAGGATGAGAGAGTGTGCTATTTTCAGAGAGGATCTGAGTTCGGCTCCCCGCATACACTTAGGATGGTGTGTAAATTTCTAGAATCCCAGCTCCTGGGGCAAGCTGATGCCTCTGGCCTCCAGAGACACCTGCACTCGCCTGCACTAGGATTTTTGCACAATAATTGAATGAACAAGGCACACTAACTGTGACTAGGTAGCCCTCTTTTGTTGGATCGTGACATAATATTTCAAAATGTGTCAAGGCAAGACAAGTAAACTTATGACACATCAATAATGAAAGCTTTTAAATCTTTCCTATGTAATGAAATTGTAGTAAGATAGGATCATAATTTGAAGTCAATCAATGTAAGCATGCTTCTCTTTATTAGAACGTTAGTTTTCCTCTTTGTACCTCAGCAAATGGAAAAACTACTACAAATATGAAGCATCAAGCTGTTGATTGTCAACGCCAGTATAATTTTTAAAAATGTTCTGATTTTTAAAATCATGTTTTAAGAACTTATGTTGAAGTTCAGTAAATTTCCTAGTTTGATCTGGTCTACATTACAGTCAAAACAGTACTATTTAAAATTGATACATTACATCTTGCTTTGCATTCTGAAAAAGTGTGGAACAGAAAACCAAATTGAAATCCTGCTTAAAAATTTGATACTTCCAGAATTTTCCTACGTGCTATGTGAAGGTTGTTTTTGACTTGCCTTATCTCTTCCTGTACTTTAGACCACTATACATATTTTATCATTTTCATACAAAAATATCTCTGTGTCTGTTCATTTTTCTTTCTCTGTCTCACCAAGTTTTACCTTTTTAATATTTTTTAGATTATTATTATCATCATCATCATTATGATTATATGTGCATGAATGTGCATCTTCCAGGACAAAGGTGATCAGCTCCTCATTTTAAGCCAAAGAACAATGGACATGCTTGTTGTCCACAAGAATTTAAAAACAATAAAGCAAACCTTGTTAATGTTTACTTTTTCCACAAGAAGATTATTGAGAACATATTATTCTCATATATAAAAGTGCATCATGATAGTAAAAAGTTACCATATACCACGCAAACCTTAATCCTATTGGAAATAAGCATGTCCACATTGAAAATATACATCAGACAAACTGTGATACCTCCATGAAACCTGATGATAAATCATCCATAAAACATTACTTGTTCATATCATCAATACATTTTTTTCCACAATATCATTGAGAAGAGACACTTCTAAAATGTCTATTAACATAATTTTAAAACTAAAGATATCCAATGTACCTGAATAAGGGCCTCACTGAGCAACTCTTCATTAACCTCCAAAATAATGTTCTTTATTTCCTCGTATGACATGCGGTAAGATCCAAGGAAGATAGCTAAAATAAAATTGGGTTTTATTAAAGACAGAATAGTATCAAATTTTAAGAGTCCTAATACATATATAGTTGCCACTTTATAGACTTAGAATATGCTATTTTGTTAGGAATATACTAATTTACAGAATTATAAGCTGCTGGATGGATTATTTTTTTTATTTTATTTAATCTTTTTTTCACAGTCCAAATTTTATCCCCCTCCTGGTCTACCATCTGACTATTTCACATCCTGTACCTCAAACAATCTAAATATATTCAATAGAAAGTTAAAGAAATATTTAGTTAGTGGGTCTTACATTTTTATTTGGAGTAGCACCATGAAACTGTATGCCATCTCACTCTGACTCCCAATTTTTCATCAAACCCTAGATCTGAGAAATTCACGCTACCTGCTCCTTCCTGATCTGTTGACTGTTACAGCTTAGATATGATATGCATTTCCCAAACCTCTCATACTACCTGCTTGCTCTCAACTGCAAATTTCAGACATGGCGTCTTAGAAAAGTAATTGGTTCCAAGAAATTTGACAAATGTCATGAAGACTTCAAGATGAATGTACTATTGATACTTTGAATAAATTGTTGAATATTCTATTAGAAGCTAAGGCAGGAATCAAAGAATTCAATCACCAGGAGCATGAGAGTATGAGCTGAATTGTATATCTTGTCCACAAACTCTTTATCTCTGGATCTCAGCTTTTTCATAATTATGAAGTGAGGAGATTTGACCCACAATGAGCTAAAGTAGCACTTTTCTCTTTTTAGTTGGCCTACTCTAGTATTCTTTCACAATGAGAAAAAATTTACTGACACAATAGTCTTTGGAGTTATCAGATTAGCTATGAAACCATGACAATGTTTACTTTAAAGTAGCCTATATCAGTCTTAACAATCACCCCAAAACATAGGCGTGTTTATGAAGCCCACTTTAATATACCAAGGAGAAGCTCTCATGCATTTTGTTAAAATAAATAATTTCATATCATCACAAGAATAGAGATACAGGTATAATGAGATATTCTGAAAGAAAAAAAAACTATGTTCATTATTGATTAGCATTTCTTTCAAGGAATATTGTTAAAATTGCATTGAGTTACTGTTATTTTTATAATCTTGTTTTGACTAATTTATAAAACACACTTTACTCTGTCTCTCTTTACTTTAATTTGTCTCTCTGTCTCTGTCTCTGTCTCTCTTTCTCTCTATCTCTCTCTGTGTGGGGTGTGTGTGTGTGCGTATGTCTGTCTGTGTGAAACAGCATATATTACCAGGGTTAAATACTACCTGTGATTTTAGTTATCCACTGCCAGTTTTGGAATGGATTGCCCACAAATACAGCAGGAGACCACTGAACTTTTCACGAAAGAGCTAAAGTGCTGGATTCATCAATGTACTCTGCATTCCTGCTGATACTCAGGTGGTGAACAAGTACTTTTTCCATATGCTGAATCATTTCCTTGTCAACCTTTACTTCATTGGATAGATTTTACGTCATATTGGAAAAATATTCAACTAATATTACCTAGAATTCATTACAATTAAACAGAGACTATTTTTCAATAAATTCTGTACCATTTTTCACTAAACCCACTTTTTAAAGGAGTGTAGATGTGCTCTGAGAGGTAAAACCTGAAAAATCCTATTAGTGAATTTTTATGAAAAGCTCTACCTTATTGTACTGGTAGCAAAAGCAAAATTAATATTCACTATCTAGAAAAATGGTTACCTAAACACAGGTACTAAATGAGAATTCTAATACTAAAATAAGTCTCATGGTCATATATTAAGTAGATAATATTATCACACCATGTAGTTAAAAAATACTGAAATAAACATTGTGGGGGGGGGGAAACTACCACTGCAGTAGTGCACAAATTTTTGATATCTATTAGTGGACCAGTTGTATGAGTTATACTTTGCCTGATAGTAGAATTGTCAGTTGCTTACTTTAATATTATTCTCAAATAACTACCATGATATTCTGTGTGCAATTAGAAATGTAGGATGTGTTAAAGTTTCTCACACAAGAGTGTTTTAGTATCATCAGTATCTAACCACCCTTATGTAGTGATAAAAAATATTCTAAATCCAATTTAGAAGAAAAAGTATGTCAAAGTAAAACTTAGAGACTTGTTTAAATGGCCATGAATTTAACTATCCAGCTACATTACCAATACCACATTTAATGGCTCAGTGCTTAGCTAAAGGCTTCAAGGATCAGCAACTGGTTTTAAAGTGCAGTGGCTAACAATTTAACTAGATCACATTACAATTATTTTAAACAAAAGAATAGCAATTAAATGAATTGTCCAAAATGACAAGAAATACTTCTAAAAATATGAATCCTAGGTCTACTCAGTAAAATAATAATGGAAAAACCTAACGGTACATATTCAGTACCAACTTATATTATGTTTCATTATGTCCACTAAGGAAGTTTTTATTAACAATGTATTCCAAACCTTTACAAATCATAGGTTCTAGCAGGTTAAATGATGTTCAATTATTATTGTCTTCAATTTGGTTAAGTGGCATGAGGAAACCTGAGTTATATTTATATAGGACTCTATTTTTAGCAGTGAATCTGTTCATAGTTGTTAGATTGTTTATACTGAGTTAACCATCACCAACATGCCTAGCAGAACACAATACATACACAGATTCTGGGCTGTTTTGGTATCTAAAATTCTCAATTCCTTCACTTTCTTCTTTGGAGGCCCACTCCTATTTTCTTCTGCAGCCTCTGCATTCCTTTGACCTGAAAGAAAAATGTTGATTCATAAACAATAATGGTTTTAATCCAAGTACATGAAATAACATTAGGAAGGCATGTTAACTACATTAATAAAGGTGATTCTGAAATCAATAAATGTGTTTATTTCATTAGCTCATGGAAGATGATAAACATAAAAATATAGACCTGTTTAGAGGTTTCCCTACAAATTAAATATCAGCACTTAAGCAGAAAAGATAAGCCAAATAGAACTAAAAATCAATTGCTGCTTTTTCACTAATGTGTAACATAAATTACTGCTTTACAGGTAACTGGGGCAGCCCTGGAATTAAACATAAAAGTAAAATCTCACTAATTTGGACTAATTGAGGAAAAGGGAAGACATGCTTTTTCTCCTAAAACATGCTAATATTTAGACATTTATTATTTTCAGTGAAACTGCTTGAAAGCACCTAAGGTAACTGTAGCTGTTAAAAAGGGTTGTAACAGTAAAACTCCCCACTGAGTCATGTTGGAAGAACTGGTTTAAAGCATTTCTAAGTTGTAAAAGGGTACCACCCATTTGCATATAAATAACTATGCATCCTTACAGATGGTGGGTTGCTCAGAACCCTGTATTTATTGTTTCTCCAAATGGTTGTAAGGATTGAAGCAACAAGGTGTGCAGCATCAAGGAGCAGAAGTGTTTGCCCCTATTCACTCTTGAAAGACACTATTGTCAAACCTTTTTTGGCTGTCAGCTAAGAAAATGAAACATGAAGTGAAGTCTCCAAGTACCATCTGCACAGAAAAGAACTAGCAATTGTGTTCAAGCATTGTTGGTTTACTTCTTCCATGGTAAATACAAGGCTATAGGCAATGGGTCTACTAAATGATGTTAGATAAAGTAGACTTTCTTTTTCATACAAGTGGTATTCTTGCACTCAAACTCATGCAGCAAAATTTCATCATTGATACATACAACTGATTATCATGCTCTTTTTCTTCTTATCACTGGCAAAAAGTGAAGTTTACTTTGAGGTAATAATTATTTTTATTACTTCAACTGATTTAGTGTTGGCTAAAGACCTCACACATGAGTTTTTCTTTTAAAAAAATAGTGAAAGGGAAACACTCATAGTATATCTTTGCCAAGAAAAGATATCAGCATCTGTGAATCTTTTGCAGCTTTCCAAAGCATGCATGAAAATGTTGCAAATCCATAGGTTCTATCATTAATGGTGGAAGTTGTAAGGTATACAAATTCTGTTATCTTAGCAGACAAGTAACACATGAAGTAAATTAACTACAGAATGAATCTTAAATATTATAAGGTTTAGTGGAATAATCAACGTAAGAATAGACACAGTCTAATGAGACTAGATAATAATTCCCTTGAAAATTATAATTTTGTCAAAGATGTCAAGTTCTTTGCAATGTTGCCAAAACACAATCATTGGAATTGGTAAAAGAAAAATGACTTTTAGTATATTTCTTTAAAAACCTACATAAATGTTCCTCAAAGGACCTTCTGAAAGTACAGTGTCTTTCTTATGCAACAGTCAACATTTCAATTTATTCTAATTTTAAGCTGTTCTCAGTTTAAGACAACTGCATAAAGAAATGACAGCTCAATTGCTATTTTTGATGTCAATAAAGAGAATTTGAATTATATCAAAATTACCTCTGAAAGCACATTCAGAAAATTTAATACAATCAAAGAAGTAGTCAAGAAAATGTTCCTCCCTTCAATAGTCCTAAACTCTACCACAGGAAACTAATTAAACAGGAACATACAGGATGAAATGCTGTCAGATGAAGATTATATGAATATTATCTTATTTTTAAACTAATAAGCGCCTGCCTAACACAGGTGTACCTAATGCTCATTAGTAACTTTATATTTGGCTATTATTTTTCATTAAATTCTAGTCTGAGCCTTTTGGTTTTGAAATGAACAAAATATTTGAAATTAAAATTAGATATCTTAAGTATCTATAGCTCATGGTTTCCTTAGGAAATGTAGGCTACTTTACCTGTATTATATAACTCGTCTAAAACCTAAGATTTAGAAAACAATAAGCATTTCATCAGTGTACACCATTCTTTTGAGAATAAAAATAGTATAGCAAGTTTAAATTAGTCCCCAAACTAGACAAGTTTTGAAAAAAATAATGGCTAATATTGCCTTTGGCCCCATCTTAAAAAAATAAAGCAAGGAAGCAAACAAACAAAACACCAAAAACAACAACAACAAAAAAAATAAAAAAAAAACAAGTATTCCATAGGGATCAAAACTAGAGGCTCTGATGGAGAATACAAAGAATAGTGACAACAAGTATTAACGCATTCATATGTTCAAAACTATCTTTTACCATGATCTCAGAATTTGACTTATCTTGAATTAATCCAATTCCAAATGTTTCTAATGCTGACAAACTTAAAAAAAAATACATTATAACAAACTTCTAACCACTAAAAATTATTTGGATGATACTGAAGAGCTAGTTTATGTTCAAGTACAATTTTTTTTCCCTGTTCCTTCCAGTGGTCCTAGCACAGGTCCACAGGTGGCATCTATTCATTCGAGACGGTAGCTATCTGGCTTTGCTATATTAACCTTAGTAACTTTCTACTTTTTTAACACAGAAATAAAAATCCAGAATAATACATATAAAAGCCCTAATGTCTTTCAACAGTTTATAAATTGGTGGCCTTGGAAATCCTGCAAAACAAATGTAGAAACCACAAACAATAGTAAAGATGATAATCTTTTAAATGTAGGTAAAGCTTATTCAGTTTGGCAAGTAACAAAGTACCCAGTTGTGCTCAACTGTCTTTGTATAGAGCAGCACATTTGTTTATGAAACCTTGAAAGGGAATGCTGATGCAACATGAAGAAAGAGATTGCATTCCTGCTTGCTTTTCCATACTACATGGGACAGCTGTGCAGTTTCCCCTTTCCCTCCCGTCTGCAGCTGCACAGTAAGGCATCCTACAGAAAAGTAGATTTTTATCCTGACACCTGCATAGTATCTAAAGCAATAGGAATGGCATTATCAGGACTGTTCCTTAAGTTCAGTGCACATTAACAAGACTAATGGTCCTAATGGTGGGATTCACATACACACATATTTCGTAATGATTTCCTAATTAAGGAACAAACCTTACTAGTTGTAGTTTATACAAGAACCACCCCCCTCCAAAATCAGGAAGCACATGTTACTGCAAATTAACATCTGCATAACTAATATACTTGTACACCTGTTCATTAAGCCAATTACTGAACACTGTTAAATGTCACCAGAACAGTATGTTTAACAACGTGAGTAGCTAATGTTGTATATTTTCAAATCAGTCTCAATATCTTGGCAGATACTCTATATTTTAGGAAGGACAAATAAATATGTCTTAGAGTTTTAGGGATAAACTTTGTTTCAGCTGGTAATTTCAAACTACAAACTAAAGCATGGTTCTTACTTCAAAGTAGAATTTGACAAATGAGGTTGAAGTTTTTCCCATTAACTTTTAACCTATGCTAAGTACATTATTCAAGTTAGAGTCTGTCCTTTTACTCAGATGTTTTCCCTGACTTTCTATGAACCAATGGACATTTTCCTGGTTGTTGAATCTACTCAAAATACCCTGTTATGCTAAATTGAATAATTCATGTGACAAGCCAAAGATTCAAGTAATAAACCACAAGAACAAAATGAGTAAAACAGAGATGACTATCAGGAAAAGTATAAATGTAAAATACATAATGCTAAATTCTATTACTTGTAGGCTATGAAGACATTTCTTGCAGAGATTATTGTTTGGACAAGCATCATACACAAGCTGCTTTGATTTTTTTGTGATCAATTTTAGACTATTGTGTATCTTGTACTCAATTTAGCTTAATATGAAATGCAGTTAACTTGGTTGAGCAAGATTCAATAGCACACATATAACTACAACTGTATAACACTAAAGAAAATTGCCTAGCAATTAATCATGATATTTATTTTTATTAGGCAAATAGAGGTGTGACAACATTCTGTAGACCAGGTGGCTTTAAATCACATACAGTAACTTCTTCACAATTCTGGAAGAAGTTAAAGTTCAAGGTGTTACCGAGGTGGGTTTCATTCTGAGGTTTCTTATCTAAGAAGTCGCCGACTTTCTGCATGATTATTTTGCTTTTCCTCAAAGTGTGGTCAAAGCCAGAGACTGAACCCTACTACACAGGCACACTATTAGAGCCTGGTAATACTTTATGTCTTATTTAAATTGATTACTTCACCAAACAGTATCATACTTAATGGGAAATTCAACTAGCGAATTTTGGAAGAAACTAAATATTCAGTACATAACAATACCAGCTTTTTACAATTTTGGAAAACAAAGTCTCCAGACACAAACTTGTAAAAGGCAACAAGAGTTAAATGGCTTATAATTTAAATTTTCTAATAGAAAACTTCCTGATCTCCAAAGTACACTGTTGTGTATTATTGAGCACCAAAAATCAAATGACTCCATAGGAAGACCAGCAGTCTCAACTAACAAGGTCCCCTGAGATCTCTCAGACACTGAGCCACCAACCAGGCCACAAACACCAGGTGATCCTAGGCCCCCTGACACATATACAGCCTGGTCTGGCTTTAGTGGGAGAAGATACACCTAACCCTTGATGCTTCATGGTGTTAGGAAGCCTGGTGGGGGGGAGATGGGGATATCGTCTTGGAGGGAAGGGGGTAGGAGGAATGGGATGAGGAACTATGGGAAGGTGGACAAGGAAGCAGGTAACAGCTAGACTGTAAAAATAAAGTAATAATAAAAATGTTAAAAGAAATCAACCTTTTTTTCTTTACATATTGCATATTGTCCTCAATTTCATCAAATGGGTTTCTGAATTTAGTGGCCAGGGATTTCAGGCATTCTATAGTCTGTATTCTCTCTCTCTGTGTCTCTCTCTCTCTGTGTCCCTCCCTCCCTCCCTCCCTCCCTCTCTCTCTCTCTCTCTCATTTAATCTATTTCATTCCTGCCTAATCATGACTGACAAAGTGATGTTGATGTCTCCGTTAGTGTATAGACAATTTTAATGAGAAAACTGGTCACAATATCAGGGATCGAAAGGATCACAAAAATCTCTATATTAAAAAGAAAGAGGTGTGTTGAAAGTGTCACAATGTGCTTATAAAAGGAACATGTACAATGAGTATCAAAACAAAGAATGACTGTAGGCTAAGCAAAAGGCTTCTGTACTATGAAAATCTCTATACTAAGGAGAAAGCATTAGTAACTTTAGAGGTAAAAAGGTGTTTAAAGAGATATTATCATATAGGATCAATATGTGTTTTCTATGTGGCTTATGAGAAATAAAGGGAATACATAGGCAAAAGCCTCACAATACATAAAATACAAAACAATGCTTGAAGCAACAGTGAGTAAACATTTTTTGTCTTTGAAGATCAAAGTGCTTTTGTTCCAAATGCTCAACTCAAGCACTTCAGTGTGAAGCTGCCGTAAAAAATAAGGAAATGAATGAGCATGGAAACAATAGAATAAAATATCTTGTTTTAATAAAACCACATGCTGAGACAGATTTGACCTGCAGTATGCCATTTGCGTACATATGATGTAAGAGGTGCCTCATAAATGAGCAGGGCCTTATCCCTTTCCTTTCCAAAAGAGTATAATTTGTTCTTATTTACTCTTTTCAAAATGTTAGTAAATGTTCAACACTTTCCATGTAAATCAGTGTTTTGAAGTGTTTTATAATAATTGTTTATTAATAAACCTGGTTTTCAAAAAGCATTCATATAACACATCACCTTTATAGTCATCATAATTTTTAAGTGAGTCTATCCTACAGTGATCAGCCCCTCTGACACTAAACAGTCTTTTGTTTTACTCCTCTTATAATCTCCCATAATGTTATTGTGTGTCTTTATGTAACATAATCAAAAAAGCAAATCAATAGTAACAGAATTATAAAAAACAATTTCTACTTTTCTATTACTATTAGGTTTGAATATGTTTGATAATGATTCACTTGTGAGTCAATGGTTTAAGGTAAACTGAAAAACTGAATTCTACCACTCCCAAAATCATATGAATCTAGACTTTGAATTTTGTGTAATATTCTTCTCTTGCTTTATGCACATAAATGTGTTACTGAGTGTTTCAATTTGGTTGTTGCTGGCTGAGCTCAATGGGAAATAAGCAGAGCTATATTGTCTCTTCTTTTGCCATTTGGATTCCAACAGCTTTCAATTTTATCTTTCAGCAGTAATTTTCTTTAGTTCGGAAGCTACATCCATGTAATCTGTTGAAGGTGATCGAAGCATTATAAAATCTTTTTGCAAGGGTAAAATAGAGTACCTGAACTTTTCGTTTCTTCTTTGTTCTTAAACTTATGTTTAGCCTGCTGGTGACTTCTGATTTGAAAGCAGAAAAGTAGTACTTAAGAGTTCTTTGGAAACGTACAAACACATGAGAAGAATGAAATTTAAATAAGCATAAAGGTTTTACTCTTAGGACAGACTCCTGACCCTTTTTCTTCTCAATCTATTATCCTATGTATTATCCTTCCGTGTTACATCACTCAGTATTTTGGAAGAATACCTGACACCATGTCTTCATTCCTCTATTCTTTTCTATTAGTTACAATGCAAATTCTAAATATACATATTCCTACTGAATATGAATGTCAGAATTGCCATAGGAAAGGTCACAGAATGAATATCTCTTTAAAACTCCATGGACCATTAGCAAAGTTTGAATCAACTCTTCTAAAACATATAAAACATTCGCCCTGTGATATCTCTACAGATGAACCCCAAATTGAACAAGGTGGAAAATTTTTCAACAGCAATCCTCAAAAGTCCTCTTTGCATATCCTTCAAATCTCAAAAATCTAACACTAAATGAAAATTCTTGGTCAACCATAAGTGATCCACAATATCAATGATTTTCTTAGTTTTAACTCAATTAAGGACAAGTTCATTCTTAATTCAAGGATTTTTCATATATTTGTAGAGTTCATATATACAGATTTCTAGAATAAATAGGAATACATTTCACACATCAATCAAAACTGACTGCATACTAAATTCTAAAATGGCTATTGCATAAATTACCTCTTTCCTTTATAGACAGTTGTGGCTGTCACAAGAGTAAAAGAAAAAGAACAAAATATGCCATGGAAAGTACACAGTGGCTAAAAAAACAAACTTCTTACTTCTGTAAACACTTCTATCTTATTTGTTAACAAAACTGCCAAGGCAGGTAAGGAGTTGAACTACATAAAAAGTAAGAAATATTTTATTCTTGGTCAATAGTAGCTGATCCCCAAAATAACAGCTGGATTCTTCAAAAAAGAACTATTTAGTCTAAATCCTGAAATGAGCTACCCGAAATGCTTAGCAAGAGCACCATGGCTTAGTTTCATTGCTACAGCACACTACCCAGTCATATCAAAGCCTGTGTGTTTTAGAACAATAGATCCAAAGGACAAAACTAAAGTCACAGTGTATATTATTAAACATAATAACTCTGCTTTATGTCAAATAAATTTTGGTTAGTCTCCTAGCTAGTAGTATAATGATACCAACTACATATCATGAGAATAATGATCATAGGAGTTCATCATAAATGTTGCTTATAAAATAAATGATTAAATTTATATTAAAATAGTGAACACAGTTCAATATTGAGTCCTCGGTAGTCACACCTACCTTGTCTCTCTCTCCCTCTCACTTCTCCTTCTCCCTCTTTCTCCCTCCTACCCCTTTCTGTGCATGGTGTGTGTGTATCTTTAAATATATCATCATTCAGTGTCTTCAGTTTGGCAAGAAATTTCCATCATGTGCTCTAATACTGTAAATGGCAGAAATGGTTTGAACTGTAAGCTTTTAAGGACTAAATAAAAAAGTACTTGGATAAGGACCCACCTATGGAACTGTCTCCTGTAAGAACTATCCTTTAATAATAAAATGTTTGGTGCTATATAGTATTTTAACACTAGTACAAAAAAATAAAATCTTATACAAGAACATAAACCTAGCTGTTTATTGAAAAACAATTAGGTGTTGCCTACTGTGCAGCTCTCATTAATTTCTGAGGCCACAAATTAAACAGCCATGAGTCCCATGTTATTTATAATGGCATGTATAAGATAAATGCAGTAATTATGAAAAATACTGCTAAATTGTACATTGTAATCTCATGTGCAGCGGCCAAATTTTTTACTAGTTTCTTGAAATGTTTAAAATGTAGAAAAATGTTTTAAACGTAGGTAGAGCTATTACAATATAAAAGTAAAAAAAAAACATTGCATAGAGTTTAAACAAAACCATTGTGGCAGAATAAAGAAGAAATACTGATAATTTAAGGTTTTGCCACAAACTTATTAAAGATAAAAGAGAAAGTAATAGCCCAGATAAGAAGCAGCTGCTAATAGTCACAAACAGCAAATGAATTTGTCTGGATCAGGACAGCAACCTGCTGGCTCTTTTTCCTCCTAAACCATTTCAAACATGCTGTGCTTGCCATTAGATTGGCCTTTACTTCACCCTAGCCACTTCAGTCCTAACACTGTAGGGGATCATTGTTGCTTCCCTATGGCTGCCTGCAAAGTGTGCCTCTCTGCTTTTAGCCTAGAATGCTTTAAATCTAAACTTAAGCAATGGTTATAACTCCAGGGAAGGAGCAAGAAGTCAATACATAAAATCTGGAACAGAAATTTCAAAAACAGACAAACACACACACACACACACACACACACACAGAGAGAGAGAGTATACACTAGATTTCTATAACATCACTTAAAATTATTTTGGAAAATTGTTTCCACAATGGACATTTTCCACATTTGGAAAGGTCACCATGTAACCCATTCAATTGTACAATTAACATGCTTTCATAATATATATTTTAAATGAACTCTAAAGCTTGATATTGCAATGCTTGAGAAAGAATGAAAGAAACATTAATCCATTTAGCTTTCCATTTAAATCTTATGGAAGTTAAACTGATCAGATACTAAATGGTAAATATCTGAAACACTCCTCAATAAAACCCACATATATTAGATACAATGAATGAAAGCAGACACAGATCATAAGCAACTATGCTTATTTAGAAGACGCTTGAAGTCTTAATCTTAGAATATATTCATTTTAAATATATTGTTGGACTGGGGTGAGTAATTTTGCATACTGCTACTCTATGTGTCTGATGGAGTTGAAAGCACTTAAACCATTCTAACTGTAAGTTCTACCGACTGTATAGCAAAGATAAGTATGATTAAAATAGAAAAGTTTAAGAGGACTTGTAAGTATCTACAAAAATTTGAGTTTACCTCTCTTCACATGTATTGCTGCTGAACCATTCTTTGTTGATTAATAAAAATACAAGCTATGACTGTCCCTATGCAATGTTCTCTATTTTATCTTTACCTACACCAATAATAATGCCCTTTATCTATTACTACCCAACTTGATTAATGGACAGGTACATACATGGTTGTCTTATGTTTGTCAAAAATTCATAACAAGGACGGTGTGCTTCACTTTCGCCATAAATGCCTCCTCTAGAGGAATAATATGTTTAGGAAATCATAGTAAAGAGATGGCGAAAGTCCAGCAGAATGGGAATCTGACAAGCAGATGACTTCAGAGTGTTTGCCATTACTATGTATGTGTATGCTATTACTGATAGGCTCAGAGCAGGAGTAATATAGTCAATTAGGATAAACATAATCAGAAAGGTGTTAAGAAAGTGGAATGTGTGCTGTTCTCAAAGTAAGACAGAACAGTTCGATAAGAGAAACTGACAATGTCACATCAAAGGAAGGCAAGCGTATTCTAAGGCTGACAAAAACTAAAAGCTCAGAAGAAAATAGATCATTATAGACTATACACAGTGATTTCAAAGAAACTAATAGTGGTGTACTATAAGAAACAAGAAAGGACCAAATGGAAACATTGAGTATACAGCACTCCTTTCAGACACTTAGTGGGAAAGGTACTTCTAGCCATGGTGTGAACAAGACAAAATGAGTGAATTCTAACTTTGTATGAACTTGCCTATTACAAGAAGGCATCTGATTTTCAAATTCAAGAAGAGCTTTTATGCTATAAATGATTTCAGAACAAACCCAGCATACAATGATTTACTGGACAAGATCAATAGAAACTGTGCAAAAGAGATTATACTGTTCAGTGATCCATGTTGCATCAATATCTATAATGGAATGAGACAAGGTGATACAATGGCCCAAAGCTTCTTGAAATTGCTCTTCAACAAAATTAAATAGGAAAATAAAGTCAGCACAGATAGTAAGCAATTATTCCACCCTCTTGTTTCCCTAATGAAAACAATTCACTTTCTCATGGCATATGAAAAGTATAACATAGCACTATACTAGCATCAAAATAAAACTTGAGGAATTGTTTAAAAGATGCATGCAACAAATGCATTCCAAAAGGCTCTGTCAACATTACTGTGAAGGGAACTTGACAACACCATCATCGATGTGAGTCAATAAAAGAGCAAAAGTGGTTTGTTCAATGATAAATGGCACAGAAACAGCAGCTCATGCCAGTTTATGGGCATAGAAAGAGTTACTACATAGCAAACTGCTAATGAAGACTAGAACACTATTTATTATTGTCATATTGAGGTGAAAGTGAAATATGAGTATTTATCTACATCATTAACTAAAGGAGATAAATTGGCTGTCATCCATTGACCATAGTGTCCTGAATGTATGAAATCTGACAATATAAAAACCTAATGGTAGTTATTAGGGTTTCTCTCCAGTCCAAGTATAGATGGATCAGGTAGGTGGCCTGCCAATAAGAAAACAGGTGGCTCTCTCGACCTACAGATTGCATTTATGGCATTTTTTTAAAAAAGATAATCCAAACAATGTATTGATGTAGGGAAAAGACATGCTCTCTCAAATTATGTCAATGCAATATAATTAAAGATAGAGTAAATTTCCAGGTGGTGGTGGGTGGGGAGATCCTAATCTGCAAGAAAGAAAATAATTCTAGGAAACAGTCACTAGAACTAAAAAACCTGGAATATTCATGATGACAAATTACTGCTTCAATTAAATCTTCAAATTGTGTTTGAGAGGGGGTTATCTGTGTCATTCTATGCCTCTTTAAGAAAAGCAGTATCAGCACCCAATGAAATTATTTCATTCCCTTTCTAACAGTAGCTATTAATGACACTATCATCTTGTTATATTTTATTAAATCAGTTTCTCACTTGGTATATTTCCACTCTGTAATGACCATATTACCTCTTCATGATAAGGATTCCATTTTGAACAAACTGTCTCTGTTAGCACATTTGCCTACTGTTGTGCTTAGTTGAACTGGCATGTAAAAAAAAACACAGTAAAATAAAACATATCAATTAGAATATCTGTAAATGTCATTTCATATTTCATGGCCCCCAAGAAATATTTGAAACCATGCAATCTACAAGAGGAGGAAGTAAAAAAAAAGTTCTTTAATTACAGGTAAGAATACTATGCATAGCAAATTCCAGTATTAAAGGCAATACAGGGAGAATATTGCTTAAAATAAAAGAATAGACTTATGAATCAGTCACCATTTCTATTTACATTAAATCATAATACAACCAAGACGCAATAACTTAACTTTCCCAAAAGATGCCCATTCAGTAGGAATTTCTGGAGCTTTCTTTTAATGCTTGTGGTGATTAGGGTTTTTAAAATAAAGGATCTGGATATATACTTTGCTTAAGCAATTCTAATAATTTCATAACCCATATTAAAAATTACACACAGCATACATTTTCATTTAAAGTAGAATGAAAGTACCGTATATACAATATCTTTTGGAATTACTTACCTGTTGACAAAATAAAGAATATAAAACAGTAATAATAAAAAAATCCTGGCTGATATAGTAAAAAAAAATTGTATTCTG
The DNA here is from genome assembly GCF_004785775.1 of Grammomys surdaster. NCBI lineage: Eukaryota > Metazoa > Chordata > Mammalia > Rodentia > Muridae > Grammomys > Grammomys surdaster. The sequence continues at coordinate 4,549,969 of NW_021604563.1, forward strand.
GGCAGTTATTAAACAGTTTATCATTACTAAGGGCTATTACAGCTGAATCTACAGCACTTAGCCACATTAAAACTCTGTAAACCATGTAATCAGTGAAGCTGAAACACATAAGCATACATATTATAGTAGAATCTACATAAAGTTAAACTTTAAAAAATGCATGTATTGTTTTCTTACATGAGAAATTAATCAAATTTCTATTTCTCAATCATTCCTAAAATTTATGTTACTGATTCAAAATCTGATATTTAATAATTCAAGATAGGAACAACAATGTAATCTTTCAACTCTATTAACATACTTAATATAAATATGTAGCCAAAAGTACAATATTTATTAAATTAGTCATTGTATTTGTTCCCGAAATTTTCTTATCAATGCCTTCAAAGTCCATACTTCTTTGATCTATTTACTCTTCCATGCTGCATACTTAAACCACAGCGTAAGATATATAGCTACTACACTAAATATTATACATATATATATATATATACATATATATATGTATATATATACTTAGTATATTGATATTCTTACACATACATATATTTAATATACATATATAAGCATGTATGTACATACATGTATGCTTGATATATTATATAGTATATATACTATATGTACTTAATATACATATACTTAATATTATAGTGCTATGAGTTTACAATATTTTTATTTACTTTATTTTAAAATTTTTTCTACTAAAAATTCATCTAAATGCTCAGGACTGGGTTATCTTTCACAAACACCAAGATGTTATTGCTGACTTTTATTGGTTTCTTATTAAACAAAAATGAGGTAAGACTCATGACTTTGCAAACCTTAGGGGCAACTAAACTAAAAAAGGAACCTAGTTCCCCAGTATTTGAGATTTAACAGAATATTCATCAATCATGGATAAGTGAGGAGACTCTATGTCTGAGTATCTTTGCCAAGTGTTTGTACTTTCTAGACCGGAACACATTTGGCTGGACTAAAATGCTATTTCCCAGGGGATTCTTTCCTGAACTTTTAAAGGAGAATTAGTGATTTTTCTTGTTTGGGATACTACAATAGATTGTTCCTACTATGGTGTAGCATTTAATAAAGTGCATCATCATTACTCCAGATGTCTGGTTCACCAATTTGTTGCATGAGATTTGAGAGATATCATCCATGTCTCAACCATTTTTATATCACTAGAAATGTATCCTATTTAGGATATTTACTAGATAATACTGAATAGAAAGTTTTATGTTCTGAAACGAAAACTACTTTAATTTGTAACAAAGGATTATAACTAGTATTATCTAATGATATATGCATGTGTGCACATATGAGATGTATATGGGGAGCAGTGAGTGGGTGGGTAGGTTTATATAAAACTGTATATTTGTACTGAGGGCAGAGGCATTTGATTCCCCTGGATTTGGAGCTGTAGGCAGGTATGAACCAACCAAAGATATGCTGGAAACAAAACTCATGTCTTCCAAAAGAATGTAATATTTCCCCTATCCACTAAGCCATCTAGTCCCCACAATTGCTTAGATAGAAGTTGAAATTGTAGTTTAACAAAGTTTCAAAGCAAGCCCTTTACAGCAACTGGACTCTAACACTTGTATGGATGATTAAAATACATCTACAATATAGCAAGAATTCACTGATATGTATTAAATTTAGGAATGGTGAATCTATGATTTTTTTTCCATCTTTTGTAGGAAATCTACTCGAGCACTTGAATTTCCCCTGTAAATCCATTATTAGTGGCATATTTTACAGTGGCAAAATGTTCTAGTGTGAAGTCACACTCCATGACAAGCAGTTTCTGTTAGTGCAGGTAGGCAGCTTTTACACAAGATCTCTGTAGTCATGATCTAATCAATCATAAGTCACATAGAAGTACACAAGAATTCATAAATAGTGGTCCATTCATAATACAAATATCCGCACATACAATATTTATGTTGTTTAAAACCTCTCTTATTTAAAGCATTATTTTGTTACTTGAGAATAGGAACTGAGTGAGATACAATGGAAAATAAAAATAAAATCATGTTTTGTATATAACAATGTCACAATAATTATTCTCATTTTCTAATAGATGGCTATCTTAACATCATTTTAAAATGAGTATTAATATTCAGTTAAGTTTAACAAGAAAAAAACAAGCTAGAATATTTTCTTTATTCAAATAACCCAAAAACTATAAAAAAATAATGAAATAATTTGGACATAAAATTTTAATGTAAAAATTCATTCCTGAAATTCTGTTTCTGAAAATATAGTCAAAATATATATCTTGACATAATAAGTTTTTCATAAAAAGAATTAAATGTTATGACTATTTAAAATAACATAACAAACAATATTTACCAAAAAAGCAATATCTAGATGCCAAAAACCAGGGTAAAGATGTAATATGGAAAATAGAAACCAAGCTATGTTCCTGATTAGAGTGGTTATATAAGATAATTGTCTGGAAGCCTTCCTGGACTATTCTCAGTTTAACAGCAAATTAGATACGAATTTCCTCCTCTCTCTCGGAGCTTGAAAGGAAAACTATCCATATTAGCCCTTGATGTGGAGTGGAAAAGGTAAAAAATCTTCTCTGAGAATTGATAAGTAAACACCAATGTAATATAGCCTAAAATTAGAGATACACAAAAGAATAAAAGAAAAGTAAAATAAAAAAGCATAGCACCAACTTAGGTCAGTGAAATCTTAGTAAATGCAACCATAAGTCTTTTCTGAAGATTAGTAACCCTCATGAAAGGACTTAAAATATCTATGAATACTGAAAAATACATAAGAAACATGAATGTTCAAAATTTTAAAAGAAATAAATGGAGTAAACTTTACCACATATTAATAAACATATTTATTTTACTTTATGTTACTATGAAACAGAGCCAAGTAAAATTACTTAATATTAACAAAGGCTTTACAAGAAAATGAGTGCACATATACTTCTCTGTGTGCATGCATGTGTGCATGCCTGTGTGTTGGTGTGCGTGTGTGTGTGTGTGTGTGTGTGTGTGTGTGTGTAGGTTACATAAAACTGAAAACTGATATTTGCCAGGGGGAAAGAAGATTGGTTCATTAACTAAGTGATGAGGGTAAAGGAATTAGCCAGCATATATCACTGACACATCATGAGAAACAAATGATAAGAAATGGAGCTTAGAGTGAGAAGGAAAATTTTTCAAAGAGTCCATATTCTAGAAGGTAAGAACACAAGGAGGGAAAAATGGATGTAAAAGGAGTCCACATGTAGTAAAGATATATTTGTAGACCTTATTGAGTGTACAAAAGTAATTTTTATGACCCAGGAATTTCCATGAGACCGAAGAAGAGTATACAGGAGGGTTTGAAGGGCAAAAGAGAAATGTTATAATCTCAAAAGTAGGAAGAATTGGTCAATTAAGGGTAATTTTATATGAAAGGATATATTATTTTGATTCTACAGGTTATTATATTCCCAATCATTATATAGAACTTATAAACTAAATTAGCATTTAAATTCCCAGGTTTTTTATAAACGTGGTAATTTTAAAGAGGAATTTATAAAAATGAGATTGGCTACAATGTATATTTTTTAAGCAGCCCCATCAGATTATACAAAATGTCCCCATTACATTCCACGTGTATGATTCTAACACAGTCACATGGCTGCAGTTTTCTTTACTTTGTTGAAATAAGAGTACTAAATATCAATTAGCCTTGCAAACCTGTCCAGCAATGTTTAAGGAATGGAAATACAAATTAAAAGTTAAAGTCCATGAGCCATTAAATGGATTGAGGAGGAAAGAAAAAGGGAAAGAAGGCAAAGGGTGAGAGAAGAAAATGAAAATGAAAAAAAAGTCAAAAGCAAGATATCAACTAATAGATATCATTTAAAACATTAAACCAGAACTTATCTCGTTGTATCAATATGCTTAAAATATTTTATATTCCACATTTTGGAAGCATCTGTTATAAGCAATAGCCCTCAAACTCATCAAGCCATCAGCTGCGTGATCTGTTCACTTATTCCCAGAACCATCAGGAAACAATGCAAATTGTACAGCTTTGTTCATAAAAAAGATGCCTATATTGAATTTCTATCCTTCCTGAATCATGAGATTTTAATAACCCTGGCCAGGAAAATTGTATAACTAAGAATTAAATTCTTAATATTTTAATCAGTGTTTAATATCACCTTAATTGTAAGATAGATGGTAAGAAAGGGAAAATGATTTTCTATACAAATTTCAAGACTTCAGTAGATTTTTAAAAAATTAAACAAAAGATTTGTTATATTCACATTTTCTACACATTACATAAGACTAGATTAAAATAGTTTCTTAAGAGTTTATAACTACTGATGTTATTTGCCAGGAAAGGCTGCTGAGTTTCAAATACACAGCCTTATGTAGGCTTACACAAGTGTTCTCAGGGTCCTACTGCCATAGTATAAAACTGATGCTCTAAAGAAAATAATTTTACAAACCTAATAATCATGTTATCTCTTTAAATCCATTTGACTGCAAATATATATCACTCTATCCTAGATTATTCACTTATAATTCAACAAAGAATTTAGCCAAGCACCATAAAAAGTAAGCTAGGAAGAAATGACAGGTTTTACAAACAAAGATGAGACAAATCAAAGGAGAAAGAAGTACTGCAATTCCTAAATCAGACAGACATAATAAATAGGATCCTCAGGCAATGATCTAGTTTAATGGAACACTCAAAGAGCATAACAAAGTTCTTTATGACACATTTTCATAAACTCCAATGATGACTCCAGTTTCATCATTAGTGGTAAGATTATTTCATCTCTTGATGTTTTTAAAAATTCAAATAACTGAACAAAAATATATTTTGTTCAGCAAGTGAAAGATCTGTATGACAAGAACTTCAAGTCTCTGAAGAAAGAAATCGAAGAAGATCTCAGAAGATGGAAAGATCTCCCATGCTCGCGGATTGGCAGGATTAATATAGTAAAAATGGCCATCTTGCCAAAAGCAATCTACAGATTCAATGCAATCCCCATCAAAATTCCAAATCAATTCTTCATAGAGATAGAAAGAGCAATTTGCAAATTCATTTGGAGAAATGTGCATGGAGTATATCTACAGACAAACAAAATGAAAAGTATATTTGTTTTTCTTAACAGATAAGGCACTGATAAGAGAATGAAAATAGCAAATACTATCATGCTATGAAGTTCAAGCTCAGGCCTCATGCCTTAGCAACCTAATGAATAATGTAGTCTGGCAAGCTAAACTAAGGCAGTTTTGAAAGAAAGGGCATGGACTCTACCATGAACGTCAGTGGAAATAGCAGCAATTCTAATGAACATTAAAGCCAGAGAGCTCTCTGTGCAGTGCTTTGCCTATACAAAGTTCTCACTTACTAGCTCTCATCAAATTGAAAGAATGTGAACTTCATGTTTGTTGCTGTGAAATACTGTATGCCTATTTGCATTAAGATCAGTTATCATGCTTAAGAGAGGATCAGGAAGTAAAATAAACACAATTTCAGAAAATAAAACAGAAGAAAGAATTCACTGAACATGTATAAATTTGTTTTGGCCAATGGTATTTGTCAATTACAAACTACTTAAGAAATTATAGAATCACCATTTAGGTAAAATGCTATAAAACTGAAGATTTTAATGTTGAGAAGAAAAAAACTAAACATAAGGTAATTTAAGATGTCTAACTACTTATTATACTCTATGGTGAATTAGCTGTAATGTTATGAGGTATATAAAGATCTAGCTTTTTCACTAAAACTCTCCGTCTAATTCTGTTTAGTAGTTTCAATTCTCATTTATTTGAGTTAATGAAGTAACTCAATTATATATTGACATAACTGATATGTGGTTAACCATCAAATCAGCAGTTTTCCATATGTTGGTACAGGCATATGATAATTCTATAATGTTATATATTATAATTAAAATTATTAATTACAATTATATCATATAAGTTTTAAGTTACCTATATTTGGACCAGAGACATAGGTAACATATAAATAAAAACTCCAAATTTGTAGTAAATGAGAAAATTTGTCTCGGGCAATTTTTTTATATTTTATACTCTGTTAATTTAAAAGTAAACTGTGATTTTTTTGCATTATGAAAGGGAGAAACACATACCTACTACTAGAGCTAGCAGACTTTTATACACTGTCCAAAGAATAGGAACTAGTTTCCAAAAACATGCTAACCTTGACACTGCTTTTATATTGCTATAAAATAATATAATAGTTCTAAAAATAGTGGCATAAATGATTCTTACTGAAAATTACTGAAGTAAACCAAACACCAAAATAATATATTATGTGCTGGAGCGATGGCTCAATGATCAAGTCTGAGAACTACAGTTGTACAGGACCAGAGTTCAATTCCTAGAAGTCATGAGAGCTGGCTCATAACCACCTATAAATCCACCTGCAGGGGACTCAACACATCTAAACTCTGTAGACACTGGAAGTATATTTACCAGTCCTCACAGAAAAGTAAAAATAAAATGCTTTCAAAAGACTATTTCAATACTGAATAATAATGATAAATAATAAAAAAGAAAAAAATAATTTACACAACCAGATTGGTGGTATTTGACTAGCGGATGACAGAGAGGGTGGGATATAGGCAGACAGAATGACCAACCTAATGGGTCTTCCTCCAGTGTTGCAGTGGTGAATATGGTGCCAAGAATTATGTGTAAAGGAAGTACTGTCATTTTCAACTCATCAATTTATAATTACTATGGAAAATCTAAAGATCATAGGAGAGTATTTTGGTGAGGATACAAATGTTTTTGCCCTTTATTAATCATCACAAAATGCTTATCGATTTCAATGAAAATAATTAATGATATACTCCAGACGATGATATGATAACATGAAGGCAATACAGGCTTCAACAATCATGGCAGGCAGATCTTGCATAGCTCCATATTTAACATCAAGAAACCTACCCTGTGGCTAGATACACATGAACACTAAACATATGCACAGTTAATGCCCAGATAAAAAGGACACATTTGCATGTGTGTACATGATTTCGTGGAGAGGGGCATACAAGCATGTGTGTGCAGGTGTAGGAGTGCATGCGTACATGTGATATAGAATAGAGAAACCTGAAGACCAATGGAAAGGGAAGAAATGAATTATAGGTGAGTTTGGTAAAAGATATAGCATATTCTATTATTTTCACTGTTTATATTATTTCTATTTTTGAAATTATCTCCAAATGGAAACATATAAGCAAGTTTTTTAGTCCTTAGCATATGTATATACATATACATAAACATATATATACATATACACATGTATATATATGTATATGTATATACATATATATATCACCATATTTGGATTCAACTACATGAAATGCTAAGACAAAAGTTCCCTGAAAAAATGTTTCAAATTCCATTTTCTTGATCACAAAACAAAGTCAGAGGATCTCTTAAAAACTATCTGGTACATCAGTTTAAATTTATAAAATGGAGTTTATTCAGTCAAGAAAAATCAAAACTAAAACACCAGGATACTTCTGGAGATTGCTACATGCCAAAAGATGATATTTGGTTAATTTAAATCAGTTTGAAATGTTTTCAGTAAATGTTTTATATTCTATACCTATAAAACAATACAGAAAAGGCACTTTATTCCCTAAAATTATGACTGTCATTTGATTAAATTGTGTATTAGAAAGAGTATATATAGTATAATATGCTTATTATTAGAGGGGTTGTGTGTAAATCCAATTTATTGTGCCAAAAATGCATTATTATTGTAGTTAACCATTATTGTCATATCACTTAACATGTCTTCATTAAATATATCACCTGAAATAGATAAATACAGTGAAATATTCATTGCCCTACTACTAAAAATACATGAAGAGATGTTTAATCACTCATTTGTTTATATTGCAATTGGAGTATCAACTGTTTAATTTTCACAATTTTCTTGTGAAATATTTGAGGTAGGATAGCATAATTCACCTGTATCCAGATATCCATTTTAATGACAGGTATCGTCATTTACCAAAGAACTAAACAACTGACTCAATCTTTCCCTATGACTTTACAGAACAGAGACAAAATCTACCCAACAGATTGAACATAAGACGCCTTCTCTAACTAAACAGAGAAGGGGGAGATGCCAGAAGCCAGGACCCTCGCCCTTACCCTTACCCCCTACCTTTCCCCACCTGCACAATGTCCTCTGAAGCTTGGCAACTGCAAGATCCTGCTTAGCAACTGCAGATAGACTCAAAGCAGAGTACCATGTCTTCTTAAGAATAGCAGGGAGACCATAACTCAAGCAGTGTACCATATCTTCTGAAGAACTGCAGGTAGATCATAATTCAAGGCAGTGTACCATATAGACCATGACATGTTTCAAGGCACAGGCCAAGAAGATTTTGTACTTTTCCACCACCTGGACCCTCTTACCCCCTCCCCTTGTAAAACATGCTATAAAAAAGCATTTCATGTTCAAAAAAAGAAATTAAAAAAAAAATCTACCCAACAGTTCTTGACTTCATTTTTGTCTTGTTCTTAATATAACGCCTTAATTTGCCTAAAGTTTAATTCACAGTTACTAACCACTTAACTCTGATCTTATCATCAGCGACCTCAATACTTTGTCAACAGCATGGATGCTTTGCTATATTCTCACCTAATCATTCAGTAGCATTTTAACCATAAGGCCAAATCAACTTTCTAAAAACATCTTCTTATTCTATTTTAATGGGACAAACCTACCCTTATTTTTGTAGCTATAGCTTCCTTAATTTTCTATACTTGAACTTCATACTTTTTAAAATACAGAAGTGAAATGTAAATAAAACATCCAATTAAAAAAAAGAATTGTAGTTGATGAAAAACACAGATGATAAAAGGAAATTTAAAACATACTGAGAACATATTTGTTCATGAGAAGAATTTGAATGTAAAAACTTTTAAAGATATTCCATATTTTTGAATGAAATATCACAATTTTATACTCTATAGCAAGTATTTTTAAGGACAAAGCATTAGTATATATTTTCTGCTATATGCTGAAACCTCATTACAATGGTTCACAAATAAAATAACATTACTATAGGCAAACCATTCAGTAACTATTATTTATACTAATGTATTCTGTATATAGATGAAAGAATTGAATTTGATGATCTAGAAGAAAGAAACTCATATTTCAATAAACATAAAAACTATGTCCAAAGCAGCAATGTTTCTATTATTCTGTGAATTATCATTGTATGATGTGAGAACATGATGTCTCAATATCAAGAGCATTCATTTAAAATTATATCAAGTAAACCAGTCTTATTTACAGTACCAGAAGCAGTGGCTGGAATTGTTTGCTTTCCTTTTAGCATTTTAATTTAGAGCTTTCTAAATGCAAATTAGACAAGTCTCTGCTCAGAATATAGGGAGATGTTTTTCTTTAAAAAATATCTTTATTGTATTAGTCGTATTGTGATACTTTGTAAATATTAAAAAGGATAATTACAGAACTTTCAACTAAACTTTAGAAATTTACTATTAAAACTGTCAGTAAAAAAGATTGCTATTTTAATTTATATATAAAAATCCTTGTTTCTGCAATTTGACTCACACATGTGCTTACACACATGCATGTGTGTTAGAATATACAAGCCCCCAGCCTTAAATAAAAACATAAAATGTATCCATGAAAAGTTATAGATGGTATTCTGCTTTGCTCTTTCTCAATTCTATTAGTACAGGGTATCTAAAGCACTCTGAGCAATGTAACAACAAAGGCATCAGCACTTCTTTGCAAAACAAGCATACCAAAGGAAATGTAAGATTCAGAGTCTTTTTTTTCTTTTTTATTGGATATTTTATTTATTCACATTTTAGATACCATCCTCTTTCCCCATTTGCCCTCCCTAGAAACCCCCTATCCCATTTCCCAATTCATCATAAGGACTCAAAAATTGAAATGCTAAAACTAATGAAGCTTCCTCACACTAGCAAAATGGCATTCACTGGAAAACTATCCATAGGGAAAACAAATCTAACCCCACTAATGTGAACAGTTGGAATCTGTAAACTGTTCTGTAATACAGGGCCTTGAGTAAGGTACAAATAATTTTTTTAAAGGATAATATTCACTTTATTCTGCAGACTTGTACTCTACATAAAAATAAATGGTTCTGTGACCCCTTTAATTTAACTAGTGAGTTATGTATGAACCCAAGGAAGGAAGTGGTGAGTGTGTGGTTTATAGTGATAGGAGAAAAGGAAAAGAGTGTGAGGGGACAGAATCAGCACGTATTATATACATGTGTGGAGCTGACCCAAAATTAAAAAAAAAAAAACTTACATCTTCAAATACTCAAATAAGTAATTGAAATTGTCACATAAGCTGTATATATTGCCAGATGAATATGAATTTAAAATCTAAGACTTAAAAACTGTGAATCTTTAAAACTGAAAGCATTTTCATAGTTTTATTTACCTAATAGATGAATTTAGTAAAAAGATAGATAGATAGATAGATAGATAGATAGATAGATAGATAGATTGATAGATAATTAGCTAACGCATAGAATTTATACATTTACAAGGAATACAGTATGGTATTTCCAGGTAGTAATGGTATGGTATTTTTATGTAGTCATATATTAAGAAATGAAGATGCCAGGTTTTATTGTTTTGATACCTCCCATAGAATGAAAAATGACTAATGTATACCTCAATAAATTATTTTGATATATTCAATTAATTGCTCTGAAGCAAAAATGTCTACTGTGCTACTGAATGTTGTAGATTATTGTTCCTATTCAAATCATATACAGATTGACAATGCCTCCTTATCTCCTCTCCCTACAAACAGCCTTTCCATGATCTCACAGCTACTCTACTCTCTATTCTCTACTGAGATTACCTTTTTAGTGAAAACATGAGGTATTTCGATTTCTGTATCTGACAAGCTTTACTTAGAATTCTTCAGTTGCTTCAGTGTTGATGGGATAATAGAATCTTCTTTTATAGCTAAATATGCATGTGAAAGTGCATCACATTTTGTTTATTCATTTAATTTCCTACTGACAGAATTATTCAGTATTTTGGATATTTGGAATGATATAATATACAAACCAATGTATGTCTATCCTATATATAAATAGGATATTTATATATAAATATAAAATACATTCATTTTTATTTTAATCAACTACCATGAATTCCAACTTTAGCAATATATTTATCCACTACAAACTCACTTTTGTTCATTTATGCTGATAATAATTGTGATTTGTTTTAATAGGGAAAAATATGTTTGATGTGGGTAAAAATCCTAAAAACATTATAATAGTTTCTTATTAATCATTAATCAATACATTGGAGAAATTTGACAATGATAATTTTCTTAAATGAACTAAATTTCTTATTAACTTACATTTTTTTGGAATCAACAATAATTACTTTGGAGGAAAAAAATACAATGTTCAGAATAAAACTATCAATTTATAATTGGGATTGTAAAAGGAAAATCTCATCACCACAAGGAAAACGGCAATCCACTTATCTACAATTAAATATCTAAAATGTAATTGGAACATGACAGTCACATTCAATCTGAAGAGAACACTTTACAAGCAAAAACACCCTCATTCTGCCAAAAAATCATTCACCCGTGTAAAGCCTTTTCTCACTCTTTCCTTCATTTTAGCACTGGATATGTATACACTGTCAAAGTTCTTTATCATCTGTTCTTTATATGTTTCACCACAGGAAGTTCTCAATGAATAGTTACAGTGGAAAAAAGTATATGAATGTATGAATGAATGAATGAGCCAAAAAAGGCCTAGATGTCATCAATTATAATTTATAAGCAGCATCAAATAGAGAAAACAGCATGAATTTCTTAAAAGCCATACATATATAAAATTAATTTATGAAATATAAACACTAATAATTTATCAACATTGTTCACTAACTTAAACAAATCTACCATCATTATATATATATAATTTATTTATTCAAAAACTGCCTGTTTACAATAGCTTATAGACATCTGTTTCAATCAAATCTACCATCTTAAAGCAAAATGTTACAAATGATGTTAGAGATTTTGTTGAGAAAGAATAAAACACAGTAGGCCATTTCTACAGCATGTTCAAGGCCCTGGACTCAACACTTTGCACTGTCTATATATAACCCTGCTCTGGGGAAGAAGAGTACATGCACACAGTGACAGCTTGCTGGTATTAATTCTTGTTCTATTGTGTTTATGTGTGTGAGGGATTGGGAGTGTGTTTTCAGAGGTCAGAAGAGTGCACCAGAACCTCAGAACTACAGTTATAAGTGGTTGTCAACAACCTGACTCAGATGTCAGCAACAAACACAGGCAGGAGGAGGGGTGAGGGGATTGGGGGTTCCTGGGTGGGTGGGGGATGGGGTAAGGGGACAACATAGGAAATGTAAATAAAACATCCAATAAAAAAAATAATAATAATAAAAAGAAGACTAGGAGAAACTTGGAAGCACAGAATGTTTTCAGTAAGACCATGATTGTCTGTAAAAATGAAAACAATTTAAAAATTGAACGATAGATTTTCCATGGCATCAGTTAAAAATTCTCAGAATTATTGTTTGTAAAGCAAGGAAAGTATAAAGATTAAATATTATTAATATTTTTAATGAAAGGATATCATCAAATGAAGACATGAGGAGACAAATAAATGACAACAATGACATTATTGTTTTGACATATTGTGCCTACAGCAATATATATGAAACATATCAATATACACATTAAATTGAAAATACAAATATAGGCTAATAAAATTGAGATGTACATGAAATTTAAAATATATTGGATGCAACCATAGACCTGACATCCTCAGACAAGATAAACTACTAGGAGGCATACTTATTCAGAGTCCTGACATCTGATGACATGAACTACAGTCCTGTTTCGTCAGAAGGGAATTTTATATTTCATCAGAAAGCTCCAATTATTTGTAGCCATCAACTCACCAAGCTTAGAAGAGATAAACACACAAAACCGTTGTAGAAGTAATAAGTGATATAATACTTGAAATTACCTGAGATATGCTTTGTTAATTTATATATTATCTCACCATGTTAAAAAATGTAAATTTGTTTAATAAATGTTTTCAATAATAATGCCTCAGTCTGAATAAGTATATAGACATTCCAAATGATCACACACACACACACACACACACACAAAATTTTAATTTGTCAAGTTTTATCCTTAAAATATAGTAGTATTAAAAAAAACAACTAAATCATTCAATACAGCATTATATGCTTGAAGGGTCAAGGACACTATAAGAAAACCCACAGAATCAAGAAACCTGGACCCATATGGGCTCACTGAGAAGAAAATGACAATCACGGAGCCTGCATGGGTCTAACTTAGGCCCTCTGCATACATGTTATATTAGGTAGCTGGGTGTCTTTGTTGGAATCCCAACAGAGGGATCAGAAGCTGTCTCTGACTTTTACTTTTGTAACCCTTTTCTACCTAGCTGGTTGCCTCCTCCAGCCTTCATATGAGGAACTGATGCTTAGACTTATTGTAACTTGATATGCAAATTTGATTGATATCACTGAGAGGCTTGCCCTTTTCTGAAGTGAAGTGAAAGAAGACTGGATCTGGAGAGGTGAGGTGGGGAATAGGGACTAGATGGACAGGAGGAAGGGGATAGTATAATATATAATAGAATAACTTAATAAAAATAGAAAAAAGCTACATGTTTATTCTCTATTATGACAGCTCTAATGTATTATGTTTTCCAGGGAATCACCAAGATCTCCATTCCTCAGTAGTTTGTGTGCATGAGAAAGCAAACAAAAACAATGTGTCTAGATCTTGCTCATGAAAGGAGTGAAAATTTTAGACCATGAACTTTAAGGGCCACTTACAATTTGTTATGCTTCAGTTTCAAAACCCAACTATGAACCCCTTAATTTGACTGTCCGCCATAGTGGCTTGTATCTCTTACAATCACAAGAGCCCCACAGTACTAAATGTGCATTAATAGGGAGGGACTTCCTTTCCCAAGCATGGAAAACTGGCTCAGTACCAACCACAAAGATAAAAGTTAGGAGTAGATTGAAATTCTGCCAAGAGACTGTCACAGATGGAGACTAAAAAAGGAGAGTATAAAAATAACACATCCAACTCCATTTGAATGGAAGCCAGGGATAATGAATAGCACAACCTGGATAATTTCTCTTGAGCCTGTCTATATTACAGTTATTATATGTCACTCAGTTACTAATGTAGCTAAACTATAACTTGTCAGTTGTAAAAAGGTATCCTTGTTTATATAGTCCTATCGATTTAATATAAAACCCATTACTATCTCAACAAAATCAATGGTTTATCTTGTAATACCTTAAACCAAATTATTAAACAATATCGTAGGTAGTGAGGAGTTTAATATAAACATATAAGAAGACCTTTAGAAATATAAGAAAATGATATCATTTTAAACCAAAATGTATAAAACATAGAACTACAACAATTACTTTCCTGTCAAGATATCCCCAACAGCTCAAAACTGGAACTTATAGATCTTGGAAGTAACCAACACATGTTTACTTGAATTAAGACCTATTTAGAAGGAGAAAACACATGCTTGGTAATGGAAACCTACAATCTAGTCGTGGTTGGAGAGATCACTGGTCCCAATGGAGAACCTAGTACTGCCATTTTCCAAAATCAATATAGCCAGTAACTCTATTCTAAATATTTATCCTTATACCCACAGATAAGGAAAGCTCTCAACTCTCATAAAAGAAGTGGTTTTGTGCATCAGACAGAGGAATTGCAGAGAATTCTAATGGAAACAAATCCAGAGAATATGTAACTGTAATGTATTCATTTCCAATTTACACACATATAACACAACCTTAATACCTAAGTTTCAGGGAACATTGGAGAAGAAGGGGTAATTTAAGAGCCAGACTATGATACGCACTGTCAGATATTGATTCTACACGAGAAAGGGATACTGTGCCCATGAACTCTCAATAATATGGTTGGCTATATAAGGACTGCACAATAAACACATCACTCATTATGATAATGTGGATTAGGGAACTTCACTAGGTCTCACCATTAGATAAAGAGCACAATTAGTAAGTTACTGGTCAATGAGGGAATGATCCTAATAATAGGTTATCAAATCTCAAGTGGTCAGTTACTGCCAGCTTTATACTGTATATACTTCTCTTGGATAAATGAACTCAAAAGTCTGATTTAACAATACTCATAAGAAAGAGTTTAGAAATTTGAAAGGGTAAACCCGAGGAGTAAAATTCAGAATATTCACAAACAACAGGTCCAACTCATGACTTAGATTTTGGATCCTCAACTCTCAAAAGGTACAATTGTGAAATAAATACAGTTTTACTTTTTGAGTTATACTTTTTGAGTTGTTTACAACTAGGACATATAGAAAGTTGAACATTTACAATTTGATTCTCATGAATGCTGCATTATATTTGTATCAATTTCTCCTATAACTCACCACTCCACTTTACTTTTGCAATTGTACAAGGTGTGAGTTCATGAACCATGTCCAGTCTGGTTTACTGTTAGACTGCACAGTCATATGCCACTCTATGGAAAGATTATGTTTGTTGTTGTCACTCTAGCTTTACATTTGAAAATCTCTCAATTTCCTTTAATACTAGTTTCTGTTAGAGTTCATAAGATGTTGGTAAAAACAAATTACAAAAAAATATTATAGAGGGAAAATAAAAAAATGAGATATTAACATTCATTATTTTAACATAAAATGAGATACGTATTACATGAGTGGATTTCAAATACTTTTGGAGAAGAAGAATACTTTTGGAGAAGAAGCATGGGAAAATCACAATTCCAAAAATGCAGTGATTAAGACAAAGGATGGCCTTGTCAATCATCAATGGAAAGAGAGTCCCTTGGTCCTGTGAAGGCTTGATGTTCCAGTGTAGGGGAATGCCAGGGCAGGGAGGGAGGAGTGGGTGGGGGGAACACCCTCATAGAAGCAGTGGGATGGGAGATTGGATAGGGGGATTCTGGAGGGGAAACCTGGAAAGGGGATAACCTTTGAAATGTAAATAAAATATCCAAGAAAAAGATTTATAAAATGTGTCTTCGCATTTCAAAATCTCCACGTAAAGGTTTAAATACAAAACTAATAGGAAAATAATTATCCTTAAACACCCAATATTCATTGTTATTATCATAAACTATCATAATGATAGTGTATAATAATTTTGAATTAAAAAAATTTCAGTGGTAAGTCAATTTGAATATCATTCCACATACAAGTACCTTGCTAAAGATATATACAATTCCCCAATAGCTAAACTTAAGAAATGTGCCTCTGACATATATTATTCCCATGCTTCCTTATTTAAGATATAAGACAATACTTACTATTTAGTGTTTACCTAGTAAGAGATGAAGATCAGAGTCCTTGTTAATTAGTTGACTAGTTATCTGAAGTACAGTTTCTGTTTCCTACCTTAAATATTTCTGTTGTAGGAAATGGGCCAATATTAATTTGATCATCCTGTTTTATAATCTACAACTTCTTTTTTGAATGTAGATACTGAGGCTTTGCAGATTCAAAAAGTTAAAAATACTGTTTTAAAATTCTTTATACAGCTTGAATTTCGCTTCATTAACTTCATGCAAAAGTCATTCCCAATAATGAAAGACTCACATAGATCAAGACGACTTATATGAATGTATTCATATTTCATGCTAATTAGTCCCTGTACATATAATCTCCTTCCCTGGTGTGTCCAGTACATGTGTCTCTGTCCTAGATTGCTCATTAAATCTGCTATAGTTCATTTGAACACTGTATCACTGTGACTGAATTAGACATTTCAGAATCCAAGGCCTATGATTTCTTCCTCTGTGTATTTCTTGCAAAGGCTGTTACAAGCAAAGCTCTGGTAGCACTGAAATAATGCATACAACAGTCAATATGTCCTGTAAGTGTAGAAACAAGGTTATCATAAAGGTAGACTAGTATCCTCAATGCCTCCATTGTGCATGCAGGCAATATACTCAGTATCTGACAAGGTTTGAGTAGTAGCAATCCTTATTCTTTTTAATGGGGACCTCTGAGACCAACACTGTCTACAAAAATATCATGCTCACTGTTATATAGAGACTTTTCCTAGATTACTGCATCCAAAACACACACACACACACAGACACGCACGCACATACACACACATTTTAAAATTTAAGTTGCAGAAAGTTTGCAGGAGAATACAATTGTAATATATTCCTGCCTGAACTATAATGGTCTGAATATAGTTTTGTTTGTTTGGTTGGCATTTTGTTTTTTGTTTTGTTTTTACATGACAAAAGAAGGTTATGTTAAAATAACATAGTGGTCCAAAGGTCTTTGGTGTGTATTAATTTTTAAGCCATTACATGGTAGTTTGATTTGTTTTTCTTCTAGTCCAATTTAATGAAAGAACATTGCTGGAGGATAAAGTTTTGACTTTTCATTCAGAACCAGTTCTATACAATCTCAAGGTAAGATATTTTGCAGACTCGACAATTCTACACTGATTTTTCACGTTTCTATTTTTTGGAAGTTCAGGATAATAACAAGAACAAAAGGCTGTGTCTACCCTATACAGTGTTTTTAAGCCTAATCTATAAAACACTTGTTCATACTTAGAATATATTTGAAATTATTAGACATCTATATACATACGAATGAAAGCAAACTACAAACATTTCTTACAGTACTTATCAATCACTTTTGTAAATCACGTTAAATTTTGTGTGGAAACTATGACAAAGAACTATCAGGGATTATCTGTACTTTCTTGTGCTTGAATTTTTCTCACTACAAATATATTTTCCATTACTGAGTTGAAATTCTAAAGTAGCATCATAAAGAAATAAACACAATAACAATGATCAAACTATTTTTTTAAAAAAAATAATGATGAAAATAATAATACAATAAGACAAAGTAGAAACACCTACTAAATTATGAAATAACAAAAAGTCATATATTCATTATAATACATTCTCAGATAAGACACAGCTCCCTCCCTATCTTACTGATTACTGGAATGATTTAAATAACAAATATGGGCTGGAGAGATGGCTCAGTGGTTAAGAGCACTGACTGCTCTTCCAGAGGTCATGAGTTCAATTCCCAGCAACCACATGGTGGCTCACAACCATCTGTAATGGGATCTGATGCCCTCTTCTGGTGGGTCTGAAGACAGCTGCAGTGTATTCCTCATATATATAAAATAAATAAATAAAATCTTAAAAAAAAAAAGACTTTAAATAACAAATATATGGAGTTAGCCTCAAAAGAAAAAAATTATATCTATATTCATAGTAGGCTTTTAAAACTCAATATATATTCATTAATTTAGACTTCATTAATTTAGAATTATTAAGATATGAATATAACAACATTTATGAGTAAAAAGCTTGAAAGATACTTTGATTCACTAATAACTTATAAAAAATTCTGCTTATAACTGCATAAGCAGATATATTTCTTTGAATCAGAGGACAGCCTAACTCAAAGCCTAAGTTTTATAGTAAGTTCCAGCTCAGCCATGGCTACATAGTGGAATCCTGTCCTCAAAGGCAAGCAAGCAAACAAAAATACTGTCATAAACATGACAATGTGACCATAAGGGAAGTCAATCTTTATAACAATGCCTCATTTTTTAGCCCTTTGCTTCCAAACATCCTTAAAGAAATTATACTATGGACACTGCTATAATAAGACATTCTCTATTGATTTGTTTTACTTAAGCATTTTATTTAAATAATTTATGATTTCTATTTAATTAAACTTAAGTTATAATATACTAGCTATTATTTTACAGAGAAAAATAGGAATAGAATTAAAAGAAAACATAAGGTCAACATTGAAAGAAGCAATGTAGATGAACTTTAGAGAGACATTTATTACCATTCTAACTCATCTCCCTGGTCTCCCATGTCATTGTATTGCTTTGGAAATGAGTTCATTTAAAAAGTCCAGATTTCTTTTTCTTTTTCATTATTTTATGTTTAAAACTTTAAGTGATTTTAACTATATTTAATCTTACAGATAAAAATCTCACATTGTAATTTCTTGATATATATTTGATATCAAATCAAGGGGTACTTATAGGTATGTAAGTATATGTGAAGAACAAATATGCTGACAGAAAATAGCACACTGTGAAGTGTTATTGTAGTGTGTTTTGTGGAATATTAGTGGTTGTCTCGCAGTGTGATTAAGACTTTCAAAATACAAATACTGGATCTTTTGGTAACTCTAGACTACAATGCTTTCTACATATTCAGTAAGGGTACGATAGTGTATTATTTACTGTCCTGTTTTTTGGATAGAGCAAGGTTCAGTTAATGATCAGTTAAGTATCAGAGGGTTCTAAATGGAAAAGCAGAATTATTTGTGAGAAAAATGAAATAACCAACGTAGATGTATGACTTTTTTAAATAATGGAGAAATATTGTAGTGTTTTAATTATAAATCTATACTAAACCATTTGCTACTATACATTAAGTACCAAATTGAATGTCCAGTATACACATATATACACACCCTGACTAATACAAAGTTAAAAAAGGGGGGGGTGGTTTCAGTATATACTTTCTAAATTATGTTTTTGGTCAGTCAGTAATTGGGATAATTCTTGTCATATTTCTTGTTTCACTAAGATTTATATACTTGAGTTGCTGTGTTTCAAATGTAGCACAACAGAAATAAAAGATGTAAAAAAAATAAGAAAACACTTTAAAATTTGGGATGTAAATCTAGAAAAAACCTTTCACATAATAGCTATTATTAGCTATATACAATAAGAAAAATGCATAAGCATCCACATGTGGTATATATTGCAATACTATAATTTAATATATAATGTAACATATTCCTAAAACAATATACTCTTTGGTAAAGAATCTACAAAGAAAGGGCAAAAATTATAGTCTCATATATATGAAAAGTCCATAAGAGATTAATGTTGAAAAAAAATAATAAATAAGCTGTGATTCCCAGGGGCAATGAATTAAGGTTACATGATGCTGAGAACAGCCGATAGGTGAAAGCTCCTTTAAAACAGAAAAAAAAAATAAGGATAATTTTAATTTATTCACAAAGGTTTGTGCCACGCAGTCTAAAGACTAAGAATAAGAAGAGATGTGTAACAGGGAGCATATGGGGGTGGGGGTGCGTTCAATGGAATAACACTTGCCTAGCATGTATGTGGCCCTGGAGCAAGCTCTATGAAAATGAATGCTCAGCAGGTCATTGAGAAGCTGGCTATAGTGGAAAAAGAAACTGATAGGTGAAAGTGTCAGAGTCAGTGACAGAGCTAGTAAGTAACAAAGGTAGTAGAAGTCCTCACGTTGAAAGTGACTCACCATGAAAAAAAAATTACTGCCCCCCCCAATCATTTAGCTGCAAGAACAATAGAAACATTGAAAATAATCCCACATTTTAAAAAGTATTCTATAGCTACTTTGACATCATTACTTCTATAATGCAATTACTTTTCTAATACCTTAAGAAGATTAAAGTAATATTAATGCAAATGAGCAAGCTTATGTATAACAATGTCACAGCATTTCACATATTGCAGGGTTTTAAATTAAAAAGTGAAGCTTGGGACTTTTTCTATGATTGTTCTGAATTAATTATTTGCCCCCTACAAAAAAAATTGGATGTGATTGTATGTAAAGTAAAAAGGAAGCATAGGTAGATTCAGTATTTACATGTGCCCCTGATGTTGAAAGCTCTGGTTTCCTTTGGAGTCATTGGAATGTTCGTCTTTATGTAGGTTCATTGTACAGTGATGAATGAAATGGCTACTGATGCTCTCTAAATAAAAGACTCTGTCTCCCACAACAGAAGCAGGTGCTATCAAATAGCTACTGTTTGTACAGTGACTTTCTAGACAAAATCTTTACACAAAAGGCACATACAAATAATCCCTGAGAGGCTTCCTCTGTAACTCTGCTAGACAATAGTCCAGCTGCCATAATGCCACGCGTGCCATTTTAAGGTCAGTTTGTATCTGTGCCTGTTACAGTGGGACCACAAAAATATTTATAAGGCACACGTCAATAGTTGGGGTGATATTTCATTTTCGAGTTATAATTTCATTACTTGATGAACATCCTAGTATAAGACTTTGAATGCTAGCAGTCTTCTGACTATGGTCACATATGTTTTCCATAATCAAGTCCTGAGGTGCACAAACTTTCTTGTACTCTTCCTTGCGCTTTGTTGTTTATGTAAATATAGTACTTTCAAAAGTATCAAATGCATATTCTTTAATTACTCCACAAAGGGAAAATTCTAATTTTTCAACTTATAAAACTTTGAAGTTGCTATTATTATTAATAAGAGTTCAGTATTCACAATAAACATTATGTTATCTCTAATTTAACTCTGCCAATAATTTTCAAAAAGGTTTATGATTCCTAATATTAATAGAGCTAGAAAATTCCTATAAAATTACATTGAGAAAGTATAAACATAGAGTTGAATCACAACACCTGAAACTTTATCAGCTGGTATCCATGGTAATTTATTTTGATATCCTAAAAACCCCATACTACCACAGGTGTCCAAAAATCAAGGGATAAGATAGCAGTACTATAAGTATATATACATGGGCTGGTCTTTGGCCACTGGTATATATGTAGCTTTGTCTAGCCTCAGTGGGAGAAGATGCAATTAATTCTGTAGAGACTTGATGCCCCAGGAAAGTACTATGGAGAGTTTGAGGAAGGGTGGGTGAGGGGGTAGGTGGTTGAGCACATTCTCAGAGGCAAAGGGATGGGGAGAGGTAGTGAAGAACATTTGGAGAAAGGACCAGGAAGGGGGACAACATTGGAAATGTAAAAATAAAATAGTGTAAAAAAAATAACCCAAAAGAATATATACAAGACATACATCACATAGAATTCAACATAGAAGGCTATACTCAAATCAAGAGGAAAGTAAATGAATGACATCATTTGTTTGTTATTATTCTTATTTATACAATACAACACCACTGAGAGTATCTTTTTAGAAGCATTACTAACAACATGATTTTTACCTAGGAAATCCTGATGCAAAAGAAAATCATATATATTCTAAATGTTGATTAAGCAATATTTTTCAAAATCTTATACATATGAAGAAACAAAACCATGATGCTATAAACTAGTAATAAGATAATCAGAAGTTTTAGTAGGAAATTTAAGAATCTGGGTAAAAGTATTTTCCTAAGTACTTTCATAAGGACAGTAAAAAAGTAGAACAAAAGTTCCTAAAAGTCCTGAGCTGAAAGATCAAGAGGGCCACCTGCAGTTCAAAATTCAGAGACATAAAAATTCCTCAGTCTCCTTAACGAACATTGTTTCTGGGGATGAGTCTTAAGTTTTACTTGATTAGAAAAGCATATACCTTTATACTACAGATTAATTTAAAAAGTGATACATCATAGTTTGAGACTTATGATCTTTTCACTGTGTTGAATTTTTACCATTATACATGGAGCCATTTAACAACTAAAGTATTTGTTGAATAGTTATCATATTGGTCCCTCTTTATTTTCAAATGAAATAACAATAAGACTCACAACATAAATGACATTAGAGTATGATTAGACAACCATATTAATCTGCAGAAGAATAGCTTTCATCTCTTTCAGGCACTAAAAAACTACAAAAGTAAAACTAGAAAAAAATCCACAGCAGGACTAATACACACAGAGCCTGTGACAGCACACTACACACAAGACCTTCACAGGCTAAAATAAAACTGCAGAACTGAGAAGAGGAAGTGCAAACAATGTCTCACACCTGGCTAAGAGGATGTTTGAAACTGATATCACATGAGAAAGAAAATATAATACTTCTTCGTTAGAGTAGTGATGGGTCTATCAATCATACTCCCAAGAAAGGCCCCTTGTCCAACACCCAGGAGTAGTTTGCCAACACAAAAGTGCACTTCAAAATAAAAAACTATTTCTTTGCTTTTTATTGTTGTTTTGACGTTCATTTTTAATTTTTTTTTATACTGGGGTGTTTTCTGGAGAGTGAGAAAGAACAAAAATTTGGGTGGGTAAGAAACTGCAAAGGATATTGGAGTAGTGTGTGTTGGGGGAAGAATATGATCAAAATATGTTACATGAAAAGATTAAAACAAGTTAGGTTTTAAAAAAATGTTTTATTTGCTTTTGTTTATGTCTTTCTTTTCATATTTGAAAGATAAAGATTTTGAAATACCTCTAGATTCATTTTAGCCCTAGGGAAAAACAATTCTGTCTTCACGAACTATATGAGATGCACTCTAAGATACAGAGACTCAGTAACTGTAAAGGATTTTAAGTACAATCACAGTCTATCATTAAGCATGATTCTGTTACCAGGTATTGGTACTTCATATTCCTGGATACAAGACATGTAAGGATATCAAAATTCTGGCAGTGATAACAAACTATTTCTAACTGTTAGCTTTTATAATGAAAAGGAATCTCTTTGATCTAAAATTAAGAGAAAGGTGGCTAAAATATTTTAGCAATCTTCTATTCTATTCTACTTACAAAATGACAGGACTCTAAGCTGTATAATCAAATATTTGATTTTATTCATTCATTGCTGTGCCCCCAGCATGGGGGAGAGAGACAGAGAGAACATTAAGAGAGGAAATACTTTCTCAATATTTTCTGAATAGGCTGTAGCTTGCACATAGTATGAATTATTCCTCAAGTCTTAGTGTAATTCTTTTTTTAATTGGATATTTTCTTTGTTTATATTTCAAATGTCATCTACTTTCCTGATTTCCCTCCAGGAAATCCTCTATCTCATCCCAGTTTCCCTGGTTCAACTAACCCACCCACCCAACCACTCCTGCCTGCCCGCCCTCATATTCCCTCACACTGGGATATCAAACCTCCACAGGAAGAAGGGAAAGACAAGGAAACTTCAAGCTCTTGTCAATATAGTATTATAGTTAACTCATTCACTTCTCAGAAAATTTAGTTAGACATTATTAGACAAACTTACTTTTATAAACTGCAGTTTCCAAAATTATGCTGGTTAAGGGTCCAGATTAGCTTATATGTAGCATCTGTTACTTAGAGAACAATTTTATCTATGAAATATGTGACTTGTTTCCGTGTAACTTTATATTATTTATATGATTTTTCATATATATATATGAATGCACTTCATAATTCTTACTGTTTTTAAAAATGTGATAACAATCGTATCCTTAATGAAATGGAATAAAATATCTTCATTTTAAATGACAATAAATGAGTTTTGTGATTAATTTCTAAAAGATTCAAAATTGAAATGAAAGTCAATTGGAAAATTGAATACATTTCTAATTCATACCCCCGTTTCAAGTTGATATGCTAATAAACCCAAATAACAATTAGAATAACATCCAATATTTATATAATAGTTACTATGGGCCAAGTCACTATTCTCAAAATTTTCATATCTTCACCTATCATGAAAACTATAATTTTATTTGAAGAAAATCATGAACTTTTTCTAGAAGTAGTATTATACTTGTTTTCTGATTTTTTACAGATGAAGGAATTCAGATATTTAGAAGGTAGCATTGTGGAAAAGGTTACTTTTCTACTAACTGGCAGTGTGATTATACTACCAGTTCTTGTGACTCCAGAGTTTTACTATCTTTAAGTCTGACACTGGATCTTGAGAATCTTTGCTGTCGTTTAAAATAGCTGATGGTCTGTTGCAAGGAGATTTTAACTGAGAAATTTCTTTCTATGCTCAGGTCTCAGAGTAGAAGCTGAAGGGCTGACCTGCTTCATGGAGTCATAAAGGTGGGGGTGCTCAGAATTTATGAAGGGATTAAGATAAAGAAGATTAAAACATGATATTTCATGAAAAAGAATAGAGGAAAAACTATGAGCAGAAACAGAAGCAAACAGAATTGCACAGCAAAAGTAATGCCAGAGGTAGAACACAAACATAAATATAAAATTTGTTAGAATAAATACATTAGTGATATCAATAGTAACAACAATGATAAATACATAAAAGTCACTCATAGAAGCAAGGCCAAGAAAAAAATACTCAATTTTCATTGCATCAACTTGATTCGCAGATCACTTGACAGATAGTGACTTTTAATCCATTCTTTCTTTCTTGGTTATTACTTAACCTTAAAAAATGATCATCACCACCTGTTCTATCCTTTGACATTTGCCATGGCTCCTTCATAAAATCATCACTGTATATCTGATTGTGCTTGGTGATTGTTTTCACCAAGGTCTAAGGTACTAGGATCTTACAAACTGTTAATAGCAGTAGACAGACCAGGCAAAGACAAGGATTTGTTGGTACCATAGAAAGTACAGTTTGATGTGCTCAGAAAAACATATTTAAAAAAGAGGGAAACAGTCTTTTTGTAATGTCATTTCTCATTTCTGTTTCCCATCTAAGCTTACTTTCCTGACACCTTGTTATGTCTAATTACAAATGACTCACAGGAATGAATTATAGAAGTGCAAGACAAGCTTTCTGTGATGACAGTAAGAGTGCCACTAAAATTGTTTGCCTGCTGATGCTGTGAAGCTCCAAGCATCAAAGCTAAGAGGCAAAGGTGTTACAGGCTCTAATTTCTTTAACACTAGCACTTGGGCCACAACTATTGTGGTAGAGAAGGCATACTGACAAACACAGAAAGTGACAAGGGATAGCAAGGGAGATGACAAAATACCTACCAAAGGCAAACATTACAACTATTAAGTGACAGCAGACTGGGACCATGAGCCTCTCCTGGTATTCTCTCTGTGCATTTCTCTCCAACTGAAAAGTGACAAGCAAGAACACAGCAGCTGTCCACCCTCTTTTCTCCATGCTTATTTTCTGCTCAATGAACACATGAAGAAAAGAGAGAGGTAGGGAGAGTTATTTCTCCAGTCTCCTTGGTTTCATCTGTGTTTAGTCAAAGGCTCCCTATATTTTTCTGTAAAGGATGTCCAGATAATAATCTAAGGTAATACTGAACTTTGAGTAACTTTGTTAACAAATTCCTGGTGGTGTCTTGCAGAGGTCTCTATTGAAGATATCATCCCATACATTCAAGCTACTTTTCTGCAGTGAATTTTTTACTCATTCCCCAACATTTACTTCTCTGATATATTTCATAAAAATTAGAGATTATGTGCAAGAAATGCACACTCATCCCCACAAAACTGTGAGTCTCATTCATCTATCCATATGAGTGTGTATATATGTATATATATATATATGAATGAGACCCATATATTTATATATATGCATATATATGCATATATATGTATTCACAAATATATATATTCACATATTGGGGAATGTCCACAGAGGCCAGAAGAGATCATAATGTCACATGGAAATGGAGTTACAGGTCGTTGACAGCAAGCCTGTGTACAAGTTGGGAAGCTAACTCCATTCCTTTGCAAAAGTATCATGTCCTTTTAGCCACTGAGACACATTTCCAACCCTTGCCACTATTTTATACTTGAGAAGAAATACAGATTTGTATGGTTTTGTATCCAGTCACCACAATCAAAAAGCTGTCCAGAAAAAAGTTCCAAATTCCTGCAGATAAAGTTTTTTATATGATTCATAGGATTAAATTCACCACACCTGCCTATGCCTTCTTTATACTTCAATCAATCTGTGATTTTTCTAAATTACTATTAGTAATAGCCTTATAAGGCACTTATTATTAAATTCAGTTTAGTGTCCTGAGCCTCAAAACAGCTAATTATTCTCTGAAAATTATATAAAGATTCATCAAACAACATTTAAACCCATCTTTTGTAATCATTATGGTGATTTTCTCACTTATGGAACTATTCTCAGAGGATTCTAAGTATCACTAAATTAGCACATATCGTTTCCCTATACAACTATTTACTACAATTGTCACCTCAAGGGGAGGAACTGAGTTATTTAACATTATTTATATTTTCACTTCCATTACAGTTTACAAAATGGTTTATTGCATGAAATTTATATGTGGAAAATACATCCAGAATCAAACTTAGCAGGCTCAATGCCCAGTTCTATCTTTCTATCAGATCGTAGGGGATTCACTTGACCATCTGGAGCTTCAACTATTGAAATATTTTCCCTAATTACCCTTCAAAATATTATACTTCAAAAAGTATGAGGACTGAATGACAGATAATATGTAACAATCTGTGTACAGTAGAAATATTCAAAAAATGTTAATGACTATTATTTTCCTTATGGTTAACAATGTGCATCTTTCAGAACCATGATTATCTGAGAATGCTTCTCCTAAAATACCTTGAGCTAAATAATCCTGACTGTTTACATAAGGTACTGTGAGGTAGGCATGAGCAGGTGTGGTAAATTCATAATCATAACTAGAATACAAAACTTTCCACGTGAGGAGTCATATTTTATTCAGCCAAAAAATACCCCAAACACCCTCTAGACACTGAAAAAGTATAAATTAATAAATCAAATACTAAGCAACATATCATGTACTTCTTAAATGGAATTCTGGAGAACTATGAATTAATAATTTCATATTCCTATTTGTTTCCTCTAACTGATACAAAGGTATATGATAGGAATTCAGATAATAAATTAATATTTTTGAAGGAAATATTTTGGGTTGGGGAAATGTTTTTACTTCTCGTCCTAGGATGTTGATAAACTAGAAAAAAATTAAGTGGAAAGACTTAGATTCTTCAAGTATTGGTTGCAATTTTCTTTGAAGGACACTCTTGTGGATAAATGAAAAATGGTAAAATGGTAAAAGACAGAAGGGTAAAAGTGAGAAAAAAGGAGAAAGGGAAAGACAGCAAAGGCACATGGTTTGTGTTTGAAAGACAGAATGAGAAACATTATAGTGTTGCCTACACTGCATGCTCAAAATAGCAATGTGTTGAAGGACTAAGCTAATTTCCTCACACTAATCATTTTCGATTAAGACATCACATTATACAATTGCTTCATCTAGATTTTGGGCAGCATTTGAAAAACATCAAAATGAAAATGAAAGGGTGAAAACAACAAAAGATAGAAAATAATTGATTTTTTCTATTTCATAATTAACAACTGGAGAATGAACGATCTCAATAAATTAATTAAAATAGTAAGAAAAATGAATATAATTAGAAAAATCCAACAATTAATATCTCTCATGAAATCAAAATGGTCTCACTGTTTAAAAAAGTTAGGTTTTACTTCTGCTTTACCTACCATCATTTTCTGAAAGAAGAATTAAATAAATTGAACTTTTGTACTCAAATAAATTATTCATACATATTTTTTAAATCCCCTGCATAGGACACATGGCACTGAATTACATATACATGCATCCATCATGAGTTATCAGTTTTTAATGAGACAGTAAAGGAAAAAAATTTAATCATATATGGAAGTTTAGATGTACAAACAGGAAATGCTTAAATACACAGAATTAAGTCAAGGTGAAAATGAGTAAGTAAGACTACAGATACATGGATTCAATTTCACCTTCTGCCCCTGCATTTCTATTAGACATGAAAAATTCTGGGTTAAAAACTTTGAGATGGATGGTGTTGGGTTTTATACAAATAAAGGAGAGAGGGAGTATGTTTGGTTGATGTGCAGTCAGGTGTGGGAGAAGGGGCTGCCTCCACAGGCCCATGCTGAGGCATCCTCTTCCCCCAACCCAGGGACCAACAACAGGAAGGTAAAATATAGAATATAGTTATTCAGGACATGGGGAGGGGAGTTAAGAGGGTAGTTGAGACAGAGAAATGCAGAAAAAGAGAATAGATGCTAGCCTTGAGCATGTGGAGAGAGAGGGAGGAGACGAATGAGGAGAGAGGGAAAAGAGAAGGGAGAGGACAGAGCAAAAAAACGCAAGAGAGAGAGGTGAAGTCAAGCAGACCCTTTTACAGTGAGTCAGGCACACAGGGCTGTTGCCAGGTAACTGCAGGGCTGAGCATAGACAAAAATGCTAACAGGTGGGTGGTCCCATCCCTGCACTGGAGGTCATGCCTTTCTACTGGAGGTGGTCTCTTCAGGTTCTATCTCCCTGCTATTGGGTATTTCAGCTAATGTCACCAAGGAATTGCAAGGACAAATATAGAGCAGAGACTGAAAGAAAGGCAATGCAGAGACCTCACCCCCATTCAATCTGCAGATACCAAACCCCTATGCTATTGCTTGATGCTAAGAAGCACTTGCAGACAGGAGCCTGGTATGGCTGTCTTCTGAAGAAACTATGCCAGCACCTGACTGAGACAGATGCAGATACTTGCAGCTAACCATTGGACTGGGTCAGGAGACCCCAATGGAAGAGCTAGGAGAAGAATTGAAGGAGCTGAAGGGTAGTGTAACCCCATGGGAAGAAAACCAATATCAATTAATGGGATCCATCTGAGTTCCCAGGGATTAAACTCCCATCCAGAGTCTATACATTGGCTGGTCCATGGCTCCCACTACATACATAGCAGAGAACTGCCTAATCTGGCATCAGTAGGAGGGTAATCTCTTGATTGTCCAGGGAAGGGAGATACTAGAGGAATGAGGCAGGACTGGGAAGGTGGGTAGGCAATCTCTTAGAGGTAAATGGGAGGGGAATAGGATGGGGGTGGTTCATGGATGTGAGACCAGGAAGGTGGATAACATTTGAAATATAGACAAATAAAATGATTAATAAATGAAAAAAATATCACCTACTAAGTGACAACAAACTTTCAGCAATACAGCCTAATACTCTTCATTGTTTAGTTTTGAATTAGCATAACAGTACTTGCTCATCAACATTTGAAATGTTTTTCTTCTTACAAAGTTAATTTTATGTCTGCTTTATTTCTCCCTCAGAATTTAGAATATTGGTGAAAAAAAACTTGCATAAACCATACTTGAAAAAAATCAATATATTTTTTAAATGAAGGGTCTATTAAATACATTACTTAAATAGAACTGCTTGAATAAGCAAGGAGGAAAGTTCAAGGTGATAGACCCAATCTTTATAAAGCTTTTCCTGTTAGAAATAAAGGAATAAGCAAAACAGATATTTAAATGTTTCACTATGCTATACAGTAAATATATTTGTATAAGTTTTAATGAGATCATAAACCTCAACTTTTGCATTTATCCAGTTTCATACTTTGTATGATGATTTAAAACACATTCATGGACCAGTGTGATCATGAAGCAGATATAGTTGTTTGTCTCTAAGCCTTTTATCTGAAATTTGATACAGAAATGCATGAGATAGAACACAATATCTTCTACAAGTTATATACATACATACAATACATACATACAAATCAGTATATCCAAGTGTGTTTATACATACTGTCACACAAAATAAATAAACAAACAAATAAATTAAAAAATCAAAACCACGTGTATGTGCTAGATATCTTAACTAAAGTTACTTAAGAAATGGCCT
Organism: Grammomys surdaster; assembly: GCF_004785775.1. NCBI lineage: Eukaryota > Metazoa > Chordata > Mammalia > Rodentia > Muridae > Grammomys > Grammomys surdaster. Next base: position 4,580,420 of record NW_021604563.1, read on the forward strand.
GATAAAACACTAGTAGGTGTTATAAGGGAACAAGCCAAACAGTTGACTGCTTTCCTACCTCCAACAAGCTAAAAACAAGTTGTAGAGAAGAAGGAGAATATTTGAAAGCATTTACAAAGCAAAATACACAAGTTAATAAAACACATATTAAGACAATAAAAGGCTCTATTCAGGCACAGTTAAGACTTTTCAGTATTCTCAAAGCTGAGATAAGGAATAATTACAAGTAAACACAGTTGTACATGAAGTAAAACCATGAATACATGAATTCAAAGGATTAGATTTTTCATTTGGGGATGTAGTATCTGGCAGGTACAAGCAGGTCAGTTATATGTGTAAAGGAACAACCAAATAGGTCTGTTTGAAGCATAAGTGCAGCGTAGACATGGAAGACTCAGCATAATGATATGATGCAATGGAGGATTATGGATCAACATACAAAAGTGATTAATATGTAGACATAACAATAGGTGAGGAATTAGTAGTATTTATCTCTACACTCAGTAGCACAATTGGCATTTTCATTTAAAATACTTACATAGGAATCACAAACTAAGAAGATAACATTTAATGTTTTATAAAGACTCATATCCATGGAAACCTAAACCACAAAATGAATCAAGACATTTGCTTTAAATCTACAGGACTAAAATTGCTGCAGAATTTGTAGCAAACTCTGCTCGCTGCTGATGAAAGAACTTTCATCTACAGTTGTCAGGCCCTTTTTTTGACAGTACCTAATGTTTAATATTACTTTCTACCTTTAGTTAGAGAGTGGACAGCTTAGAAATACCAAATTTCTGCTATTGATCTTTTTTTTTACAGCCTACAATATCTAAAATAAGAGGTAAATCTATCACTGCGTAATTTTTTATTTTAGTATCATTAACCTATATCCTCCTCAAGTGCGAATTTTATTACAACTTAAATGATAATACATACAGTGTCAAATAACACAGCACAAGAAAGATAATTCTATTAATCTCATTTCAACATGCTTATGTCTTATGTTAGGAACTATGCATTTACTACCTGACTCCTTCTGTGCAAGAACATAATCAAAATAGGAAGAATTACACATGCATAACTTTATGTCTGTTAACAAAGTATTTAAAGATCTATATTCAAAACAGAAGTTAAATTATTAATTGTATCTCATACACAAGTACATACCTTTCTTGCCATCAGTTTCTCCACCTACTATGTAAAATTGTTGCATGATCTACAAAACCAAATTGTTGTTTGAATTCTTAAGCAGTTCACAGAAACTAAAAGGAGCTTAAACATATATTAGAATAATCAAAGTTGTTAAATATGTTGACCATAGTGTGTGAGCTGACATGGCAAAGAATTCGCTACATTTCTACAAAAATAAACAATAACAAAGAATTCCTTTTTAGGGTTAGAGATATGGATCAGTAGTTAATAGCACAGGCTGTTCTAGTAGAGGACACAAATTCAGTTCAAAGTACTCACATGCTGATTCACAACCATTCCCAAATATAGTTCCAGGAGATATGTTGCCATATTCTGGCCATCATGGCTATCAGGCAAGCAGACGGAACACAGAAACACATGCAATCACACACACTACACATGAATTACTGCCGGCTGTCATCATTATATCTACTGGAAAGAGTGAAAGTTAAATAGCAGTGAGCTGGCCGGGCGGTGGTGGCGACTGCCTTTAATCCCAGCACTTGGGAGGCAGAGGCAGGTGGATTTCTGAGTTCGAGAGTTCAAGGCTAGCCTGGTCTACAGAGTGAGTTCCAGGACAGCCAGGGCTACACAGAGAAACCCTGTCTCGAAAAACCAAAAAAAAAAAAAAAAAAAAGAAAAGAAAAAAAAAGAAAAAAAAAGAAGCAGTGAGCTGGTTTGGCATAGTTCCATCAAAACTGAGACAAAAGCTATGATTGCTATGATTCTGTCTCTCACTTTTAGGCTTTGGTCCCTGCCTGCTGTTTTCATGGGGCCTTTCTGCATTGTAAATCATTCTACGTCTATTCTCAAGAAAATTAATTTTGCCGGGGGCGGGGGGTGGTAGCTCACACCTTTAATCCCAGCACTTGGGGGGCAGAGGCAGGCGGATTTCTGAGTTCAAGTCTAGCCTGGTCAACCTAGTGAGTTCCAGGACAGCCAAGGCTACACAGAGAAACCCTGTCTCGAACAAAAAAAAAATATTTTTGCATGTTCTTAGGAAAGTCTTAAATTACTATCCCTTCTGCTTTTAGGTAAATAATTTTATCTGGCCCTATTTGAAAGTCTTCCTTATGCCCCAGAGATTGTGAAAAGCACAGATAAGACTAAGACTCTAGGAATTTCCTTATGAGGCTAGGCAAATGCAAATGGTATATAATTGGAAAAGTATACACTCAGAGATGATTGACCAATTCCTACTGGCCATGAGAACTGGTAACATATTCAAAGCCTCTTTGGACAATATGCTTGGAGTTCTCTGAAAATGTATTTTAAAGATAGGTGATTATACAGGGTATATCACTAGAGGACTAGAACTCATAAATAACATGGATAGACTAAAATAACGTTTTTCTACATTATAGCACATAGATGATGATGAAATGAGACAGTAAAAGGTGTTATGTATTAGTATTTGCTATTAATAACAAGATTGATTCAGATAATTTGTTTATCTGGAGTGTGTTAAAACTGTATCCTAAAAGCAGGTTATCATATAATAAATGTGTTTGTTTTGAACTCGAATCACAGGGCTGATAAAGAAAATAAAATGTATTCTATTTCTTTTTTTTTATTTGCTACCAACATTTTTTTTGTAAGAAATACAAAAGGTATGGCAAATATAAAAACCGTTTTCAGGTTTGGTTTCAACCAACTCGGCTGGCACACAAATGAGTCCAATGGATAGTGATATTTGAACAATGGTTTTTTAAAAGGCAATGAATTCAATTACCAGACAATAAATACATAAATTTGCACTCTAGCACCCAGTAAGACATCCGGTTTCCAAAGGTATATTGATCTGTAACCCTCTGAATTTCCTGCCGGTCTCCTCTCCCACCCAATGACATAGAATGAACACTGTAGCTCTCCCTCTCTAGGGAAGTCCCATGTTAAGATGCCAGAGGGAAGCCATTGTGACTGAACTTGTAACCCCTGACATATAATAAGAAATCAAAATATGCTCAGGGATAAAATAATATAATCTCTACTTCCTGGATAAACATTAATCTGGCTTTGCTCTGTGAAACCTGTATAAATAAAGAAGAAACCTGATTCCTAGTCAGTCAGAGTTCAAAGATTCTTGTGACCACTGCACCTGACTTACTCCTTCCTGTCAAACTTATCTCCCCTCAGGCTATCTTCTCAATGGCCAATGCAGGCCCTTGTCAACCTGCTGCTGTAACAAGTGAACACGGTCATGACAAAAGTGAGCTAAGTGATACAAAATGGCCACAGCAACAAAATGAGCATAGATTATCTCAACTCTCTAAATAAGCTTAAAGAAGAGAACATTTTTATCCTCATTCTGAGTACAAAACACATGAGGATCTTACATAGCATCAATTAGGTAGTGGTAAAAGCCAGTTGGAGTGGAGGCAGACAATTTCAAAACCTAATATTACTTCTCTAACAATAATATAGTTTCTTTATTGTCTTTGTTTTATAATAGGCCTAGTTTAAAGTATGATGGTAGATTATTCATATTCAATATATCTAAGTTCAATGTGAATAACAAAAAAAAATTAGTGAGATAAAAACAAACACCAATGCTTTTGTAACATCCAGCTTCACATCACCCAAATGCATAGTATCTAATATCTCACTCTTCCTCTCCTTTTCCCTATTCCTCTTTCTCTCCCTCTCTCTCTACCCCCTCTCTGTCTCTCTCTTTTACCTTCCTCTCTCTGAGAATAATTCAACTATGACAACTTAAACTCAGTTATCTATTAGATAAGAATTTTGGTTGGTACCTAAATTTTGATACAACACACACTCTAATTAAGGCAATATTTAATGAACTCGTGGGTTTTACTAAGGAAAATAATGAGCAATATTTGGCCTTATCATTAGGCAATTTCTTAACAAATGTGACAGTATTGTCAGTGAGAATTCAACTACCTAGTTAGCTTCTGTCAACATTTTACTGACAAAAATGCCCTAATAGAATCCTTGACCTTCAATAAAGAGTTTAAATGCATCAAATACAAATCATTAAGTATTTTTCAAAAGCATACAATAACAATTTTGACATTTTACAAGGTTATTTTACAGAAGCATAAATGAATAAAGGTTTTATTTTGTAAACTCACTAACATAACTCTTATTAAATTGTATAAAATTAAAATTAATAAGGTCAATCACATCCAATGTTTTCTTTACTAGTATCAGATACTATGTGACAAAAATAATTTGAATCAAATTTTGAACATTTCCACATTCCCTCCCATTATACTTGATTGTAAATGAAGCTGTCTAAGCACAAAATTTCTACATGGTGATTAGTTTCCCAAAGTACAACTATGAATTGCTGTAACCTATATTAGATGTAACCTATATTAGCCTACATTAAAATATTTACTATTTAGAGAAAGCAAAGAGAACACATTTCACTCATTTACAAATTGTCTCCTTTTCAGACTTTGAGGCACCAATACTGCTTTTAAGTATTATACACTAATAAATCGTGCTAATTTCCAGAACAATTTGGATCTCATTTTATTTTAAATAAATATCCATGAAAACATCTCCCGTGGTCTTAGTTATAAGGAACAACAAAGAGGTCAGTTGTTAGTTTAAGTTCTAAGCCATGTATTTTCTATTATTGACCACCCCTAGCGTCAGTATCATTTTCATTGAGATTTGTGACTCATTCTTCCATTATCTTCCAAAACTTCATATTTTGTTTTTAATATCTCAAGGATCAGCTGTATTTTCAGTGGTACTAAGGTCTAAATGAATTTTGATGGGACTTTTATCTACTCTATTTGAACATGAAATGGTTAAAACCACAAATATTCTCCATTCTGGAAAATTTAAAAGATTTTACTCTGTCTTCCTCTGATTTGACTGTTTCGGAAACACTCAACTCGATTAAACCATCTACTATCTTCTTGAAATGGTACAAGTCTCACTATGTAGGCCAGTCTGGTCTAGAAGTCCATTTCATGATAGAACAGAAAGTTAGAATTCTCTTGCCTCGACATTTCAAGTATCTTGGGATCACAAGCCTATTTCACTATAGCTAACTTCATTTCCATGGATATCATACATGTGGAGATTAACCCTAACTCCAACTTTCTGGCTAACTGAAACCCAATCTTCTGAAACTAATTTTCAACATATAATTACCCACAGCATGTGGCCATCCAAATTTCTTACTTGAGAAATTTATTATATCAGGAGATTAATTCCTTGTCCTTTTCCTTCTCATCATCAACGTAGTTATAGAAATAAAATATATAGAAATCATATTTGACTTCCCCTTCCTCTTCTCTGTCACCTTTCCTAGAGTAAGTCACTAATACCTGTTAATTTCTACTTCTTGGTGTTTATCTTATTCCTTAACACTGCTATTGACATTGTCATAGTTCAGATCATTAAAATCTCAGAATTAACCTATTGTTTACATACCTACTTAAAGTCCTGCTATCTATCCTAAACATTCTAATCATAAACATTCATTACCGAAACACAGTTTGATCAAACCATTGAAAAGCTCTAGTTACAATCATTTGAAGATTAACACAAATGTCCCCTACTTGCACTTCTGAGTTAGCATCCTCATCTTCATGCCACATTCTCCAACCATATTGTTATTAATTAAATGTTTTATGCAAAGTTAACTCATGTACTTCATATGTACTACACACACACAAACACACTTTTGTATCTCTTTATTACTACTACCCATGTCAATCCCTGTTATTCTATACACAATTTGTTTCTCATCTTCTAGTCAATTCATTCTGTGCTGTTATCCACTGAATTTAGTCTGTGAGACCATAGGTTTTGGAGATATTCACTAGGGCTTAGCAGTGGTTTAACATTGGAGGCAATGACTCCCTATCCTCAGAATGCATCAGCAGCCAACAGTTCAGCAGTAAAAGGCAGGGTCCCATTGGATATTATCCATCCAATATTTGATTGTTCAATCAAGCATCAATTCTTAATTTTTTCATGAATGACAAGGAAATTGGTTTTTCATGTGTCTTTATAATGAAATCATGACAGTGTATTATAGTAGTTACTTGATATCACTATTATCATCCTATTCTCTGAGCTCTAATCCATTGTGATAGCATACATTCTTACAAATAAACAAAAATGAAAAACTAATTTGGACTGCTAATAACTCACTAAATGTATCATTAGATAAAAACAAAACAAACAAAAATCCTATGCATTATACCTGAAATAGAAGGAACAACAACAACAAAATGATCAAATATTGGAGAAACTGTCCAAAATCATTTTGAAATATGATTGTAAAGTAAAAAATATTACAGTATATTATACAGCACAATCCATGTTCTAACTGACCATCCGATATCTGTTTCTGGTAGAAAAGTTTAAGTGTAGATTTTGCTCACATACCTCCTATTAAAAGTAACTGTCAAAAATTCAAAAGGAATATGGCAAATAGCATGGTTTGTATTCACAAAAGGAAGGTAAACTATTCTGATATGTAGTTTTCTTATTCTGGCATTAGGACTGCCCTTTATCCAATTACATTCTGACAGTTCTATTCAGGTTTAATGCCAACCAACCATTGAAAATGCTATTGTCAATAATCTTCCTAGTTTAATAGGTCCGAATATATCCAAAGCTTAATACGTTTCATATTAACATTTCAAGACAGAAAATGATCTAGCAGCATGCATAGCAAGCATATTCACCTATGCTTGTGGAGCACGTATCTCTGAACTTTAAATTACTATTGCAAACTTCAGTGATTATGGAAACTCAACTTGGATACACTTTCACTGTACTTGATCACCAGTAAATTCTTTTCCCCACCCTGGGAATATACAGTAAGTGAAACAATTATTATCCAATACTATTACACACGAGAATTTCTGTTACTTCATTTCTATATTATAGGTATGTTGGAGTAAGCATTCTTTTTAAATAAATGCTTTATAGTAGGAAACACTGTAAGAAACTGCCATGGTGGCTTATACAATATCACTACCTCAGAGGAAGAGAAAACACTGTATTGGATACCTGTGTATTCATGTATATGCAATAAACTGGTTTTCTAGTTAGCCCATTTGAAAATGAAGATTAACATCAACTTATATTTGCAATAATTGATTTTACAAATTTTCTTATAGCTAATTGTAGGAAATTACCCATATTAGACAACAAAAAAGTGATGTTTTATTGTAGGGCCAGATAAATAATTCAAGAGAAGATTATATTTATGTAATTATATGAATTCATGTACTATAACACAAATATTAAATTATGAAATAGAATTCTTTGGTCTCAATCATCATTGTCCTGTTAATATATGTATTATGTTAAGCAAGTTACTCATTTCTCTATTTCTTATTCTCTTTTTTTTTCTTTTTTTTTTTATTGGATGTTTTATTTACATTTCCTATGTTGTCCCCTTACCCCATCCCCCACCACCCCCACGGAACCCCCAATCCCCTCACCCCTCCTCCTTCTTCTCTGTGGATGTAACCTCTATCTACAACCCCCCACTCCCACCTCCCCACCCTCAAAATTCCCACCCCCTGGGGCATGCAGCCTTCATGAGGTCAAGGTTCTCTTCTTCCACCTATGCCCAGCAGGGCCCTCCACTTTTACATATTCAGCTGAAGCCCTGGATCCCCCCCTAAGTGCTCCCAGGCTGGTGGTTTAGACCCTGGGAGCTGTGGTTGGTTGGTATTGTTGCTCTCCTCATAGTGCCACAAACCCTTTCAGCTCCTTCAGTCTTCACTCTAACTCCTCTATTGAGAACCCCATGATCAGTTCAATGGCTAGTTGTGAGCATCTGCCTCTGAATATGTCTGACTCTTGAAGGCCTCTGAGGAGATATCCATATCAGGCTCTTATCAGCATGCACTTCCTGTCTTCCACATCAGCATCTACCTTTGGTGATTGCACATGGGATAGATACTCAGGTGGGGTGGTCTTGAGACGGCCCCTCCTTCAGTTTCTGTCCCTCACTTTGTCTCCATATTTGCTCCCTTGAGTATTTTGTTGCTCCTTCTAAGAAGGACCGAATCACCCTCACTTGGTCTTCCTTCTTTATGGGCTTCATGTGGCCTGTGAGTTGCATCTTGGGCATTTCAAGGTTCTAGGCTAATATCCAATAATCAGTGAGTGAATACCATGTGTCTTCTTTTGTGATTGGCTTACCTCACTCAGGATTATAATTTCTAGTTCCATCCATTTACCTAGGAACCTCTCGAATTCATTGTTTTTAATAGCTGAGTAATACTCCATTGTGTAAATATACCACATTTTTTTAATCCATTCCTCAGTTGAAGGACATCTGGGTTCTTTCCAGCTCCTGGCTATTATAAATAAGGCTGCTATGAACATAGTTGAGCATATGTCCTTGTTATATGTTCGAGCATCTTCTGGGTATATGCCTAGGAGTGGTATAGCTGGATCCTCGGGTAATGCTATGTCCAATTTTCTGAGGAACCGCCACACTGATTTCCAAAGTGGTTGCACCATCTTGCAGTCCCACCAACAATGGAGGAGTGTTCCTCTTTCTCCACACCCTCGCCAGCATCTACTATCACCTGAGTTTTTAATCTTAGCCATTCTGACTGGTGTGAGATGGAATCTCAGGGTTGTTTTGATTTGCATTTCCCTGACGACTAAGGATGCTGAACATTTCTTTAGATGCTTCTCGGCCATTCGAGTTTCTTCCGTTGAAAATTCTTTGTTAAGCTCTATACCCCATTTTTTAATAGGGTAATTTGGTTGTCTGGAGTCTAATTTCTTGAGTTCTTTGTATATATTGGATATTAGCCCTCTATCAGATGAAGGATTGGTAGAGATCTTTTCCCAATTTGTTGGTTGTCGTTTTGTCCTATTGACAGTGTCCTTTGCCTTACAGAAACTTTGCAATTTTATGAAGTCCCATTTGTCAATTCTCGATCTTAGAGCATATGCCATTGGAGTTCTGTTCAGGAACTTTTCCCCTGTGCCCAAGTATTCGAGGCTTTTCCCCACCTTCTCTTCTATTAGTTTCAGTGTATCTGGTTTTATGTTGAGGTCCTTTATCCACATAGACTTGAGCTTTGTACAAGGGGATAAGAATGGATCAATTTTCATTCTTCTACATGTTGTCCTCCAGTTGAAACAGCACCATTTGTTGAAAATGCTGTCCTTTTTCCACTGGACAGTTTTAGCTCCTTTGTCAAAGATCAAGTGACCATAGGAGTGTGGGTTCATTTCTGGGTCTTCAATTCTATTCCATTGATCTTCCTG
>NW_021604563.1:4594854-4649438 GCF_004785775.1 Grammomys surdaster
GTCCAGGCTCTTCTGGCTTTTATAGTCTCTGGTGAGAAGTCTGGTGTAATTCTTATAGGTCTGCCTTTATATGTTACTTGACCTTTTTCCCTTACTGCTTTTAGTATTTTTTCTTTGTTTTGTGCATCTGATGTTTTGATTATTATGTGACGGGAGGTATTTCTTTTCTGGTCTAGTCTATTTGGTGTTCTGTAGGCTTCTTGTATGTTTATGGGCATCTTGTTCTTTAGGTTAGGGAAGTTTTCCTCAATAATTTTGTTGAAGATACTTACTGGCCCTTTAAGTTGGGACTCTTCATTCTCATCTATACCTATTATCCTTAGGTTTGGTCTTCTCATTGTGTCCTGGATTTCCTGGATGTTTTGAGTTAGGAGTTTTTTGCATTTTGCATTTTCTTTGACAACTGTGTCAATATTTTCCACCGTATCTTCTGCATTTGAGATTCTCTCTTCTATCTCTTGTATTCGGTTGGTGATGCTTGTGTCTGTGACTCCTGATCTCTTTCTTAGGTTTTCTATCTCCATGGTTGTCTCCCTTTGAACTTTCTTTATTGTTTCTATTTCTAGTTTCAGATCCTGAATGTTTTTGTTTAATTCCTTCTTTGTGTTTTCTTCCATTTCTTTAAGGGATTTCTGTGATTCCTCTTTAAGGGCTTCTATCTGTTTACTTGTACTCTCCTGTATTTCTTTAAGGGAGTTACTTAATTCCTTCTTATAATCCTCTATCATCATCATGAGAAGTGATTTTAATTCTGAATCCTGCTTTTCAGGTGTGATGGGGTGTTCAGGGCTTGCTATATTGGGAGAATTGGGCACTGATGATGCCAAGAAACTTTGGTTTCCGTTGCTTATGTTCTTGCGCTTGCCTTTTGCCATCTGGTTAACTCTAGTGGTACCTGCCCTCACTGTGTAAAACTGGAGTCTGTATTTCCAGTTATCTTGCTTATTGCAGAGCTCCTCAGAGTCCAGAGGTCTCTGTGGTCTTATGCTCCTAATCTCCTGGGTGGAATAACTCCTGGGACTCAGGCCACCTCTTGGATCTGGAAATCCTTCTGCTCTGAGTGCAGTGGGTCCTCGATGACTCAGGATTCAGTTTCAGCTGCTCTGAGTGCAGTGGCTCCAGCTGCTCTGAGTGCAGTGGCTCCTGGATGACTCAGGATTCAGTTTCTCAACAGGACAAGAGCAGACCGACTCTGTGTCAGCTGCTCTGAGTGCAGTGGCTCCTGGATGACTCAGGATTCAGTTTCTCCACAGGACAGGAGCAGACCAACTCTGTGTCTGCTCCAGCCCAGAGGACCAGGCAGGGGCAGAAGGGAAGTGGAATTACGGAGGGGCGGGGTTTGGGTAGCTGCTGTGCCCTGGATGTCCCTGGCTCCCAGATCTATCTCTGGGGTTTAGGGAGTGAGATGGAGTTCTTACCAGCTGCTCTGAGTGCAGTGGCTCCTGGATGACTCAGGATTCAGTTTCTCAACAGGACGGGAGCAGACCGACTCTGTGTCTGCTCCAGCCCAGAGGACCAGGCAGGGGCTCTTATTCTCTTCATATAGAAGGAACAGATAATGTTAATCTTAAAGGGTTATCAAAAAATAAAATTAGTTAATGCACATAAGACAATTATAACAATGCTTGACACCAAGCATCAAAGGCCATATAATAGTAAGGTATTACACATGTCATTTATGTTCTATTTGTGAGTGCATTTAATCTAGTTTTTTTAATATAAAAGACTAAAATAATCCGAAAGGATGTCAAGTGATGTGAAAAATATAATTAAATATGTTGTATGTTGAAGTAGTTAGTAAGTCAGGAAATGTCATCCAGAGTCCACTAATAGTGACATGACAATGCAGGTGAATATCACTCTGTAGGGTATTATCAGCCTTATTCACAACAAAGAGAGAGTATTAAAAAAAAAAAACCTTCTGTTATCATCTAGATTCCACTTGCATGATAACGAAGGTACAGGATGATATCAGCTTTGTTCCCTAAAAAGAGAAAAAAATTAACAACCTTTGATAAAGCTAGTTTTCTGCCAGCAAAGGAAAGAATTGAGGAAGCAAAAGGAAAAACATACCAGAGTCAGAAAACAGTGAAGTGGGATATAGATCAGAAGGAAAAGAGCTTAGAAAGTAGAATCATTGTTGCGAAAGTTTAGTATCTAATCAAACCCACAGTGGGAAACACATGGACACTGAAAAACCAGAATAGGATACTAGACCCTCCATTGTTACTGTGCTCTAAGAAAAGATTGCTCAGGAGGCTGAAACTGAAAGATGGGATTTCAAAGCCTAATGAAAACCAATTTTTCTGTTTGATACCACCATATGTTCTCTAGAATAAGCTTGGCTTTTTTATATTTGTTAAATTTACACCATAATATTAGAATTATATAAATAGGCAAGAATCTAGTACAGTATAGAACATGATTTGTTAAGCTTTATCTGATGGTGGCCACATTTCATCTCAGAAATTTCTACATGATGCTGGTAGTATAGGTTAAAAAATTAATTAGATATAAAACCAAACTCTTTGGCTTTCATATGTTTTTAATATTTTGAAATAACAAAGCAACTATTCACACTAATGGGGAAGATGTGCTTATTTATTTTTCTATAATAATTGAGTCATTGTGTAATGTTTGATAATAAAGGACGTGCACTATCTATAATATTTCCTATGCTCATATTTTAAGCTTATAACCGTTAATGTTGAGAATGCTACTAACTATAAATTTATAATAGAAGATGGCAAAGGAAAAGTTGTAGAGGTTTGAAAGAGAAATGCCTCTAATAGGCTGTAGTAGTTAAACACTTGGTATCCAGTTGGTATTGTTTGGACAGTTTAAGAGGTGTGGCTATGTCACTGGTAGTAGGCTGTAATTTTAAAAGCCTTGCAAAATTTCCAGTTTTACTTCTTCATTTTGCGCTTGTGGTTGAGATGTCTAAACTATATTCTAGGAAGCTGTACTCTAGAACACAAATAAATTACTGAAAATACAGTGGAAACACAAATAACTCTTGTAAATTTTACTATCATGAGTACATGCGTACAATGGCACATCATGTCTCAAAAACAAAATTTTTCTGCAAGTATCCAATACTTCATGCTCTTTCTATCTTTCTGTGCCCTGTTCCATGATGATCCCTGAACTTGGGAAGAGAATGTCATGAATTTGGTGAGATTTATTTGTCCTGTAACATAGTATAAGATACTAAAATCATATTGGTTATCCTTCCACATATAGATGATTGTACATGTTTTAAAATCCATTTATGATTATGATACCATTCCTAACATATAGAAAACCAAAGTACTAAAATTATATGATTTATTTTCCGGTTTATTAATTCAAAATAAAAAAACCACAAGAGACAAAAGGGAGAACAGTTGCCTAAATAGCTGATATTAAGCACTATAAGTGCATCAAAGAACCCCTATAACAAGATTTCTTTGGGGTCTCCTATCTACAAGTAGGATAAGAACTTTACTTGCAATATGCTTTTCATACATAACAGAAAGAGATTTTAAAAGACTCTCAGACACAGAAATCACATCATCTTCTTGAATGCTTCACTCTAACATATTCACAAATGAAATAACAATAATGATCCCAAAGTAACTCAGCCACACTGAAATTAGGTAAAATAGTACAACTGTATATACTTCAGCAGTACAGTATAAACTTGGAAAGCTTCACCAACATACTGAAAATTAAGATTTCATGGTACATTTTCTGTGAAATACTCAACAATCACGTTTTCATAATTGTATTTATTCTGTAGGATAATGTTGTTAGACAAATAGATGCTTACACATGGAATGCCAAGAAATAAAAAGTCTTTTATGATCTAACATAAATGGTAACATAGTGACAATAACAACATCTCAAAATTGATAGGAATTATTATTCACACAAAACAACTCTGGCATTTTCATATAACTAAAACAGTTAAATGTAATCTATTTTCAGTAGGATAAAAATATAACATCTTAAATTTTCCTGGATATAGGATATATTTCCACCTGGATAGAAACTTTGCAATATGGTATTTTTATTTTAAGCCAATAAATGAAAAAGCCTCAAATAAATTAGACATATTTTTCTCTTAAATTACTTTAGTTTTTTTTTTTTATTTTAATCAAAAGGGATTTCATCAGTATACTTTCAGTATACTCCAGCACTTAAGGGATGAAAAGTTTTCAGATCGCAGAATAAGTTGGAATAAGAAAAAAATCCTCTCACTAAAGCAAAAATGTTCAATTTTTAATCAATTCATTCCTAGTATACATCATGATCTAGGCCTAGAGAAAATAAAAAGAAATACTTTGAGGTGCAATATTCATTTAACCAAATAGTTAAACACAAGGGGGTGGAGTAAAACGTGGGCTTTTCAGTCAAATCAAAAATAGCACAGACTCTCAGAGTTAAGCTCATGTTACTGTTAAAACAATATAGTTTCTTACCATATAGGCACACTGAACTAGTTCAAACAACATTGTAATTCTTAACTATGAAAATATTAGCAGAATGCACAATGGTAGTTTGTGTTCATTATTACACTATTGGAATCTCACTACTTTTGCCACCAACACCATTTTTTTCACTATTTTTATCACTTTTCTACTTTGATAGCTAAGATGATATATTCCTACATAGCATTAACTTTGGCTGAAGTCACAAATTTATGATGAATTTGATCCCTTAGGACTTATGGTGAGCATCTAATAAACAATGATTTTCTTGACATGTGCTTTTGAAGATAAGTTTTCAAATTTCCGAACTCTTACTTTTAATTACTTTTTCTTATCATTACACTTAACCACATTTTAAATAATTTCCCATCATATACTATGTTACCTCATTTAAAATTATTACTACTACTTGAATTTCAGAGTCCTTGAGTTGCATGTTTATTAATGTTTCTTTCTGTCAGTGTGTAAGTTCCAAACAAGCCAAGATCACACCTGAAGTGATCACAGCCATATCCTCTAGGGCCAACCCTGGTGGGTAGCACACAGCAAATACTCAATAAAAAGATCTGTCAATTTAAGAATGCACAGAGAATGAATATACTGATTATTGCTAAAGAATATAAAAACTATATTTCTAGGAAACACAATTAGTTTAGTCAATAATTTTATAAAATGGAAGCCATCTAAAGAAGCAAGTGTCTAACACTTATTACCGCAGTAGTCTTTATCATTAGTTTATTTTGACTTAATTATTTATTCCATTTTCATCCCTACTCCCATTTCTAAACTTCAAGCTACAAATAGTTGAATATATATATATATATATATATATATATATATACACATACACATATGCAAAAGAAATACAAAAATAGGAGTCAGAAAAAAAGACTGAAATAATAATGGCAATAGCTATAACTTTGCAAAATATTCCCCATAATAATGTCGAGTGGAGTGGTTGAATTCTATCTCCATTATTAAGAATATAGCTATTTATTCTGGGTGTTACAGACCTAGAAGAGTACTAAGTATGCTATAAAATTGTTATTATGGTGCAAATTTGATACATTTTTTGGTGAATGTGCAAAGAAGACAAAGAGAATTGCCTCGGTGGATGCTTGGAAGAAATACTAGAATGATGCTGTTATCCCATTTTTATTACTGGTCAGCATCTATGCAGGCTATCATTGCTTATCAGAAACTATATAAAGAAATAAACTTCCCAAAATTCTTCTATCTACTAATCCAAAATTTGCGAAATAAAGTTTAAAGTACTTTAATTATGTAGACTCCTGATGAAGAACAATAAACAATTAGATGTTCATATCTCACAAAAATTATCTGGTAGTGTACTTTGAATTTAGGCACATATTATCTGCAAGGCTTATCAAATCAACTGATCTTCAAATAAACATAAATTCTAAAAATCTTCAATTATTTGTTATAAATGGTATTTAATATTGAATACATTTTCTAAAATGCACTGTCCATAAAGAACAAATTTGATACAATAAAGTATTGTATAGTCAATAAAGTAATATTTAAATGTTTTTTTATTTTATCACAATATTGCATGACAAGAAAAAAATAGTATAAACACTCTAGTCATCAATGTCAGTACTATAAGCAAACAAGCTAACAGCATGTATTTAAGAGATGAACTTAAGAGTGAAGCATTGTTAACACATCTATTCTATGATATTTGTTTTTCTGTTGTGCAAAATATAATGAAACGGAAATTTTTAATTACTTTCCAAAGATCTAAATGATAACTTCAATAATACAGAAATTTCAGATATTCTACAAACAGGCACTTTACAAACTCAAATGCCCCAATAACTCTATACGGCAAACTGTTCTAATATGTATTTCCTTGCTGGCAATAGCCAGGATGAACTGTATTGATAGCTAACTACTAAAATGTTAAATTATCATAAAGTAAATTATCAGCAAATGTACATTATTGATAGCATTTGTGTCCACTTTATATCCCATTAACAATTATTCAAATTTAAAATGATTCAGGTATGTGTCAGGATGGGGAGGATACCCAGGTGTCCCCACTGTGAGACTGTGTAAGGGTATGATGTGGAACTGTGTAAGGGTATCCTGGTTCATGGCTGGGTATAGGCCTAGAACCCTGAGACTCTATGTGAGAACCAGCAGGAGTTTGCCCATGCCCCCAGAATCCAGAGTCCTGACATGCAGTCTCATCTCCATAGACCTATATTGTTCAGTCATGTAGGCCATTACAGCCCCTCCCAAAGCGCAGAGGTAGAGGGCGTGACTATAGGCCTCAGGCCCTAGGGATTTACATACTAATGAAGGCCAGGGGGAGGAGCAAATTAAGCATGCCTCCCCAGATCCTCCCCCTTTCTCCCTCCCTATTTAACTTGGGACTGCCCTGAGTTTTATGGGGGTATATCCAGATTCATCCACCATCCACCATGACAATAAACCCTTTTAGAACCAAGGAATTTCTTCTGTCATTGGAGCCTGCCACTGCCAAAGACCCAGCCTCTGGGAACCCTAGACTTCCTCCTGTATGTGGGACCAGCCATGGGTGGAATGCCTTTGGGACATCCACCATCTCCACCACCATGGCCCTATTTTTTCCCACACCTCACCCTTTCAAAAGAGAATGGAGAGGACAGAATGGGAGGGGGACTGTGTTATGGGAAACCTGGAGGTGGGGCAGTGATCAGGATATGAAATGAATAAATAATTAAATGGAAAACATAAAAAATATGCCAACAATAAAAAATATTCAAGTCAATCCAGTAATTGGACCCTAACACATTTGAAAGTACAGCAAATTGGAGAATGTTAAATAGAGGAACTGCATAATATTGGGGCTCTCAATATAGGAAATGACAAAAAAAGATAATAAAACTTTCTGTTGCTAACTAATTCAGCAATGTATTATAAATTTCAGCTTTCTGAAACATTTGAATGGTTTTTACTTTTCTATAACATGTAATCAGTTTGACATAGTTTAAGAAGGATTTGAACAAGGTGACATATTGATTTCTTTCATTCAATACTGCATGCTGGCATACTTTCAATTGCCAAGAGTAACCTAGTGCCAGGGATTTTGGAAGGACTTTGGAACTCAAATCCCCACACTTCAAAGACTGTGAGGAATGCATTAATGTTTACACTATGCATGATAATATAATTTGGGAAATAAGATTAAAGTATTTCTAGCAGTCATGTGAGCTCTGAGCTTACAGTAATGTTTAAAAACATCAGTGAAAGAATAATCTCAAATAGCTCCTCCTTTTAGTAAAGAATGATGAATGGTAGAGAGTAATTATCTCTATTCACATCAATAGAAAGATCAGTACTGGATCAGAATGTTTAGCCTCTGACATAATTGTGAAATAAACTTGGAAAACATCTTTACTTTTAATATAAAGGAGTCTTGAAGAAATTGCTAGAGACTTTTTGACAACTGTACTGAATTGGAGGAGTTAAGAAAATAACAACCTTTATTTAAGTTTTTCATCTTCCTCAAAAATTCCAAATGCCACCTTCAATATCTGGTTTGGGGATAGGTACCCTTAGATCCCAAGAATGAATGATATTGTTCAGACTCAAAAGTAACTCATAGATACAGAAATGTGGATCATCTGGAAATACCTTCTTAGAGTTCAGTACAAAATACATAGCATCTCCTTTCGGATCTTCCCTCTGGCTAAAAAATAAACTGTAAAGTTGACAAACCTTGTCTCAGATGAACAGTGTAGGATTATGGTTTCTACAACATATGCTTTATGTCCATAGAAACAGGATCTATCTTAACAATTACAAATTTCTGACATCATGTGAATGCACTGGAAGCTGGCACTCTGGAAATTAAAACCAACAAGTTCAAGTACAGTTGTTTTGTTTTCTATTGAATGAATTAATCTCCCTATGACAATATGGAGATAATAAAATACATTTTAAACATGAAAATAAGATAACAAGAACCCTATGAATCAATTCAGTCCTGACTGTCCTAGACACTCAATTTTTAGGTAAAAAATGTATTTCTATTACATATATGTATTTCTTGATGACAAATGCATGATACGTACAGAATATACACTAATGTACATACATATGACAGATTGTTTAGAAGGTAAAGTAAATGTATTAAAGAGTTTCATGAAGTAATTTACAAATATTTATTGCTATTTTAATGATACCAGTCTGGAGCTACTGTAATTGAATGAACAATATAACTATTGGATCAAGTTACAAAAAACAATGAGGTGAAATTAAGACACTCTACAAAAAGACAGTCATGAAATTTAAAACAACACCCAAAATACAACATATCCATAGTACTTCATATTTTCATGAAGGTATTAACTGACAAATATCAGATTTCATATAGTATATGATGTATAAGAAAATTATTGTTTGCAAATGGACATACATAGCAATTTTCTCTTTTCTCCTCCTGCTGGCAAATTTTAAGCTACTTTGGGGAAAAACTGTCTTTGTGCTAGTCTAGGGGATTGTAAATGGTTATGGCTAAATATATCAAAATAGAAGTAGAATTACTTAATCATTTGCATTTCACTTCAAATACGAAGTGATGTAAATTCAGTCCACTTGATTAATAAACGGCAACTATTTATTTCATAGAAATATTAAATTATAAAAAGATAAATCATGTATAGCTACTCATAAAATTTACATTGATCAGAAAAAAACTTTAGATTACTGAATATTAAGAAGCGTCCAATCTATTAATTACACTAATTTACAAATACATATTCCCAAGTAAATAGCATGTAGTAAGTATATAAACACTAGCACATAATTACAATCTACTTACCAAGGAAACTGGTAATTTTATTTTAATAGATTATTGAATCTGAAAGAGCTGATAAAATATAATTATATCATATGTAATACATTAATATAGTTACATTTTGTAAACACTTAATTTTAGAAATCAGTTCAAAATACATGTATATTGTTGGGGAACTAAGTGAAGTGGTAGAATGTCTGCTTAGGGAATAGCAAGCCCAGGTCTCAACTCTGACCTCTAGCTCCTCACAAAGTAGTAGTTATGGTAGAGTAGGCCTATTATAATAACCTAGAAACAGGAGAATCAAAAATTCAAAGTCAATTTTGACTAAGGATTAAGCTGAATACCAGCCTGGGACTCATGTGAAGGTAAAAACAAACAAACAAACAAACAAACAAACAAAAAACACAAACACAGTTAGACAGAAGACTGAAGGAGCTGAAAGGGTTTGCAGCCCCATGGGGAAAGCAATAATATCAACCAATTAGAGCTCTCAGGGTCTAAACTACCAGCCTGAGAGCACATAGGGAGGGACCCATGGCTCCAGCTGTATATGTAAGGGAGGATGGCCCTGTTGGGCATAGGTGGGAGAGGAGATCCTTGGTTCCATGAAGGATGGACACCCAGTGTGGGGCAACTCGAGGGTGAGGAGGTGGGAGTAGGGTAATGGGTGGGGGCACGTCCTCATAGACGCATGAGGAGGGGAGATAGGATAGTGGGTTCCTGTGTGTGTGGGGGGGGGGATGGAGTAAGGAGATAACATCTGAAATGTAAATAAAATATCCAATAAAAATAAAAAAAAAAGCAAAAAAATAAAAAAGTAAATAAAGTCATAAAAACACTGAACTTAGGTGACCTATAGCAATAAACTTTTCTTAGATACTGTTATTATAGGTATGGACCATTAACTCTTTGATATCTATCATATAAATAGCTGCTTAAAATAATAAACAGCTTTAGTTATCTTTTCCATGTAGCCTAATGTGTAAATTGGTTTCAATACTATAGTAATATCAATAATATCATAAATTCAATTTTTAATGGGTCAGGAAGCTTTGTTCTGAAATATGGACACTAACTCTGTTCCAGTAAGTTCTCATCAGTTTCACTGGTCCTAAAAAGCATTAACCACAAATAGAAGAAATGATTAACTTCAAAAATTATTATTAATGGAATCAAAACAGCATCAGTTCCTATTCATTACAGGGGTAGATTAGTTATTTTGTGAGAGTAAGAATAACTTTCTAGATAAAAACATTACTAAAACCCCACAGTTTCATGGGTTATATTTGTAAATCAGCATGAAAAATAATATGGCTATAATTCTTCTAATAGAAAGTAAAAAATATTCTGAGGAATTCCAGAGTTAAACTTTGCCCTACTCTGAAATACTACAATATAGCTACCATGTACCTAAAAATCCTGTATCAAAGAAATTGCCATAATTCTACATTTGTATGTTTTCAGTAATGGGCTATAATGGATTAAAAACTGTCATGTTGTATTATTAGTAAAATGAATGTCTAAAAGCTATAACACAAAGGTTTTAGAACCATATTCTCATTTATCATATAGATATATTAACATTTGATAATGCAATCAATTATTAAAACACTTAAATTGTCAGCACTTAAGAAAAACGAGCATGCACAACAGAATGAAAATGCCAATAATTAGTAGGCCTGTCATCTGACACTGAAGAGCAAAGACTAAGTAAGACTTAGGAGAACAGTGATAGAATCTTTATTACTGCTGCTAATGCAACAAAAGCTACCTAATCGCACTAGCTTTTCTTTTATAGGAAAATTGTGAATATCCTAATGGCATCACATGTTACAGAGTTGCCTTCTATTATAAGCAATTACATGCTAGGAAACAATACGTGTTTTATCAGTCTATTCTTATCACATGAAACCAGACACAGAAAACTCTCAATAAGCCATTCTAATAGAGGAGATATTGATAATTCACAATAGTTAAGTTTGCCATTTGAATGCATCACATATTTTGCTGAGGCTCCTATAAGAGTAATTTAAATTAGAAGTTATCAAATTTAAACTCATGTCAATGGATGGAAAGAACATTAGGAAATGATGTTGGTGTGCAGAGAGAAATTATAATAGTGTTAATCTTAGCTATGATAAGAAAAACACAGAACTTTTGCATGAAAAGTTTAATCAAGTGTAGGTCATAACAAATATTTTCTTTCATTTTTTGGAGTAGTTTTATACTGAGAGACAGGTTTCAACACTCTGTAAACAAGTTAGTGGGTGAATTATTTCAGTCAGCTACATCCCTTTATGACTATATTCTTACTATAAGTTTAAGCTCATGGGCCTTCAACACTAGACAAAGAACTACAGACAACTAGAGAGAAATTATAGTCTCCCCCAAAGGGCCCCACAGTAGGTTATCTAACAGCAAATGATCAAGCCCAGAACAAATATACGTTCATGTAAGATATAGAGACTGAGGGGTTTGTATTTGTGCATTTAGAATGCATGCAATACATGCACACACACCACCACCATCACCACCACCACCAACAACAACATCTTCAATTAAAGAAAACAGGTCATGAATTTCAATTATGTCAGAAAAGGTATATGGGAGGAATTAGAAGGACAAAGAAGGGAAAGATACTGTAAGTATATTATAATTTCTAAAATAACTGTAAAATTTTTAGATAAAATATATTCACTAAATTCTTACATTAGCTATATAGGGTATGCAAGAAGGCGGCACATCAATAAACAAGAATTCAAAATATCCAAGTTTTCGCCATGTGAGACAGATAAGGAAATTATGGTTCTCCAATTGAGATTTCTGATAATAGAGCTTTAATATAGACAGGTATACCACAGGGAAAGCCAGTAGTGTTTTTAAAAAGTATGAGTTTGTGAAGTTAGGTTATACATCTGATTTCCATATGTTTTCTTTTGTAGAACAGCAAAATCATGTAGCATGGAGGTGACTCGAGCTTTCTTTCTGTGCGCGGTTAAAAAATTAAAGGTCTTCATTAATAAAGTCTATAGCCTAGAATAGACAAAAAGTTATGAGAGCCCAAGTTACATCTTATAGTTTGACTACAGTGCCTAAAAGATTCATGAAACTAAAATACCTCTAACTTGAAAGTCCCTTGCCCCAGGACATATACTTAGTGATATGCTGCAGGTTGTTTTCTTATGATAAGCCACATGTTTTCACTTCCCTGCAAAAGTTTGTTTGACTCAACTGCTGCAGATGTGCTTGATCACATATAGGCAGGAGGTATGTAGAAAGAAGGACATTAGAATGTATGTTAGCTTCAAATTGAATAAAGGAAGGAAATATAAAATCTTGTAGGTTTGCTTTTATAAGTATCTGGCCAATGTAGCTTGTGACCATTTTCTGGGAACACTGGAATGGCCCTGGGCAGAGCCCATTATATTGGCTAATATTTAATTAAACCTTTCTTCAAATTTGGCTAAAAATTGTGGTAATGATCTTATTTGTGACCAGTGGGATTAACAGAGCTTAAGTAAAAGAATTAATGTAAACACTTCACATAGAACCTATATACAGAGTATACATAAATATTAATATATAATTTAGAAAATTTCTGGCTTCTTTCGAGAGAAGGAGTTCAAGAAGTGTTTCTCTGTGTAACCCAGGCTATTCTGGAACTCTGTCTGTAGATGAGGCTTGCCAAAATCATAGGGATCCTTCTGCCTCTGCCTCCTAAAACATTGGATTAAAAGCATGTGCCACCACCACCCTGTGTAACTGTCAGCCTTATTAAGACTCTATAAAATAAAATTCACTTCCACAAAACTGTTCAGAATTGTAGGAAGAGCTAAGGTGGGAGGAGTAAGTAGAGGAAGAGGAAGAGTTGAGAGAGAAAGAGAAAAAAAGGAAGAAGAGGAGCTAGAGACAGCAGAGATGTAGGAGGTTGGAGAATGACACAAGTATGGAGAGCACTCGTGGGTAACAACTTATAAACTTATAATTAGGTTAGCTAATTGGGATACAACTCTCTTTGTATGGGTATCTTGTTATTAATCATTATCAAACATATAAAGCCTTTGATTATAAGAATTAGAGTCTCATTCTCTTACTGGACCCGCATGGATGGCAGAATGGTCTGGGCAATGCCCTGCCTTGTAGAGACAGTATGCAGAGCCATCTCCCACGCTGGCATCTAGTGGGTGGCAGGGCTGATGTTTCTGGCAGACTGGTTCTAGCTGCAGCGTGCACATGGCCTCTGGCCAAGAAACATGGCAGCTGAGCTAGGCAGAGCCACTGCAGCTTAGATAGTCGGCCTGACCAGAGGCGGTTCTAAATAACTACCTCAACAAAGTGGCACACCAAATTTGGGCTAAAATTCACTAGAGATTTAAGTCTATTCACCTGAGAGGAAAAGTTGTATTTTTTTTTTTAAGAAAGTGAGTGAGTGATTGGCGCTGATAGTAGTCATGTGACTCCTAGCGTGGGAACCCTGAACAAAAAACTGCAGCTGAACTCCCCAGCTGTGGGGAAAAGCAAGTTGCTTTTTGTTAGGAAAAGAAGAAAAGTAGCTCACTCTATAGTAGAGAGTACAGTGTCTGTGAATTAAAATAAAGATTATTTGTTTTTAAGATAGATTTAGAAACAGTTTTGTCTGATTCACGTGGGGAATACTGCCTGCCATTCAGAACAAAGATAGGTTGAGAAAATTTGTGGTTCTAGGCAGAGAATCACAGACAGACAGGTATATTTTTAACCAAGAGAGCTAAATAAATAAGCCTCCATTGTGGAGCAGTTACTGATTTAAGTATAAAGTTAAAATATAGGGATTATTTGCTTTTAGGAAAGATTTATAAACAGATTTGTCCAAATCACATGGGGATTATTGCCTGCGGTTTGGAACTTAGATAGGGAAAATTGTCACTGGGCTCTAGAGTAGAGAGTACAGTGTATAAGTGGAAGCTGCTCTGGAGTACAGAGCCAAACAGATAGATGGTATAAAAAAAAACCTGTTCTAGGCAGAGGACCAAACAGAAAGATAGTGTAAATCAGATGTATTCAGATGATATAAAGTTATATTGCCTCACAGGAGACTGAGGTTCTGCCTAACGTGGGCCCCACAGGAATTCTGGGTTCTTTTCCTGCTTGGCAAAATAGAGAAGGCCTAAAGAATAGGCACATGCAGTATTTTACTTATTAAGTTGATTTTATCTTCAAAATGGATGTGATTTTCAGTTTTGTGGTTATATTTTTCCTCTGAGAAAGAGGTCAGGATAAAGGTTTTTCTGGTTACTGGCTCCAGGAAATGCTGTTTTGGGAAAAAGCTTTTGTCTATGTGTTTTCAGAAGAGATGATTAAGATATTTCTACTCACCAGAATTATATGGATTAGACATGACAGAGGAAGGCTGCCAGAATACTAGATTCCAGAATTCAAACAAAAAATTATCTGGATACTAAAATTGGTTTTGAGAATTGTATATTGCAGAATACACAGCCTTGGTGTATCTACTCATCAAGAAAGCTGAGAAGACTTGCTCAAACCTCTGACATCCTGGAATTTCAGCTGGATGCAGTGAAGACACAGACCATCAGAGGCTTATCAATTTACCCTTACTCCCGCCCCTCTTCTAATATCTCAATGGCCAAATTCAGCTTGAAGAAGTTAATGAAGAGACAGCACCCTTATTCCCTGGGCTTGGGGACTGAGGTGATTAATATTAGGCTGTCCTTCTAGGGAAAAGTAATGGTTTTATTGGAACAGGGAGGAATAGTTAGAATTGATTATTTAGCTATTTGGTAGAAATCTGTATAATTGTTATTAAGCTAAAGTTGTATTTCTAAGAAAATTAATTTTGATTTCAGATTTAAGGTTTTCATTGGTACAAGTTTCTTATTGATATAAAAGTGAGATTGATATTGTCACTCTCATAGGCATTGTTCCTATATAACACATTTAGGAATACAAGGTTTAGACCCAGTCCTTTTTTAACTTTTTAAAAATTGATTTGAGATGGTTAGCCTCTGAGTTAAGGGCCTATAGCAATTGCATGGCTCTGAGTTTACTATTAGGGTGTTTTCTAGATTTTAATTAGAAATAGCAGAAAGGAGCTAATGGACAACAGTCCAGATTGCTTTACATAGATAGTTGGTTTTCAAAAATGTTAGAAGTCCACAGAATTGATATTATAAGCATTCCTGCTGTATAAACAATCATTTTATTAGAGACCTGTCTGCTCCTGACAGCTTCCTTTTGTTTGATTCTAAGAAGACATTGAGCATCTTTGGAGTTACTCCAGTTGTGGTGAGACAGCCACTAGACTAGAATTGCCTCTTTTCATCTACAGACAAAATACTGTCCAGAAAAAGGACACACTTGTGGAATAGTTGACTGATTATATCTGCCAAGCTAGAGTAATCAACTCTTAAAAATTCTGCATTACTAGGTCTGTCAGATGATCCTGGACCAGAAGGCTGAAGATCAGATGCTCCAATGTTTTGAGGTTTAGGGACTGTCCAGGTGTTTAGCAGTCTCTAAAAATGGCTAAATTTTAGAAGCTATGCTTTGTGCTTCCCAGGATTGCAGTTAAATCAGTCATTCTGGATTTCTGACGGGGTTGAAGACTTACAGTATCATAGCCAACCCAGGCTATTTACTTTGAGAGGATAGATTTGAGAGAATGGTTTTCAGCTGACATTCATTCTAAAGTTAGGTTTAGAACTAAGTCTTTTAGTTAGGAGAGATGACAAAGGTTCTGTTTAGTCAACAAAATGATGGACTAGGTACTAGGTCTATCTTGTACCTTACTGATACAAATTGGTGTACTTATGCTCTATTGTATTTTGAGAGAAAGGTTTGTTTTTATTTTAACAGAAAGGGTGATATGTAGGAGGAGCTAAGGTGGAAGGAGTAAGGAGAGGAAGAGGAGGAGTTGGGAGAGGAGGAGAAAAAAGAAAGAGGAGGAGCTAGAGAGGGAAGAGATGTAGGAGGATGGAGAACAACACAGGTATGGAGAGCACTCATGGGGAACAACTTATAAACTTATAATTAGGTTAGGTAATTGGGATACAACTCTCTCTGTATGGGCATCTTGTTATTAAGCATTATCAAACATATAAAGCCTTTGATTAATCTATAAGAATTAGAGTCTCATTCTCTTATTGGGCCCGCATGGATGGCGGAATGATTTGGGCAATCTCCTGCCTTGTGGAGACAGCATGGAAGATTGGCAGAGCCATATCTCACGCTGGCATCTAGTGGGTGGCAGGTCTGCAGGGCGCATGTGGCCTCAGGCCAAGAAACATGGCAGCTGAGCTAGGCAGAACCACTGCAGCTTAGATAGTTGGCCTGAGCCAGAGGCCATTTTAAATAATTACCTCAACATTATACTTTATATTTCTTCAAACAACAATAACATGAAATGGAAATTTCTTTGAATCTGAACAACAAACTACCAAAGAAACAGTTTCTTCAGGAAAGTTTTCTATATTTAATAGAGAATCAACCATACAATTTTAAACTGTTTTTTAGCTACAATGTGTTAGTATATTCCAGTAACCTCACCAGTAGTTAATGAAGGCAGATCATGAATTTCATGGTAGCCTGAGTTATAAGGTGAGATCTAAATTGGAACTAATAGGATGTCTCCATCATTAAAAGTATAAGCTGCTATTCCAGAAAACCCAGGTACTATAGCAAGAACCCTCATGACAGAACACAACTGTCTGGAAGTTCCAGAGAATGAGACCACCTTCTGGCATCTGCATACAATAGTGTGCAGACATTCATTCAGGCAAAATACCTATTCACACAAAATAAAAATAAATCTTGAAGAAAAAACCCTCAAAAGCCAAAACAAATTAGTGTAGGCTAAACCAATAAAAGCAACTTTTAAAAATAAAAATATTAAAGGCAATTATAATACTGCAAAGCAATATATGGAGGTTCTTTAAAATACAAATGTAAAAATATAAAATTAAAAGTCTACAAATGGGTTGAAACATTAACTCTTGAAAATATAAATGTGCACATTACATTAAAAGAAAACTGGAAGCAAAGCTTTAATCAGATTTCTAGTGCTCAATAAGTGATAAGAAAGATTTTTGTGGAGACACATTTGGTTACATATATATGTAAAATATACATGAATATGCCATTTTTACTAGTGACTAAATATGAGCAATATGAATATAGTCATAAGCAAAAACTGTAATTCTTTTGATTATTTACTCAACAGACTTGTCAGAGGCTCTGGTATAGTCCAAAAAAATTAAAACAAACAAGCAAAAGAGGTATTTACCTGCCTTTCTGAAAGAATTAGTTCAGTAATGAAGGACACAAAATAATAACATCGATACAGTGAAGACTATACTAGTAGAAGTGTCACACGATAAGTTATAGGCAAAATGAAAAAGTGACACAGAAAGTTCATAGAAAGAGATTTTTATAACAGCATCCAATCCAAGAACTAGGAAGAGTTAAAATGCAAATTGCTTAGAAGTTAATGAGATGATTTTAAGACCTTTAAGAAGAAAACAAATAATCAGTACAATGTTCTTCACATGTGAATGCCATGAACACAACAGTAGAGTCAGTGAAATGAACTGAGGTTTAGCAAGGAAAAAATACCATGATACTGTATGGTATCCTGAAGCTCAAAACTTGGTTAAAAACGGCCAGGATTCCTGATAGTTTAAAATAATAAATTAAGGTAGGTGTGTGTGTGTGTGTGTGTGTGTGGTGTGTGCATGTGTTTGTATTCTCTTATTTTTCAGTCCAGAGGATAGCCAGGATCTCATGCATGCCAGACAGAGCTACATCCCAACCACTAAATGTGGGTTCTACTGATCTGTTAATTGTAGGGGTTATGAGTGATATGCAAGTCTACTTAACCTAATAATAATAATTGAATATATTAAAATGACTTCAACATGATATGGCTCTATAGTGCATTAATCTCTTATATCTATAAAGTAATATTTAAAAGTTAAAATTTTTGATTGTATATATTATTTCCCATATAATATCTGAAGTGTTTTATAATAAATATATAATGACGCATTTACCTTATAAACATATTGGAAAATATTTTAGCATAACAATGGTAATAATAAAATATATTGGGCACAATTTAAGGTCACTAGAAAACTGTTATACTCACATATTGTTGATTACTGTATTTAAGAGAAATAAATAAATTTAAATTCATCAAAATGGACTGATTATGTATTAGGTCTATTAGGTATTATGTATATTCAATGTATCTCCCAGGTTGAATTTCTCTACTCTAACTTATATATACTTTGCCAAATCCAGAAACTGCTTGCTCCTATTTCTTATACAAGATACAGTGTAAGATTCTTTTAATATATATAAAGTTCCATAATATCGTGGAGCTTTGAATAAAATTGTTAAAATTCATATGTAATTTAATGTAATTTATTTAATAATACAAATATAGGTAGAATAATGATTCAAAACAAGTGGCATTTTTTCATTTACAAACATTATCAAAAGAACACCTATTATTGTGCTTAGTTCATACACTGTTTAGAATTCAAAAACCAGGGAAAGATCTAGCTCATATCTCAAAAAGAAAATAAAGCAATGCAAAGCATCTATAATGTTATGAGGTTAACTTTAAAAGTTTCAAATAAAAATTAATTTCTTACTTTATGTATATATCCACTGAGTATTAATAAACCATCATTGGTTAAATAATGCCACAAAATTAGATTCTTCCATTAATGAAAAAAACAGAACCAAAATCATCACACCATTTTATTAGTGACTATTCCATGGAAATAATGAAAAAAGAAAAAAAAACTTAGTTATAGGAAAAAGAAATTTATTTTCTTCAGAGAATAATTTACTACTTGTTACCTCTGGTTCCTGCTCTGAAGAAGTGTCTTTAGTGCGAGGGTAATAGGATGACACATTTCACAAGATAATACAATATAAAGGTACTACATCATTAACTGTGTGAAAAAGAGCTCTGTTAAACTATTCAACAAAATGAACAAATTACTAAGGGCAGAAAAGTCATTAAAACTCATTGCTCTAACATAGGGAAGTCATTAACAACAAACCTTGGCTCAAAATCACATTCTTCTCACTTATTACCTACAAAATCAAGACCTATTCCTATAAAACAATAAGCCATATAGAGGTGAAATGACGACTAAATAAAATATGGATTCACAAAACCACAGCTATTGAGACATATGAGATGTTACATTATCATACTATTGTTATAATAATTACTGTTATTAGTGGTAGTCATTGTAGTGATGGTGTTAATACCAGAAATATTAAAGTCTATATTGCAATCCATAAGGTCAGCTATTTTAAAATCCCCTTGCTGAGAATGCAGAAGGTAGTCTAACTCAACATCTCTGTAAAGAATGACAGAATTTCTGTCTCTGAAAATCTCTAATGTTAAAAAATGACAGTAAAAAAGGTTTGCATGCCATCCCAAATTGAAACTCCTAGTGAGTTAAAAATGGGATACCAGTGTTAAGGAAACAATGATAATCAAATTACAGAAACCTAAAGAATGAATAAATAACAAAGTCATGGATTAAAGATAGGATTTAAAAGGGACTGGATGTTAATGTTGAGAATGTTCCCCTAAAATTCACATGTTAAAATCTGAGATTCAAGGAGATGGTACTAGAGATGCAGCATCTGGGAGAAGACCCCAGAAAGAAACCTTAGTCCTTCCACCATGTAAGAAAACATGTGAAGGTATCCTCTACAATGTTCTTCCATCTCCAGAACTGGAAGAAATGTGTGGCAGTATGATGACAAATTGTTTGTTAGGACACCATTACTCTGTAGACATATTAACACTATTATATAAAGTTTGTACACGATGAGACTGACAGCTCATTATTGTAAAGCCAATTGGACAATATTCTGTATTATGAAAATGGACATAAATTAGATTTTACCATTCTTTTGTCATTCCAATTCTTCAATAAATATAGAAATGTGTGTTAAGAAATAAAGCAACATTAAATATTATCAGGGCTAGCCAGCCAAATTCAAAGTTGAAATTTCAATTTAAAATGTCTTTTAGAAGAAAATTAAATAATTGTACATACATATATCATCAAACTATGTTCTGTGAAAATCTGATATTTCAACAAGTATTAAAAGTGAAATTCATCTGTATTTAAATATCTATAAAACCTCATTTTTTAGTTATTAGTAAACCTAAGGAACATTGTAAAATATATTATCAACAAAGCTGTTTTATTAACCTCATGTTTATTTCTTACATTACCTCTAAGCAGCATTAAAACCAAAGAAATTGCTTACAACTTCCAAACACACACTATCTTTGTTCTTCCTAAAGCCTCTAGAGAACCCTAGAAATTCTAATTAGAATTACCAGTTATAAGCTACACATTTCATTATTATTTCATTTTTAGTTAATATAAACAATCATTACTTTAACTCTTATGTAATATTATTATTATCTATAATTACTGCAGTTTTGTAAAGGCAAAATAACACTATCAATAAGTCTGCATGTTTATATATCTCCAAATATCATCTAACTGAATAAAATATAACTAGAAAACATACAAATTCCAATCGTTACATATATGTATATTCTGAAAGACTCCAGCACTCCGAAAGTCTAATGCAGCTGCTCTCCTGTTCATAAGATACTTATATAAATGTAATGTTTATAATTCCTTAATGCAGATAACATGTTGAGTTACATTTTTGTCACTTCAATATGATGGCCTATAAGAACATAAATGTCATATTGAAGAAAATACATGATTTGAAAACTAGGAGAGTGCTTACAGATAATAAAAGAATTCATACTATTCAAGAATATCACTGTATCTTGCCCAGGCTAGTAATGTTCATTCACAATTTGCAAGATCAATCATTCAAACAAATTAAGATCATGAATTAAGATTCTCACTGAAAATATCATGCCAAAAATGAAAAGGAATCTGACTCCAGAAGACTCATCCTCTAGGAAGAGGAGTGTTATACACACTTCATAATTTTTGTATGACCTCTTTGTTAGTTATTAACAATGCTATAAATACTAATTGGGGATAGAATAAGAATTTCTTTCCAAGTCGGGCAAAACTTTTTATAAACTCATGTCTTCATTCTTATATTTCATCGGAGTCTCTTATTGTGAGCAAATGTTCTGACCTAAAGACAAGCTTTATAGCAAATGGTTCTGCTCACATTAACGCAAAAAGAGCAAACCAACACTCTTGACTGTGAAGTTCTCACAAAGTCTCCTCACTCCACAGCCAACAGCTGCTGCATGTGCTCTCAGCACAGTATGCACTTCTCTTCTCCCCACTGTTAAGTTAATAGGAGACCAGAGACTTGAAGCTGGCTCTAAAATTCCAGTTCAACCTAATTAATATCTATACGTTTGTAATAACCAGCTGAATTTGCACCAATAACAAAGGGTCGCTTTGATCACAGAATGGCCAAAGAAGGCCCACATCTCCATGTGAAAAGTCGCCTGATTTCTGTTTTTCTATCTAAGCTTAGCATAAAAATGAATGCTGACCCTGAGTGTCACAAACTTCACGAGAAATTCTTTGTTCAAATAAATTCAGTTAAGTTTCAGTCATCTAAATTTTTAATACTTTACTAATGATATTCCTTATCCAGAAAGACTTCTTTCCATCTTTCCCTATTGAAACTGTACTGAAATGTTCATAGCACCAGCCCTGTATTATTCATTTTATTCCAATTCTACATTAGCTGTATTCTATGTTCCCACAGCTTTTGAATAAATGTTCAATATTCTAACATTTACTCCAACCTGACAAAATATGGTTATCTCCCTACCTTAGTCAATAGACCATGAATTAGTTTTCTGCTGCAAGGTGAAAATAATCAGTTCTTTCCCATGCACATACTAGGTATTTTACAAACCAATTAAATAAAATGAGATAATCCTAAAAGAGAAATAAACTGCTTTTTAGTGGAAGATTAAAAATAATAGTCCCTAAAACTCAAAGAATAAGGGGTTCAGTCAGAAAATATAATTTTGTGGAATTTTTTACATATTAAATATTTACAAATCTAAATATTATAGATATTAAAATAGGTACATTAAAGCTTTGTTCTATTTAGCAACTCTCAGCTACTTTGAATTTTTAAACATTCACTTGACAATACAGACCAGTAATGCTTTATAGCGCATTAAGTGAAAATGGAGACATGCGCTCTCCAAAGGCCTTACACTAGGGGGTAGTTCTCAAAAGGTTATGGAACACTGAATCTAACAGCCTTGGAAATAGGTCTGAGAAACAACATGTTGGTGGCTCATTCCAGAATGGTGCTGATTGAGCTGCCATGAGCAGTAGAATGGAGAAGAAAGTGGTACCCTAAAGCTGTGAGAGCCAGGGCAGGACAGCTTAAGTTTGCTGGAGCCAGAACCTCCTGCTGATTTCTTACTAAGCCTGCCATCTATTGACCAAATAATGAATCAAGGCACTGTGAATGTCAAAGAATTTCAACTAGGAACTTCAACAGGAAGACAATCAATATTTAAGAGGGTTAGTTAAAGCATCAGTGTTGGGTCACCATAATTTGTTTTGTCTATTGCATCCAGTGTACAGGATGTTCTATGATATTTAACTGATCCTGAAACGTCCCTTCAGAAATAAATCAATGATGCCAAAGGGTTCCATTGACTTCATATATACATAAATACTCAAAATTAACAAAAAATGAGTAATGCTGCAGAGAAATTTGAAGAATTACACTTAAAGGGAATGTGAGAGGCAGCTTTCACAGCAGTGAGTGCATGATTTGAATAATTTTGTTTGGTTTATTCTGGTTTGATTCGGTTTTGGCAGGAGCATTACTTCTTTTCTAACTGATTAGCTCTAGTGAGTACCAATGGAAGGACAGGAAATTTTCTTACTAAACAAACATTTGTAGAAACTGTCAGTAACAAAAAAAAGCACACACACATACCCACCATTGGATAAGTAAATGAGAAAACCTAATGAACATTTAAGTGTCTGTTAGATACCAAACAGTGAGGATACCAGGTACTGAAATATATATAAGCTGATTTCATTTTCCTACCTAGTTAAACATTAGTCTATTCGCATTATGGATGAGGTAATTCAGTCAGTGAAAGTTGCTCTTATTATAATTGAGGAACGTAGATGTAATTCTGTTCAACAGCCTTTTTCAAGTAGGCTACACATTGCATTACCATTATTAACTTACATTGAAATGGGTTGATTTTAAAAGAAATCAAACACACACACACACACATGCTATTGAACATACACACACCCCAGTCTACCTCTGTTTCTAATCTTACTATCCTCATTTGTAAAATACAGAATATAGGCTTACTTAGTCATTTGTATAAATGAGGCTAGGTGTAATTTATAAAATATGTTTCACGTAGAATTCAACACAAATGCCAAACAGCAATGTTTCACGTAAAAATATTCAAAGAAAAAAAGCGAGAAAACTCAAGAAAAATATGGGCAAAGGTTTAAAAAAAAAGACTGAGTATCTAATTATCCAAAATACATAATATCAGAAAACTTTCAGCTTTTGAATTTCGTTATTAAATTTTGCAATATTTACATATACAAAATATGACATCTTGAGGAGAAGACACAAGTTTAAACAAGAGACTTGTTTATGTTTCCTATATACATCTGAAAAAAAACAACTATATGGATACTTTGTTATAGGCATTAATAAGTGGTACTAAAAGAGAAATTTTACATTGGAAGATGACCATAGCAAATAAGAAAAAAATAAAAGATGTAATAATTGTTTAAATGTAAAAGTTCTTCTGAACACTTTAATCACTACAGATCTCCCTGATCTATCTGCCATTATATTTCTCCAAATTAACGACATAATGAATCAGATGAATGGCAAAGATACTCATTTAAATATATATATATATGTATAATATAATAATAATAATATAATATTATATATATGTATATATAATATTCCCCATTATTAGTTGTAAAGACTGATTTACACAATGCAATGTCTACATTTGACTAAATTATCACATATGCAATAACTACAAAAATCAATATGACAAAATCAATAAAATATAAAAGACCATAATGACTCATTGTGAGTCTTACATATTAACGGAATGGCATGTGTGACATACTTAGATGTTAAAGGTATGATCTTAAAGAAGAAATGCTATCATCAAGTCCACAACTATATTTTCTGAGGATCAGATTTAAACATTAATTCAGAACATACTCTTATAATAGAAACTAGGAGATTTCCAGGAAAATAAGGTTGATACACAATATACAATTAAAAATACATAAAGTATAACACCAGTCTTAGTCCATTACCATCCATATAGTTCAGAGATATCAGTGTTCCATGATGCAAATTTATGTTACATGGGAAATTTACAAAGTAATCTCCTGTTTCTCAGTAAAGTAGCTATTTTATTAGGTATAGCATACATATTAAATAAATAATGGTAAAATGTATACTTTAAGTTAACTAATTATATTTATGCAAAACAAAATTCTAATGAGAATGTTTTTTGGTTACAGAGTAAACTGTAGCTAAAACTTGAATATATTTATGTTTGAACCTGTTTACTGTGAGACAACAATACATTCATAGTTCCTTAGCACATTTTATCAGAGAAATGAATTCCAATATACCAGGCACAAGAATTAATAATGTGTAAAAATAAAAAGTACCTTTCATCTGGGAAGGAAATGTCAAGGCCAGTTTTGCAAATAGATCTGGATTTTCATACTTCTCTTCTTTAATTTTTAGCCAAACACAGTTTTCAGATAATTCTTTAGGCTCAATCTAACATAAAAATAACACTGATAAGTTTTGTGTTGTGACCTCCTATTTAATTTTTCAACAACTTACCTTTGTTCCTCTCTCCACTAAATCAATTTCAAATATATAAAATTACACTCAAACATGTTCAGATAAACACATACAATTCTGTTGTTATA
This sequence comes from Grammomys surdaster, assembly GCF_004785775.1. Lineage (NCBI taxonomy): Eukaryota > Metazoa > Chordata > Mammalia > Rodentia > Muridae > Grammomys > Grammomys surdaster. Next base: position 4,620,114 of record NW_021604563.1, read on the forward strand.
CAGAAAAGCTACCTAAGGCAAAGAGTACACTACATATGAAAATGTCTAGTGAAAAAAACCTCAACACAGTATAGTATATTCTTCTTCAACTTATATATATTATTCTTATACCTAGTTTTAAAACAATATTTTATATAACAAGCATTAAATTTTATTGCGTAATTTTAATGCATGTACAATAAATTCATTGCTTCCATTTAATCTTCCCAAAAACGTCTTATGCACCCATTTATTTGAGTTCCTGTATCCCTACAATATTAAAGTATAAAATCAAAAGAAAAAAGGAAACCTTAACATTCTGTAAGAACAAAAGTACCAAAGATAACATGATATTAAAAAACAATCCTATTGCAAAATTGAAAATACTTAATATTTACAATGATAAACCTATGATATTATTTTCATTTCATCATATTTGGATATTTTATTTATTTACATTTCACATGTCATCCTCTTTCCCCATTTCCCCTCCCTAGACACCCCCTATCTCATTCCCCTCTCCTCCTTTTTGTTTTTATACCATTTTAATTAAATGCAAGTATTAAGATCAGTTCTAGGTTGAGGAACTAGCAATACAATAGATGCAAATAGTCAAGGAACAAACAAGACAATAAATACAAATAGTCAAAGAACAAGCAAGGCATTAAACCCAATTCAGTGAACACTCCCATGATCACTGTTTCTAAAGGCTTATCAGGATGACCAAAATATATGAGCCAACTACCCTATCCAAGCCCAAATTCATTTCATGTCTAAAGCCTACTTCCATGTTCTAGCCTAAGTTTTATATTCCTGCCTAAAATTCTTTGTTCTAGCCTAATAGATTCCTGCCTGAAAATACTTCTTTGTTCTACTCTAATATCATATTCCTGTCTGAAGCCTACTTCCTTGTCCTTGGCCAATGTCAGATTCTTGCCAAGTAGCCCCAAAAGCTCTCCACCTCTTCCCCTTATTTTTTATTTCATAAACAAGACTGAGCCTGTCTTAGGTCATTCTGACAAGAATGGCTTCCTTACCCATCGTGGAATATGCATTATCAAAAGCAATGCACTTATGTCTTAGGTTGGTAAGGCTGTGTGCAGAATCTTACTCATCCTTGGCTTGCCAGCCTGTTAATTTAATAACTCTGTCTGGGAGTTCATTTTCAGGTTCAAGCCATGCACTTTGGCTGCCAACATGGTGATGTTGTTAAAGACAAGCTTTCACATGATGGACAGGAATAAAAGTATTCCCAGGATAAAAAGAGCTAGCATGATCAAGCTATATATGCAATTCTTGAAGCTTGACCAAAATAGAAATACTGACCTCAGGCCATAATTTTCGACATGACTTTCCATTGTTGCTAGTATATTTTTCAAAGTATTTGTAAGTTATCTTGGTCATACATTTCAAGGTGAACATAAAATGGTAAACCCACAGGGGAAAGCAATAATGCCAGTAATCACCATCTTTACACCACCTGATGCTGACTCACAGCAACCCATTTCTCTGACACTGTCAATCACTGAAAAAGGCCCTCAAGATATAGTCTTACCTTGGACCAGTTGATTCTTTTCATGGATACTTCAGGCTTATATAATTTTTTCTGCTTCATTCCATATGGTAGCTCAATTAGTCCTGGTAGGGGAGGAAGAATTCCTCCAGGGGGTGGTGGTGGAGGAGGTACTCCAAACAAAGGTGGTGGTGGGGGTGGAACACCAGGCATCCCACGTAATGGTGGGGGTGGAGGAGGAACTACTCCTGGAAGTGGAGGTGGTGGTGGTGGTAGAGGAGGTGGTGGTGGGCATGGTCCTGCACCTGGTAGTGGAGGTGGTGGAGGTGGGCCAGGAATTGCAGATGGAGTTCCCTGAAACAAAACAAGTTTAATGCTTATAAGAAAATATAACACAAAGAGTGTGTGTGTGTGTGTGTGTGTGTGTGTGTGTGTGTGTGTATGTGTATATATATATATATACATATACATATATATACTTTAGGTGTTCTGGGCTTAAGACTGTATTTCCTTTTTTAAGCTTTCCAGATTATCCAGTTTATCAGAACCTATAATTAAGATATTTTTGACATATAATGTATAATTCAGATAATGACTGTTTCTACTAATATATTAAGAGAGGGAAAGTATGCAGTTTCTACGATTCTGGGGGAAAGTCTGACATAACGAAACAACAGCTTCCACTATAAATATAGCCAAAAATGTACAGCATAATGCATAGACTAGAAGATTACAGTTTGAATAAAGTATGACAAGGTCATGGATTCAAATCCTTTGGGTATCAGTTAGGCTTATAGAAAGTATTTCGCAGTACCACTAATTTAACTGTCTTCAAAAACTAATGGTTAATATTAAGTTCTATCCATTTGCATACCAATATAAGTATATGAACATTTTACATCTAACACTCCTTTTTTCTTGTAATGTAAATAGGACATTTGATCACATCTTTCGCTCAATGCTTATGAGGAAAACAAATGCAAAAAACCTTAAATCAAGGCTGAGGATATAGCTCATTCACTAGAGTTCTTTCATTACATGGGGAATCCTTAGGTTTGATCCTCAGCCCAATAAATAAATACATACATACACAAATGGATGGATGGATGGATAGACAGACAGATAATCAAAAATACAACAACCAGACAGTCAGACAGAGAGACAGATTATCAAAGATACCAAGGTGTAAAACAAGATGATTTCAGATAAGGCCATCCTCTGCTAGATAGGTAGCTAGAGCCATGGACCCATCCATGTATATACTCTTTGGTTTGTGGCTTAGTCCCTGGGAGCTCTAGGGGTTCCATTAATTGATTTTGCTGATCTCCCTATGGGGTTCCAATCCACTGCAACTCCTTAAGTCCTCCTAGTGTGAGAGGAGTACCCTCTCAGAGGCAAAGGGGAGGGGTTATAATTTGAAGGGTTTGCAGAGGTGAAACAGTAGGGGAAACATTTGAAATGTAAATAAGTAAAATAACCATCAGAAAAAGAACAAAAACAGAAAATATGATGGAAAGATTTGAACTCTCCTTGAAGCTGTGTGTTTCCAAGTAGGCTTGTATAGAAGTATCAATATAGTAGATGCTGGTGAAGATGTTTTAGGGGCATAGCTGCCAAATCCAAATTCTGATTGGATTTTATTTTATTTTTATTTAATCTATAGACAAAATGAAAGTTTGAAAAGCAAAAAACAAAATGAAACAAAAAAAAACCAAAAAAAGCAAAACCAAAAGAAACAAACAAACAAAAAAACCAAAACTGAGGATTTATATTTTCATGTGGTTCTCTTTCTACACTACTCTCTTATTGTAAAACATCACTGAAACAATGGTTCCCTTTACAAAATGAACGTGAAAGTATTTCAAAGAAATTAGTAACAATTAGCAGACATTTTTGTAATCAAAATATTACATTTGTTTAATTGAAATTTCATGGTATGGCAAATACTTTTTTCTTTTTAAGTAGGAAGAAGTCTTTTTATCTTGGTGAATATAAAATTTCTACTTGGACAATTTCCTGTCCCAGTTATATTATGAAGTACCTTTCAGAATAAAAAAGTATTAACCAAATTGTGATAAGAATTTTATTTATAAAATTTATTTTTAAATTTTTCATTTATTATTAGATATGATTGAAGAATTATGTCCTATATAATGATCAAATTTTATTCATATGCATAAATGTATATGCTTATATGTTCACATATATAAATAAATGTACATATATTTGGATACTCAAAAATGCCTTGCCACTCCTAGAATGAAATTCTTTCCAGAAAATCCAGAGAAATTACACTAAGCTGTAAAACTCTGATTTTTACTCTTATGTAAGATTAATGAAATTATTAGAGAAATTCAGTCTTAGAAAATTGGTACTTTATTCAACAAGCATTTTGGAAAATGAAGTTTGTCTGAATACTTGAGATGTACAATTTATTTTGCCTCTTTTCACTTAAAAATTAATGCAGAAGGGAAATGTAAATATTCAATAAACATTTTTTAAAGGAGCCAATATTTTTCCTCTATTAAATATAAGTCATTTGTAAAAATCACAACCACAAATTCCTTAAAGTCAATAAGACTGGAGGTATAGATTAGGAGGAGTACTGATCACCATATAAATGGACCTAAAAAAAAAAGTACAAGTTCATAGGGTTTTAACTCAAGTAAATATTTGCTTTACAAGCCTCTCAATATCAAGTCATATTATTTACTTATTTCTTCATTTAATAACTAGGAGTCAAACAATCAGACTGGAGTTTAATACAGTATAGCAGTTGCTACGGCTTGTTAGGACAGGACAGCACAATCGGGACTACACAGAAAGTTTCACACCACCCTGCGTCGAAGAGTGAGAGAGTGTCTCAAGAAAAAGAAGAGGAGGAGGAGGAGAAAGAGGAAAGAGAGGAGGACTAAGAGGGGGAGGAGGAGGAAAAAGGAGAAACAAAAAAAGCTTCATCATGATGAGATGAGTGCTAGCATAAGGTAGCTTTTCTAACAGACAAAACAACCATAGAAGGTACTATACTCAGGCAAGCAAAGCAATACATCCCTTTAATACTCATGCTCAGGAGACAGATCCAGATGGCTTTCTGTAAGTGCAAGGTCAGCCTGGACTACACACAGAGTTTCAGGCTAGCCAGGACTACAAATTGAGTCCCTGTCTCAAAAATAAAAATGAAAACAACAAAAGATACTATGGTCAAATGAGTCAGGAAAGTGGCATGAGTTAGAGAGGATTCTTCAGTGTAGGATATCTCACACTATTTAACAGCCTACCACATTTTGCAAATATCCATGAACTTAATGTTTAACCAATTTAGTAGACTATGGGACACTTTGTGAAAATCATTAAAATATCTATAACCATTATGTGAGAAAGTTGGCAGAATGAAAAGTATAGAGCCAGTAAGTTAGAGATCTAATGGAATGAAAGGAGATTTAACAGCAGCAGAGGTTGTTGTAGTTAAAAGAACAGTCAGAATCTAGGCTGCAATGAGAGTAAAGTATAAAGCAGACCCTGCCAGAAGCTTTTAATATTTCTGATGAGGAGATTTTGTTTAATCCCAGATGCAACATGAAAGCATTATACACAATAAATACTTTGATAATAATAATTGGAACAATGTTCTATGAGGAATAATTCTCCATTGACATGAAACGTGAACTTGAGGAGGAAAAGACTACAGGCAGGAAGAAAAAAGAGGAGACAAATATAATAGCTCAGGCAAAATGTAATGGAAGTAGACCCAAAAGGAGTTTGGTTTGATGAAGAGGTGAAAAAGTCACAGGAAGAATTTAAATAAAACAAGAACTAGCATCCTTTTTCAGGAAAAGGTCAAGCAAAACATTCAAACTTGAATGTTAAGGAAATAGTGGTTAAATTTTAAAACAAATAAAAATGGGAACTAAGCTGGTTTAAGGAAAGAGAAAAGATCAAAAACATTGAGTTTGATTTCAATACAAAAGACTTGCCTATGGGGACAGCTGCAAATGTAAGATAGACTCAAAAGACTTGACACCTAATAAAAGGTGATATATGAACATATGAAACTGAGTGGGACACTTGTGCAAAGAAATACAAAGCAGAGAAAACTGCCAAGGGCAGAGAGAACACAGAGATATCTCGCCATTGGGGAATGAAAAAATAAGAGAAATCTAGTTCTCAGACAGCAGTAACATAATACTGGAAGGAAAAACAAAGACTCAAATAGTGAACATAAATGATATATGGGCTGTGGGTAAAAAGGGTACCACCGTGCATACTTTGCAGCTTACCAGGTACTTTGTAAGCAATTTCTAAGCATAATATTAGAAAGAGATGTAGTCAATCAGCCACCACCTCCTAGATATTAAATATTTAAGGGCACCCTCTTAAATTCCATATTATTCTTTTAAGCCACAAAATGTGTTGAGTGTATATATAATTCTAAAGTATAGACATCTTAAGAAGTATTTTTGTATGTGTGCAAAGGAACGCAGGTAGAAATAAAGTGTCTAGGTTCTGAATTGAAGACAGTCTTGATTTAAAGATCTCAGGAAGTCTTTTGGATAATTAAAATTCATGAGCATTTCTATATTCTTTTTGAAAGAAAATACTATGCACACAATTTTTCACATCATCATGAAAATTTCATGTCACAAACAGTTTGGCTTGTATAATGTATTCTGGTAAAAATATTCAGGGCAGTTTGAACAAATGAAGCCTTATTTATTTCCAAACATTAAAATGACTTACTGTCCTGGAAAAATCAAATCTGTACTTATTTCAACTAAAATGTGAAATTGTGAACAAACAACCTAAAGGTCTGTTTCTGATCACACTTTTCCTTCTGACTAACAAGATAATTTTCTACCACCAAATTTGTGTGACGTCAAGTCTGCATTTTGCTTCATTACCTGTGCTCGAAGTTGCTGGATTTCTATTTCCAATTCCTTGATTTTTTCATCTCTTTTCTGAAGCTCTGCTTGAGCTTCTTGACGAGCTGTGAATTCTTCATCGAACTGCAATGACCAACATAAATGCTCAGTTACTAATATGTGTTAGAGAAAGATTTGAACATTATGTAGTAAATATGTAGAACAGGTTTTGCTTTCCTGAATTTAGAGAGATACTCAGAAAGATATTTAATTATTCTTCCGACAATTAAACATCCACACAGGTATAATTCTCCATTTAAAAAAGAGGAAAAAATGCATGGATTTGTAGTCTTTCTTCACATGTAATAAAAAATGGATTGTTATAAGAAATTCAATTGTAGAATTAATACTGTTTATTAAAGATTTGCCACCATTCTTTTAAGTTTAGGTAGAAAGTGAAATACAAAAATATGGAATGCATTTACAACTTCTAAACATATTTAGTCTTTAAAAATATTTGGTTTTCACAATGATAAGAAGTATGGATATTAACACAAATTGAACTGGGAGATTATTGCTGCATTGCTTAGCATCGAAAAAGCAGTATTTCACAATATCTGACACTATTATGATATAGCCCAAAATTCTATTCTGTATCATATGGTTAACAAAAACTCTCTTTAAACAATGCAAGAGAGGAAAGCGAGGCGAGTAAAGATGTTTCTGAGTGTAGAAGTACAAGAGCATAACCTCAATTAGATTCTTGAATCATATAAGATGGCTAGAGAAAACGGAATCCTCCAGGTCGTTCTCTGACTGATGTACAGAACAAACACAAATTAGCAAGTACACAGAATGGGGTTGAGGAGGAGAGAGAAAAAGAGAGGACCCAGAATAAATAAATAATTTAATATATACATACATACATATCTACATACATACACGAGGAAGTGAAGACAACGAAGGAGGAAAGAAAAAGAGAAGTAAAAATATGGGGTACTAAAGGTCCTAACTCTACAAAAGGTGTACTTATATTTACTACACTGTGTCGGAACTCCTACTTCAATGATTATTCCAGGTAGACACAAGCTAGCCTCATATTTACAGAGAATACTATATATGTTTTGCTTCTAAAAATTTTATTTACTTTTTATTGTGAATGTCAACTCGTTATTTTATATTTATATAGATTATCCCAACAATATAATTTCTGTTTCTAAAAGTAATAGATCTTATCACCCAGTACTGTACTTAAAGTGTATGAAATGATAGAGAAACACATTCCCTATTAATAAATATCCATCCTCCTACTAGATGTTACCTTAGGAAATTATTATAGAATGCTATTCTGGTAGGTTGAAAAAAACATGTCTGGGTAGACTGGATGACAGTGTTTATATCAAACCGGAAGCACTGCTTAGTTATAGTTTTATTCATGTCTTGGAAAATGCCTTATAGAGGTTGGTAAAAATCTTTCCTAATATAACTAAATTCCAAAATGACAAAAAAAAATACATGAGGGGAGAGATCTACAGCTCCTTCAATGATCTTCTTTTCCTAATTCACTGAGAAGATGAGGATCTTAGACAGACATAAAAATGTATACTCATAACCCTCACACCTAGGAGGCAGAGACAGTAGGATCAATGCAAGTTCAAAGCCAGCCTGGAATACATAGTGAATTCTAGGCCAAGAAGGGGAACATAATGAAACTCTGTCTCCAAAATGAAAACAAACAAACAAAAACAACATAAAAATATCAGAACAAAAATGATAGAATTCCTTCAATATGTTTTTATTCAATCAATATGACTTGCCTACATTGAGAATTATAACTCTTTTCTCAAAGTAAATTTCTCCTATACTGATGTTCAAATATGCCATCTACACAAGCACATATTTTTCTGCTTTTAATTTAATATTACATTAAATGTAACCATGCAGGAGAAGAATGATACAAACCTAATTATGAAGAGTCGAACCGGTCTTTTTCCAACTTCCTAATCTTAGACTCCCTTTTTAATTATGAAAAGAGCACAGTCCAAAGAGAATATGTGGCTTGCTTATAGTCAAAGGGAAGTAGTGGAAATGTTGAGATTAGATCTTATAACTACTATCTAACATTTTGGAAAACTAGGGGTAGGGGTGAATATTATCAAAACATGTTATACAAATATCAAAACTCTCAAAAACAAAGTTAAAAAACTATTTTATGTTTAAGGTATCTCAGAGATAATGGATATAGATAATGCCACATATCCACTCTAAATATTGGCAATTAACATTGTTAGCACTTATCACTGTATTTCTTGATGATTTCAGAATAATTACAAGAAATTGAGAAGATAGGTCATCACTATGTGCTCCAATTTTATACTCCACTCAAATTTAAGGAGAGTCTATGACATTCAATGGAAATTTAGGACACGTTATTTAAAAGAAAAATTTTTCCCAAAAATACACATTTTACCAATGAGAGTTTCACACAATCTCATTGTGCTTAACTCAATCTCTTATCATCTATTCTAGGACATGAAAGATCAAAAAATAATTTCTTCAAATGCCCAGAAATAACTCTAATATTTTCAGAGTTATAACAAAAGTGATGATCTTATCTCCAAGCTAAGTCAGAACTTTAAAGGATTGAGCAAACATAAGCACTTGTCTTCATGTCAGATAGCTTAACACTATTTTCCCGTGCCTTTTGTTTTAATACTATCTCAGACCGATATGAAGAGAGATACATGCTAGCACACATGCTACCAAAAGATTCTAGCCATCAAATTTCAACAGCAGCTCAAAAGTCATAGCTTTAAAAAGAAACCAAGTTTCTCCCAGTTCTCCATGAAACTGTGTAGTACAAGTGAATGCTAAAGGAAAGCAATGAAGGAATTTGTTTCTCTTTTTTCATTTTAACTATGTAAAGTATCAGACAGGTGATTTTATTTCATTTATCATTAAGATATCTCATAGTAACTAACTTATCTCATTAGGAAATAAATCAATATTGTGTAATGTTTGACTCTAGTAGTATAAAATACTACGAAATTGAAAGGACAAGTTACACAGTGACATGTAAAAAACGAATGTGGTTATGGTTTAACTATGTTTAACTATGGTTAAATTATTATTTTAAAAAATCAGGACTACTATCTTATTAGTCTTACCTTCTTTGAAAATTCCATTGCTTTTTGCTCACTTTCTTCAACTTTGGCCTTGTTTACACAAGCATCTATTCAGGTGAAGCACAAATAATTAGAAATATATGGCAAGGAATCTTCAGCTAATTTTGACTGCTAGTATATGATTCTGTACTTTTTACATGAATTTTCATTAAATATAGATTATTCAATACTACAATGTGCATTTACTACCACAGTTTCTTTCTTTAGAGTTAAAGCAAAAATACTCAACTATCAAAAATATCTTTGATGTAATTATTACTGTAATGAAAATCTTCATTATGATTCAACTTTTAACACTACAGAATTCATTTAAAAATTACACACTATTATGTAGAGAGAGATGGTAAAGACTCCATGTTCAAGATAATAAAATCTCAAAATGATCCCCTAAAAAGCTGGGAGACAAGAGTGTAATGACATTCTTCAGTTCAGGTTTTACAGGAAAAATCTTTTATTTAACTTCTGATTTTACACAAAATGTATCATGTACAAAGAGAAGAAACCTTAAAATTATAAACATCTAGTTAATAAACATGATGAAAATACCCACTGAGACTAAACTTTGAACATTACCCCAATATTTCTCTAAAGGAAATCCTATTTCTGAGTTGCAGTATTATATAAATGATACAGAACAGCTTTATTACAGCAGTTGAACACTGGAAAGAATGCAATTGACCACCAAGAAATATAAATTATGCTATATTCATACATGACTACTACTTCACAACATAAAGGAATACACTATCAATACATGAAATACAACATGAATGAATCTCAAAATTATCCTTCATGAAAGGAAACAAACACAGAAAATATGTGCTATATATTTTAGAAAAAGAACCTAAAGAGAGAAAACTAAGCTAAAATAAAGTCAGTATGAGAGAAACCAGCAGCTGTGTCATTAAAAGCATTGGAGTACATAAGAAGGAATGAAGAAGGCTGAAACATAGGATACTGAATACAATGATGGTTTTATGTATATAATATATTAACATATAAATGTGTTAATTTATGTTTTAAGTATACACATACATACTTTAAGTATCTGTTCATTTGCTATGTAGTGATTAGCTTATATTATGAAATGTTACAAGTTTTCTCGACTGAAATGTAAAAGAATTAAAGCTCAAGTTCAAGTGGATCAAAGACCACAACATAAATTCAGATACATTGAAATTCAGCCACCTCCAGCAGAAAGAGGGAGGAGGTCAAAACTCTGACCCATAATTGTTCCTATCTGAAAGAACTGCAGGAATGGAAATGGAGAGGAGTCTGAGGAAAAGGTCAGGCAACAGGCCTAAAGTGGGGTCCAGCTCAAGAGGAGGTCCCAAGGGCTGACACTATTATTGATGCTATGATGTACTTACAGATAGGAGCCTAGCATGGCTACCCTCCAAGAGGCCCAACAAGCAGCTGAGTCAGATGCAGATACTTACACCCAACCAATGGGCAGGAGCTGCCCTGTGGTTCAATTAGGGAAAGGCTGGAAGAAGTTGAGGAGGAGGGAGACCCTGTAGGAGGACCAGCATTCTCAATTAACCTGGACCCGAGGTCTCTCAAACACTGGACCACTGACCAGGCAGCATAGACCAGCTGATATGAGGCCCCCAACACATATACAGGAGAGGACTGCCGGGTCTGGGTTCTGTCAGAGAAGATGCACCTAACCATCAAGAGACTGGAGGCTCTAGGGAGTTTAGAGGCCTGGTTGGGTAGTGGGTGGGTGGTGGGAACATCGTCCTGAAGACAGGGGGTTAGGGGGGAAGTATGGGATGGGGAACAGAAGATGGACGGTGGGGAGGGAAATCTGGCATGATAAGTTAATAAATAAAAGAAAAATTATTTTATCTCATTTTATATGTATGTATGTTTTTTCTGCATGTATGTCTGTGCCAACAGTTGCAGAGACTTGAAGAGGACTTAGGACCAACCAGAGTTATAAATGGTTCTAAGCTGTCATATATGTAATGGAAATCAAGTTAAGCTCCTCTTCAAAAGCAGGAAGTGTTCTTAACTGCTAAAACCGTCTATCCTACTTCAAGTATTAATTTTTTTTATTGTAACAATGTTACAATATTACAGACAAAAAGGAAAATGATATTGTCTAAAGGGGCTTTATATAGGTAATGCAAGGTAGAGTTGAAGATGATTTTCATTTTGGTTTCCAATGGAACATCACTAAAGAATTTTAGTAAAGAATCTTATATGATCTAAGAAAAATAATAGATATACAAAAATTTGAAATCAGACTGGACTATAATACTGAGGTTCAAGTTTTATTCAAATAGGCATACCTGTATAGCCTGGATGATGCTGAAGCACTTAATAAATTTGTGTGTATTTGTGTATACATATGTATATTCTAATGAAAATACCTCAATACTAATCAATGACTACCACTACTGATAGCAATTAATTATGAAATGGTGATGAGTAAATGTCTAAAATTTACACATAAGAATGTTCAAATAAGCTGATTATTAAAAAATGTAGTGGAAAAGATCTATTAGCTGATTTAGTCATAATTTTAAAAATATAAAACCAATCTAGATGTAACGACAGCAAAATATTTAAGAGAACACAGATTAAAATGATCATGATAGATTATAATATGGCATGTATTAGCATAGTCTCAATTTCAATGTCAACATGGTCAAATCTTCACAACGCTCTGCGAAATACACAGCTTAGCAGTAGTTGTATTGGCACACACATACATTAAGAAAAACTACTTAAAATATACTGTTGAATGGGAGTTATCTTGCTGTAGCTGATATCTGTCATTTTTAGAAATCTTTCAATTGCCTACAGTAAGTATACATTCCCTTTAGAAATGGAAATAATATTCAATCTCTGACTGCTATTGTTTTTCTGCCTGCTGCCACAGAATGCAAAGTATTATAAAGATGATATTCAACAGTTTTTGTTTTCTTTCAAACTAATCAAATTTATGCATCAACATAGGTAATAATGGTGTGATTAGTTTTAAATACAATTCCCTAACTACAAAGCTATAGCATATTACAACATGGGGGTTTGTCATCACTGTTCAGAAAATAATATCCCTACTAGATATTCTCTAACTGTGTAAGGTAATTTACTTACCATGAAAATTGTTTTCTCACATTTCAGAACCACAGTAGCATATCTATATAGACACTACTACACACAATTCCCAGAATCTTTTTGTGAGGATGAACTGAATTAAAGGACATGAGTCATGTTTCTAAAATGCAAGGTATTCACCTATTAAAACATCATGGCTTTCTGTGGGGTACGTGGCTAACTTTCAACTGATTGAGTACTGCTGAAACTCAAAGAGAGCCTATAAGGAGAATTCTTATGATCCTCAAAACTAACAGTTATAACAATTGAACAGCCACAGCAACAATGAATTACCAGATGCTAATAGAAATTCAGTGAGAGACCTACACTTAAAAAGTGCTCAGGCAGAAGGCATGAAACGTGAATGACAGTAAAGCGCATAATCCATACCTATGAGATGTGAAAAATCAAAGTCTATGCGTTGCCTATACTTGAAGTCTGGGTCCATGCCACTGCAGTGCAGCACTATCTGTGAAACACACTCCTCGATTATTTTATAATACTGTGGCCTGTAAAAAAGAGAAAATGCTTGAGAATACTTTTCTACTTGCATCAATCAATTTTTTTATGAAGGGATTCAGAATGCAAAAAGAACTCAGGTTATTTCCCCCCCGGGGCCAAGAAGGAAATAATTCCACTAACATTTACACTTCTTTAGAGAAAATATGACTAAGGCTTAAAGGCATTCTGAACATTAGGGGGCCAAATTGAATGTGATGTAATTGACTGAAGGTATGTACAGACTTAATATTCTAGTTTGCAGGGATTCATCCTTGTGTTCAAAAATACTTATTGACCTTCTCTATCTACTTAAGATATTGTTCCTAAAGTTAATGAAAATGAATGATCCCTTAGTCCTACATCTATGAGCACAGAAACAGTTATAGAAAACCACAAGTTCTCCTTTTCAATTAAAAAAAAAAAGATGTGTTTCTTGGCCTTGGGTGGCAAGCAATGTCTTGAACTCAATGCAGAGCATTTATTCAGGAGAGTCACATTAGCTTACAAAACTGGGCTGAGTCATTTCTGTTACAGACTACTGTGAAGACCCATGTATGCAGCATATTTCTTAAAAAATCTATCTTATAAAATCATATATATTTAATATGCATAGCTACAGTTGCAATTTGTGTGATGTGTCAAAGGTTTTAAAACAAACCATTTTTCTGTAATCTCCCAAGGTAATTTTGGCTTTAAAAATGACCACTGACTGGAAAAATAAAAATAAGGAACATTTTGCATTAAATGCAGGACAAATTGCAGAAGATAAATTGTCATGGGCTAATAAATTCAACAGTATTTCAGAGAGATATTACATAATACAAATTATGATATAAACATCTCTAAATATAGCTTGTCAACTTCTAAAAACTTGAAAATGAATAAAATCAGACTCTAATTAATCTTCTGCATATTTAATCAGATAATTCTGTACAAATCATGTTCCCATGCACCTGAATAATCATAACCACTGTATTTCCACTATTAAGTATTACTGTTGATAGTGTTTTCTTAAGAACACATGGATTAGTTCTTTCAACATTTTTCTGTCTCCTCAATATCATATTGTTGATCAAATCACTGTATTAGCCTGAAGGAAAAAAAAATCACCTTATGCTATTTTAGAACTGTCAATTTTTATTGCCAGTACATTCTGGAAGTGTTCCTTTTAAAATTCTTATAGCAAGATTTGAGAAATCAAAGAACATAGTATGCCATAATAAGAGTATAAAGCAACTATGAATAGCTTGAACTGTCATTAACCTTAAGACCATGGTCATGAGCTTATAGAAAATTTCAGTCACTCATAAGCACTTTATTTTATGTTTCTAAGTTTTATATATAGACATTATTATCTATTCTAAACCTGACCTCTTAGTTATTATCATATACATTTATTTGAAAAATAGTATCATTGGACAAAAATTAAAATATATACAATAATATTTTCCTAAATTTAAAGATCACACATTTTACTGAACACTATGAAAAAAATGATAAGAGCTTACTTTTTAAAACAGGCAAGAATTAAAAAATTCTAACAGTTTCAATATTTCCATTGGGTTGCCAGTATCAAGTAGAAAAATTCATTACAGTCTCAATAATATATGACAGGTTAATTTCTTCTTAAATTCTGTTTGCTTGGGTGCACCATAGTTGTATGCAGCTATCTTTTCTGGCCCAATTAAAATAAATGAATTCTTTTTTAAAATGTTGCCAAAAGTAGTAAAACTCTTATATTTTATGTACATATAATGCATATATTTCCTTGGCCCTACTACTTTGTTAACTTTCTTTTGATATCAAATTCAAATTATACATGTAATCCTCTCAGATATGAATCTTACCTGATATAGTAATCATTTCTGATGAGCAGAAAGTGTTGAAGAATAGATAATAAGTAACCTTCAGCAGCAGTGTCTTTCAGCATATTATAGAGAAGATGGTAGACTTCATTCATATCAGTAGAAAGTGAGTAAAGGAAAACAGCAAAGAATCTTGATACAGTTAGGACTAAACTGGCTAATTTTTAAAAATCAAAACTGTCACTTGGTTTCTATTATTGTTATTAATGCTTCAATTTCATTTTATAGCATTTAAACATCTACAGCAAAAAATTAATCTTGTCATAATAGAAAGAAGCCTAAAAAATTTCCAAGACCACTTGGGTGTCAACACATTCATTATAATCATTCATATATAATCATTCATTATACCAACTTCAGATAATAGCTAGGGCCATTCAAACTGGAAAGCCATCAAGTGAAAAAGAAGTAGTTCCTTGATCTGTCTTTGGTTCCAATAGAGACACTGCTATTCTATATTTATTATCAGATAAAAGAAATGTCATGTAATCACTCAGCTATCAAAGATCACAAAACTAGCTTATCTTTTTAAAAATATATAAGAAATAAATCAAACGGACATTGAAACACTTTTATATGAGATATGAAAACAAGTCTTGTAAATGCAACTAGTAATCTAGAAAGCAATTTAAAAGTGGGCTCACATTATATATACTGAGGACAAGGAAAGTCCACTTAAAATAAATGTAAGATGCAATCCAACATCTGGCCAATACAGATGACAATGCTTGCAGCCAACAATTGGACTGAGCATGGGGACCCCAATGGAGGAGTTAGAGAAAGCTGAAAGCTGAAGGGGTTTGCAACCTCATAGGAAGAACAATATCAACCAACAAGACCCTCTAGAGCATCCAAGGACTAAACCACCAATCAAAGAGTACACATAGAAGGACCCATGGCTCCAGCTGCATATGTAGCAGATGATGGATGGCCTTATCTGACATCAATGGGAGGGGAGGTTGTTGGTTCTGAGAAGGCTCAATGCCCCAGTGTAGGGGACTGCCAGGGTGGTGAGTTGGGAGTACATGGATGGGTCGGGAAGCACTCTCATAGAAGCAGGGGGAAGGGGGATAGGATAGGGAGTTTCTGGAGGGGGGGCGACCAGGAAAGGGGATAGCATTTGAAATGTAAATAAATGTAAATAAATGTAAATAAAGAAAATAGCCAATAAAAATACATAAAGTGGTTAGTAGAATTAAAAATACAATGTACTACTTTAAATCCTACATGACAGTACTGGGTTAAAGTATCATAAGGCTCCTAAATTGCTACAGCATACATCAAATGACTGATTATATAAATACAAGGTATGTCTATTGAACAAAATAAAGGGTACTTTTTATGTATTAGTGATGCTGGTACAGATTGCTGTTACTAATCTTGAAAGAGAAATTATTAGATATCATTTTCTATGATAATACCATTTATATTCCTTGTATGTACATATATCTAATACTTTTTTGTAAGGAGAGAAGTGTATACAAAAAGTATAAGGCTACTGTGGGAGTTTTAAGGAGGGACATAAAGTTTCAGTTTGTTTAAAATTCTGAAAGAAGAAAGGAAAAAATTAGAGGCAGAAAAGCACAGCTCTGACTCTGAAGTGTTTTACTAATTCAGAGAACCCAAGAGCACGGATTGTAATGGATGTGAAACAAATGGCAGTGCCATAACAACCATATCTTAAATCTCAAAAAATTTCACTTCAGATGGCTGCCACAAGAAAATTATATGCTGTTGTATTTGACATAGGTACTTTTAAAATATTGCTTTGCTATAGACAGATACTATTTTATCTAACAATTTTCCTATCATTAAGGAACACAAATATCTGATAAGAAATAAGACCTTCTTTGCCAGAGAATTGTATCTATAAGCAAAGTACCATGTAAAATACACAATGTCTCTTAGTGTTACATATGAACTAAAGAACATTTCCTTATTCTTATCAGTAAGACATACTGCCTTAGGCACTTAGAGTCCTGTATATTCAAGACCACTAAACATAATATATCCTGAAATACAGTGAGTCATTGGACAGATTTCAATAGTTCAATAACATCTCAGCATGGATGTATATGAAATATAGCATCATAGTAGAGTCTGGATACAAAGAAACAAGAGTTATAACTTTGTTCATAGACAAGAATTCTAATAAGAATATGAAAAAAACCACCTCAATTCCTGCTTTTCAACATGTACTAAAATTAGTATTTTGTTTGTCAAAGGATATTCCATTTCAGCTCGAATGTCATTGAGACGGTGGGATAATTCAGTTAGGTCATCTTCTTTGTTCTCTTCAAATACTCTCAACTGAATATCAAGTTCATCATTCTCTTTCTCTTTAAGACTCTATTATAAAAAATAAAATTCAGCAAATGAATGACAATTTAAGATTAGCATACTTACTTATCAGGGACAGAGCAATATGATTCATTTGCACACAAATGCAATTTCAAATACTGACCCAGGACATTAATTTCCTGAATGAAAGAAGGAAGGAAGGAAGGAAGGAAGGAAGTAAAGGAGAAGGGAAAGAAAAAGAAAAGAAATGTGTCTAAGGTTTTTTTTTTTTAAGATGAAAGAACATTATACCATACTTTATGTTTTCTTCCCATGCCAGTGTTGGGACTACTAACAATAAATATTAATAATCACTTCTATAACAAGACTAATTGCTAACAATCCAAATTCAATGTCATCATTTTGACTAAACATACTCATCAGAGATCATAAAGAAAATCATGCAGTTAGAACATTCACATGTGCCTCGGGCACCAAGAAAATAAAGCAAATACAGATCAACTGTGTTAATGAAGAACAAATGCAAGGATATATTCAAGCACAACAGTCCGAAGTATGGCCTGTAAATATTGTATAAACAAATTTATTATGAATGATATTTTGTAATTTTAAAGTTAATAGGTATTAAGATTTTTTTTAAAATCAAGGTATAGCTAGTCACAATGCCAACTTTTTTTCATTTTCCCTTAGCCTGATCACAAAATACCATCTTGGGCCTCAAAGATTTGTTTTTGTAATACATCATAAGCACATGCATTACAAACCTATGATATTTTTCTCAATAATAATATAAGAAAAGTTTGGAAGCATGCCACACTAGAGATTGTTGGCTTAATATATATCACCTGGAATATCTCTTAATATTTGTCCATTAAGTTGCAGCTTTGAAAACTCAAATCGATAATCTTAAGTGTGGATGCTCAAGGGTGATACCCAAACTGGCTTTATGATGTTCAGAGCTGAGCTTGAGTTCTAAAAAGAAATGCAAGTAAGGTGTACTTCAAATTATGTAAACAAAGAAAATCGGATGTGTATATTTTTTCTATTTTGGTTTCTACTTTTATTCAAGAAGAACAATGAGGAAAAGGGATATAATGGCTACTGATGAAGGACAACTGAAATCGAAACATTTTTGATGTTCTTTCTTTGAATCTCCATACTAAGAATTTACTAATTGTTTATATATTACACATGTAAAGTAAATTTTAAATATTTCTAAATAATTTCATATGAATCATATAAAAAATAAAATTATTTCTACTTTATTTCTTCTAAACTAAGAACTTGGTTTGGAACTATTACCAAGAGAAAGAGATTTATTGGAATAGAGAATTATATAATACTTATGAGTCATATTGACATGTGAGAACAGAGGGTTGTCACACCCAAAAAAAACTTTCAAACACCAAAAAATGCATTTCAATAGTATCAGAACTTAATTATAAAACAGAAAATTGTATGCACAATTAAATATTTTCAAGGAAAATAATAACAAATGAAGTATATACATTATTTAGAAAAATATGTGAATGTGTATATATAAAACATAGTAAGTGTTCTTAATAATTTTCTAACCCTAATAATACATGTATAAGCATATATTCATTTATATTGATAAATATTCCTTTCAAATATCAAAGTCTGAAAGATATATTAAATACTTGAGAAAATAAACATATGATGATTTAAACAAACTACATAGTAAAAAAAAATGAATATGAAGTATATAACACAGCTATATCATACTTTAGTACATAATCAAAAGATTCTAAATCCTATTATAGACTTCAAAAGGATTTAAAGTATGCCAATTGCTTACAAACATTATTTTTGTTGCATTGTTCTTTATAACCTGATTTACTTAATAGGCAATTTGTGTACCTAAATAAAAGGTAGAAATTTTAAAATGAATTAAATTATTTAAAGCTCAAATATATATTTTTAAAGTTGCTATAGGGGCTGGAGAGATGGCTCAGCAGTTAAGAGCAATGACTGTTCTTCCGGAGGACTTGAGTTCATTTCCCAGCAACACATCGTGGCTTACAACTGTCTGTAAGGGGAATCTGATGCTGTCTTCTGGTGTATGTGAAGACAGCGACAGTGTACCCAATACATGAAATAAATAAATAAATCTTTAAAAAACACTTTGCTATAGAACATAAATCAATTTATTTATACCAAACTCCTACTAGAGCAAATTCATCAAATGTAGATAATCTATATTACATTTAAGAGCAAGAATATAGCTATACTGATAGAGGTACTATGAAAATAAATGTTCACATAATATTCTAAAATTAATTTATTTGTGATGAAGATTCTAATAATTAACTATAAAACTTATACTAATAAAATTATTGGGTTGATTTCAAAATCTACTGAAAGACTAAACTATTTTCCCTACCAATTAATTTTACTAGAAAATTATAACTTGATCTACATGCCAATCTCAAATATGCCTAATTCGTTGCTTTTATTAAGCTGTATATTAGAAAAAGAGAATTGCTCTTATTTGAGTTGTCTATAGAATAAGGATAAATAAATAAGAAAATTTTGGCAGGTTTATGCTTACCTATTAATATATTTGAGGTTCAGTAAATACAGAAAGATATTGATTATAACTATATAAGTCTTTACATGAAAATAGTTAATTGGTGCAAATTATGTACTCGTTAACATACAAGGAACATCTAGTACATACTGAAGTATGACCATGTTATCTTTACTAAATCCTGATAATTAAATGACAATAGTAACAAAGAATAAAGAAATGTATAGGAGTAAAGAATTGATCCCCAGTATATTAAAGGCCTGTCAGTCTAGATTTTATTTTTAATGAAATAAACCAGGGAAGTTTATCTTTAAAAAAAAAAAACACTCCTAACCCACTCTACATATGATTTTGACAGTCTTTCACTGAGCGAGGATGTATTCTCTCAGTTCACAGTTAAGAGCCATGCAGAGGCATATTTATGTTGATCTTCTAAGAGAAATATTTGTGAATTACTATAGGATGTTTTATAAAACTTCAGGACAAGAAACACAATGATTTCCATTTTCTTAAGGCTGGGAAATCAGAAATTTGAAGAAGAACATAGCAGAGATGTCATAGTTAAAGAAAAAAGTATCTACCCCCATCCAAGAAGCTGTTCACATTTGAGAGCTGCTTGAAGAGGGAAAACTCAATTTTCGTCAATGAAATGATACTGGTTATATACAGCATAAACCATGTTTTTGTTGCTTTGTATGTGTTTCAAAGAGATAAAGAAAAAATATGGCTAGTTATGGGATGAGGAATAATTTTGGAGGACTGGAGAAAGAGAAAGAATATAAAATCCACTATATGAAATTCTCAAATCATAAATAATAACATTATTTTTAAAAAGTCATATTCAGAAAATATCTATAATAAACTAGTTATAAGGTAAAAACTGTCTACTAGAATTTACAGAGTGAGGGTACTCAATTATCACAGGGAGACTACAAAACTATTCCAAATATAGTTTATCATTACTGTAATTAGAACTGAGATTCACATTCAATTAAGAAATGAAAATGTTTCTCTTTGAAAAACTTCTAAAGCAACCTAATAAGAATACTATATTTAAGCAAAGTACCTGAATATCATAAACAAATATATTTGCATACATATATCAACTACAAATGAATTCAATGTAAAGTATAAAAAAGAAAGTTATAAAATATTTAAATGAAAAATGAATTTTCACAATAAATAATTGAATAAATAAAAACTTGGCTTTCATGTCTGGATTCTCAAAATTAAGAGAAAATAATCCCCTTTTGATTAAATCAAAAGGTATTAAGTCTAAGTCACCTGATTAATCGAATTAACAATCAGCCATTATATTAAAAAAGAAGGCTTACAGCATATCTAATGTTTTATTTGAGTAAATAGCAAAAGATGAACTTGTTCTCTGCTTCAAAATCTATTTTTACTTGAAGAGTAAAGAAAATTAAAAGTTCAGTAGCATAATAAGTAGATACATTCAACTTACAGGGAGCATTGGTTTGAGCCCACAACGGAGAAATTCATTCCTCAAATGAATTCGAAAGTCAAGATCATATGGAGAAGTGACAAGCGCATTTATGAACTGCATGCAGGCCACCTACAAAGAGAAAGTAAATTTCATTTATATAGTTAAGTTCAATAAACATATGTTTAGTTAGTACATGAAGGTAACAACTCACCAAAGGCATTTTTATATGATAAAATAACAAATGCAAATATTTCTATATGTATTATGATGGTTATTACTTTGTATTATAAACAACAATATTATCAATCAAGATTATGTTGTCTAACATAATTTAACAGTGGTGCAACAGTTAAGTGTATTTTCCCTGGTGAACAATATGAAAGCATATTTAAATTGCCTTAGGAAAATGCAAATTCCCAAAGATTAACCACACAATCCTTTGAAAAGGTCACAAAATGCATCCTTCATATCTAGTTGTCCTCAGATAGTAAGATTACTAAATTCCACATGGGTATAAATAAACTCAAATCTAAGTCAAATAAATCCATGGAAGTATATTACATAACTTTGAGATAACACTGTTAACTTGCATTCTTTCCATGGATTTTATCAAGATAAAGTTACACAAAGTATGTAAGATACTGAAATACATAACTTAGACAAGTTAATTAAATATGAAAATTTATTTAGATGAACCAATATTAACTAGAAAACGCTATGATACAGTGGCTAATATATATTGTATAATAATGAATATATGTATGTTGTTTTTGAAATAAAATATTTCATAAATAGATAGTTGAAACGTTTTTACCATTATTTGAATTGCTATTATTAAGAAAAGAAAAGAAAAAGAAAAGCTTTAATTTTGTAATTATAAACCAGAAGTCAATAAAATGCGTGTTACAAGATATTCCACACATTATTATGGAATTAGAGTTTTAGAAAACACTGCTGAGATGTAGGGCAACTGACTAATCCATGAAGAGAACCTGGACAATTAAACTGAGGAAAGTAGACATCCAGAAGAGTTGACTGCAAGGAATCTCAGGGAAAATACCAAATTAAACAAAAATGTTAATCATATATAAAAAAGACAAATGAACTAAAAATATTGAGGAAAAAGTTTGAGAAAAGAAAAATATTTCAAATGAATTTTGACTTGACTACAACAGACCTTGCATTATAAGTTATATTTTTAAAACAATGAAAAAAACATTGAATGGTACATTCCTTTGCTTTTTTACCAAATATTGGACACTCAAGTTATTGGACAAATGAGGCTATTGTACCAAATCTAGTAAGGAAAGTCAAATGGGTTTTGTTTAATGAACAAAACTAAAGTTGTTAACAACATTACAGTGTATTTCAATTAGTAGGAATGTTTGAGTAACAACATAAACATTTAGGCAACTGAATATGTGTCATATATTTTGTGTTACCTTAAAAGAAATATTGAATATGTTATTAGAAATTTTATGTCTACTTGAATATTGGCCCCTCCTTTTTAAAATATGAAAATGTGTAAATGTAGAGCCTCAGTAGGCTATTATATATGCTTATCTATTGGGTAGAGTCCTACTTTCTTGAATGAGTCTGTTAAATTACAGATATGACATGAATGTGCAAGCCAGTGTACATGACCATTTCAAAATTTGCCATCAGCTAGTGTTCTTTTGCCAGAAAAAATTCTAGCCTCAATATATATATATTAATAACTTTCAAGTACAGACAACATTCCCATAAGAAAAATGATCAGACTTGTAAAACAATACCTTTATAGAATTAGAAGTATATTATTAAGGACATGAAAAATAGTAACAGTCAAAATTGATGAATATATCAACGTGAATATGGTATTATTTAATAAGAAAGAATGTACTGCTATTAAATACTTCATATGTAATATATACAAACATAGCTGGATACTTAAAATTAAGAAGTTGAACACAGTCTATTATATAAAATAATTTGGAGATGCTTTAAAGACAATGCTCAAATGAGTAGAGGCAACAAGTGTCATTTATAGCATTCCAAATTAATTCTACAAGGTATCTGAACAGTAACATATAAATGGCAAAATAATTTGCTAGTTAAGTACTTTTAAAGACATAAATTGCACTAATGTATGAAAAGAAACTCATTTTTCCATTTCTATGTTATAGTTATGCATTTCAGACAATAATAACTTAGGAATTCAAAATTTAAACGATCAAAACTATCCTAAATTCAATAATTAATTATTCTAAGAGGCATAATATATTATTAGTATATACCCATTTGTGGTTCAAACATACAAAATTCAAATAGCTAAATGCAAAAATGTAGACTCTTATCAGCTGTACTATTTAATTTTTATCAATTACTATACAATGTATTAAATAATTTACATAATGTACCATCTGAAGTTACTCTCATAGTAAACATGAGACAGGTATTACTATTATCTTTCTTACTCACATGGAGAATTTGAGGCTTTCAGCAGATAAATAACTTAAAGTAAAACAGAAAATTATATTGTATTTTAACACAAATAGAAAATAATTCAAAAAAAATCTAGCTGGGCGGTGGTGGCGCACGCCTTTAATCCCAGGATTTGGGAGGCGGAGACAGGCGGATTTCTGAGTTCGAGGCCAGCCTGGTCTACAGAATGAGTTCCAGGACAGCGAGAGCTACACAAAGAAACCTTGTCTCAAAAAAACAAAAAACAAAAAAAGAAAATAATTCAACAATGTTCCAGGTATCATAAAAAGTCCACACATAGATTCATGCAATCAAAGACTCCAAGGATGTATAATATGATAAAATGTATCTGTTATATCATAGTTGATAAACTAGGAACAGTTACCATTTTAGATACACATTAAGTATAAAAGCCTGAATTAAACAAACAATATGTTGTCTATAATAAGTAAGAGTTATCAAAATACATAATGAAATGAATATAAATATAGTAAAATGAGGAAATGATGCTTGGTTTAGAGTACATTCTATCCCATATAAATCCCATGAACTAACCTTGAACTAATATAGTGAGCATTCCATCCTCCAAATTAATGGTTTTTCTTTCCCCTTTTCTGTCTACCAAGGCACTCCATATTCAGTGTGAATGTACATTCAAACACATGCAAGTGCATATGAACAGGTTTACATGTATGAACAGTAGAGAACACTACCATTCAAAACAGGATTGTTTAATCACAGATTAACTTTGATTGGAACTAAATCAAGAATTTGGCTTCACTAGCTATAGTCCAATGGCTCAAAAAAAAAATAACAGGTAACTTACAGCTACCACTTCAGACAAAATGGATAAAGAATACTGCAGGAGATTTGGATGAATAGCATTGCATGAGAGACATTAATGAAGATAGAGTTATGGCATCCTCTGAGCTAAGCTCTGAATAATTACAAATCTCATTCCCAAATAATGAAAATTTTAAAACTTTGATACTGAGCTTCCAAGGATATAAATCTTTAAAGATGTGAGTAAACTCTATTGTCCTCTTTAGAGCAAAAATCAATCTGCTTTCAAAATAATCCATTTCGAGTGATAAGAAGTAAACAACCTAAAATACTTTAGTCTGACAGGTTCATATATGGATGAATTTTTTTAAAAAAATCTATAAAACTGAGGTGATCTCTCTGAGGTCACATGGATAATTAGCCAAATCCGGAGGACTAGAAACTCTTATTGTACTACTGGAGTCTTTATTCCCTATAATGTGCTAATTACCTTCAGTTCATGCAAGAAAGAATACAGTTTCTGTTTTGTAATAAAAAAGAATTCAATGAGAAGCAAATGTTTAAAAAAATCACAGGAAGTCAATAAATTTTATCCATCAAGAACAAATGTGCAGGAGTAGGACCATAATTCATATTTTAAACCAGTAAAAATATGCAGTGCCTGTTTGTATTAAATTGTCTGATATACATTTAATAAATATCACTCATACTATATGTGAATAACTGACTGGGTGCATATAAAAATAAATAAATAAAAATGGAATACTATGAGCATCTTTGTAAAAGAGCTGAAAAATAAAAGAAGTTTTTATTTAACAAATAGGCTTCAAAAACTGCAAACATTTGTCTGCCTGTTTGATCACAAGTCATAGAGTTATTGAGTACAGTAATTGCCAACTCTAGGGCATTCTCAGACAGATTATCCATATTGCCATTAGCTGTGATAAATTGTGCTTTTAAAATTTTATTGATACTGTCACACATTTGACCTTATAAACTATTCTGTTGGCATTAACAAGATCTTTCTTTATCCTAGCCATAGCAGGAGTTAGGGGAAAAAATGGTTTATGTCAAAATAAGTACCTACCAAGAACTATACAAATATAAAGTGCAAGTTGATTAAGTAAAAAAATGGAGATGGCTTTCCAGGAAAAAGAATTTATGTACAAAGGTATGGAGGTATGAGGAGGAAATTGTCTAACATGTTCATAAAGCACAGCATAGTATGACTACATCAGAAACTACAGCAGACGAGTAATGAAATATGCAGTTAGAGTAAAAGCAGTAAGCAAATGATGAAGTGTGCTTTTATTTACTCATTTGGGGAAAAAGGACACAAGGACTAGATTTTAATACTAGGTCATAACAATCCTTTGGAGGCTTTTAAGCAGCGGTGTAACAAACCTGCATGTCAGAACAACGACTTTGTAGAAAAAAATTTAAAAGGTTAGAATGAAGGTTTAAAATTCTTTAAAAAAAACAGAACAAAATCCAAGATAAAGAGAATTCCCTGAAAGTAAAAAACAAAACACAACAAAACAACAACAAACTGCAGCAGAGTGAAGACAGAGAACTAATATGCCTATAAATAAGTGCAAAACTAAGTAGAATCTACCAAGATTTGATTTAAGGATTGTAGAATGTATTTAGTTAAAGTGGATTTAAAGACAACTATTACATTTCTGGTGTTCGTTAATTGTGATCAGGAATATAAGAAAATGTTAGGTCATGGGGTGAAAAAGAATTCGATCAGGGAAGCTAAGGAAGTAGAACAGGACTGTACAAAGAGTTAAAGGCAAAGCATAAGTTAAACATAATGTGTTTGAAAGGTTAAGTGGATTAGGGAAGCAAAGAGCTGAACACAGAAGGACAGTGGTAACATCAACAAAATTAGAAAAATAAAGAGCTAAAGATCCCAAGAAAAATCTTTCTCTCATACACAAACCTTTGATTTTCATTTTCATAGATGTACGTGAGAACATAGATCCTAAAATCAGAAAAACGGTGCAAGAGATGCTGGAGATCAACATAGGACAGAGGCAGGAGCCAAGGGGAGAGAAGGAGAGATGGAGGACGGGCAAAATCAAAATTTGCATGAAAATTATATTGTGATCCAAATTAACTAGATTTATCATGAGTTTTTAAAGCTAATTGGAAAACTAAAATAAACTCTTGGAATCAGCAAAATAAAGGGCAAAAAGATATAAGAATCATTATGTAAAACAAAACGAAAAAAAGAGGAGCATAGTATCATGGAAGTAAAGAGGAGAGCAGGCATTTAGAAAATTTTGATCAATAATGACGAATCTGCTGCTCTTCATACAATGGGAGTCACTAGCACATACCATTGCAAAAATACAAACAACTACTCAACTTAGAAGCAAACTGAAAAGTGAAGGTATACTTTAATTCAGAATTTATCTTTTTACAAAAAACTCAACGCTATTGTTCAAAATTTTTGAATATATATATGTGTTTATGTATGTTTATATATACACATACATACACGGATATCTGCATTGTCTTCTATCTTCTATTGTAAAATCAATGGCAGACTATGGGAGCCTCTATTTTCACATACTAGAAGCCCTTCTTGCCTCCCAGTCTCATTGAGTATTGTTCTTTATTAGAAAAAAAAGTATCAGTGATATTCTTCTCCCTCAAGGCCAACTTCAAGTATCACCTAATTAGGTATTACTTCTATACTTCACAGGTTTGCTGAGTAATTTAACTGAGCTAACATATGTAAATTGCTTGAAAGATCATGTGGTATATCACTTACAAAGGATATTTTAAATTTGTAGCTTGTAGGAGTCCTATAAAATATCTAGTTAGGCATCAAAGACATAAATTTGAGTAGGGAGAGAAATTTGCCCTTCACAAGCATCAGGAGATCTGCTGGAAATCAGTTATCTTTTATGCTATGGAAGCAAGTGAAAATATGCATGGAGAAAATAAACCTGTATATTTATGAGCACAGATATGTTAGTGAGTATAGATATAAGATGATATAAAAATGATAATTGGTAAGATGAGTGATAGAAAATAGGCGAAATGTTCCTGGAAAGTCAGAAGAAAAAAATGCAGTAAAAACACAGAATAAGCAGGGCTATTCAAAGACCAAGCAGAAAGAACGGTGCCCAGAGAAGCAAGGGAAATAAATTTTTTTCTAAAAGGACATGCTGATCAATGGTGACAAGTAGCCACGACTAAGAGGAAATCATTGGATTTTGAAATTAGATCATCATTTAAGTTTTGGTTTGTGTTGTTTTAATATTGGAACTGTGAGAAAACTGAGTTGTGAGTGATAAGATAGAAAATAGAGGAAATAAGTATAGATTATTCCTTTAGAGACATGTACTACAAAATGAAAAGGAAGATGAGAGGCCAGCAACTGTAAGTAAGTTGAAGTGAAGAAAATAAAGTGCGGGAGCCTGAACAGCGCAAATAAGCAGAAGGAAAGGCAATGAAGAGAGCACATATGTGGATGTGATTTATCCTCGACCTGTTTCTTCAACCACTGAAAGTAATGAAAATCCTATCATAGCTGAGCTAGAAACATCTGTAAGAAGTTGTTAGTTTAAAATATAATTAGTTCAGTATTTTAAGAGAATTACTTCATGACATTCTAATAAAAAGTCTCAGGACACTACCAAAATAGAAATGTAATTCTGTTAAAATACAACACGAATTACATTTTAAACAACAGATTTTAACTTTTGTTTTTAATTTCACTATTCTCAACATATTTTATAACTTTTACAGGATATTTCCTCATTCCCATTAAATATGCCTAATAAACCTACTTCACAATTCTTAGGAGAGTATTAGGCTCTGTATATAATAAATTACTAAATTTTGTAGCTCATTAAAATAGGAAATTTCAAATTGTAGTTTGCATATGTTTGCATCTGTAATCAGTATTCAACAATTTCTTGAATATTTAGCAAGATGTCTCTAATTTCTCCATATGGTACTTGTTAAACACTTGCTACTTAATCATTCTATTCTGTGCAGTGC
This sequence comes from Grammomys surdaster, assembly GCF_004785775.1. Taxonomy (NCBI): domain Eukaryota; kingdom Metazoa; phylum Chordata; class Mammalia; order Rodentia; family Muridae; genus Grammomys; species Grammomys surdaster. The sequence goes on from NW_021604563.1 coordinate 4,648,689, forward strand.
CACGAAGGCCAGAGAATGTCAGTAGTATTTCATTGTCTGAGGTAAACTACTCTACAATGACAATGTCACTTTAATATGGAGGTGTGACTATAATGAACATACAATCCATTTCTAGATGCTTATATCACAAAGACATAAGTTCAAACCATCACTCTAAATTCTATGGGCTGTGTGGTTTGGAGAGGATTGATTACTTAGCCTGCTTGCAATTCAGTTCCCTGGTCAGTAAACTGAAGATAATTCAGAATTGTGGCTGAAATTTCACTTAAAGATTTTTGAACAATATAGATGTACTTGCCCGTATATGGGAAACTGTTCTAAATGTAATGAAAACTTTGATTCTAAATAAAATATGTGAGTCCTCTTAATTTTTAGAAGCAAAGTTCAAGCTTATTATATGCATGTCTGACAGTGAAAAATTCTAGTTAGGTAAGCATAGCCAACACAGAAACATGAACAAAACGTTAGAGAAGACATCTAAAACTGCTTTAACTAGAAAGTATGAAATTCTAGTGAGACAGACATAAGAAAATGAATAACTCTGTGATAGACTAGAAAACACTATGGGGAAAAAATCTCAATTTTAAAAACACTAATGCATAAGAAGCATACAATAAAAGTTTATCAACATACTCATCATAGAAGTAAAATACTTTTAAAATATCCAAAAAATTTAATTCATTAGAATACTACAGGTTCATATTCTCTCTCTCTCTCTCTCTCTCTCTCTCTCTCTCTCTCTCTCTCTCT
>NW_021604563.1:4649448-4707049 GCF_004785775.1 Grammomys surdaster
TCTCTCTCTCTCTCTCTCTCTCTCTCTCTCTCTCTCTCTCTCTCTCTCTCCTTCCTTCTTGGCCAGTTTCTAACCGTGAGAAAAATGATGTCAATATTTTATAACACAATAAAAAATATCAATGGTGTTTGTTTCACATGAAGTAGAAAATTTTTACATGTACTTACTATAAAATAATATGAGAAATTAAATACAGAAGCAAAAAGATCATCTCTTTAAATGATGATCTTCATGGAACATCACATGGTATATACACTATCTAACACAAAAAGCACTTTGATATCAAATTCTGACTCATATGCTTGACTTCTTAAAAACTACCATGCTTTTGACACCATACCTGATTATTTTCTTTCATTTCCTCAAAAGCCTACAAGCTCTATTAAGTTGTTCAGATAATAATACTGACTGAGATATTAGCCATTTTGTCCAGATTACTGCTAAGGCCTTGATTTCCCAGTAAATATGAAATTGCGTTATCAATGATATTAATGTATGGAATCTATGTAATAATGAAGAAGCAATTTCTTTCATTTTCAGTGACTTAAAATGAAAAAAACCACTGGGAATAACACAAATAATTATACTTTTATATTCTGTTTATATTTATATGCCAGCTAAAAGTTAATGTAATAACAGGTACTCCAAAAAGTTGAACAACTCTTCAAGTGATTCATGAGAAAATGACCCCACCTGGAGATGCAAGGCTTCATTATTTTCTAAGCCTTCCACAATTGGTGAAAATCGTTCTCTGCTATTCCGTTCAGCTGCAGCAGTGATACCCCCCAAAAGTTTGTCTAGACTGTAAGCAAAACAAGAGAAAATATAAATGAGAAATACTTCTTAAGCACACATAAGCATAGTTCATTCTGTATTTTAAAATTAGAGTTTGATATTGATATAGGGCATTGCAATTTTCACATATTTTTTAAGCTGACAAATCTTTTAAATACTCATAATGTGTAAGACAATGCTTTTAATTATCCCTCTCACAGAGTAGCTAAACTGAGCTATGTAACATATGTATTATTTCACATGCTAATTTTTTATGTATGAACTGTTTGTGTTTATGTGTTCTAAACATTTATTTACAGATTTATACTATGCTTCTTTTTCATGGGGAACTTCATTTCATATTAACATATAGGATAAAGTAAAATATAATAGTGCAACAGCACAAAATAAAGGCATCTAGCTGATTCAATTAAAGAAGTCAAACTGAGGTCTGGAGGGATAGCTTAAAAGTTAATACCATTGACTGTTCTTCCAGAAAAATTTACAATACCCAGTGAGTTGAGTGTGTTTGTGTGCTTGTGTGTGTGCATGTACATATACGTGTGTCTGTGAATGTCTTTCCCAAAATAACTTTTTGAATTTTTGACACATTTCCAATTGATGAATGATGTCTTCAGTGAGGCAAAATTTCATTTATCCACTTTAAATTTAATCTTCAACAAATTTGTACTAGGCAATATCAAAAAAGGTAAAATATAAAATAAGTATGTCAACTAAATATGTTGTAAGATCTACTACTATTTTTCTTCAAGTTACCAAATAGAAATAAAAATGCCAATTACGCAGGAATCATTTTTCAATACAATAAATAGCACATATCAATACTTACATGTTCTCTTCTCCAACAATGCAAATTGCAGAAAGAATTTTTACTATTTCAGTCATCATATTCTGTTGTTTCGGGTCAATTGCTCTTGCCAACAATAAGAGGCTTCTCTCATCGCCTAGAATCCTTTGTAGTCCAAACTAAAGAAAACAAACAAAAAGATCTCTCATGAAAATTTACACATCTACGGAATATAGTTTTCATTTAAAATAAACTCAAAATTAAAAAAAATTGAAAAAGCATTATCTTCAGGGTGATGTTATATTTAATTATGTAAATTCCCCTTGAATGTAGTTATTCTTTGCATTTTATTTGAGATGAGTATTTCTTAGAATTTTTGTGGCTTCAAGAAAAATGATTTCCATTATTCTTCAGAAAAGACTTTTTAAATTTTCATAAATATGGAAACAATAGTTGTTTAACAAATAAGAACATATAGAACACATATTGACTATATTTTCTAAAGACATTTTTCATGACATAACATGTCCATAGCAAAGTGTGGAATTTGTGGTTAACAATTCCAACATATTTGCATTGAAAATTAAGGAGAACAGTGGAGACAAAATGCTAAAAAGCTTACATGTATACTAAATGCTAGTTAAAGTAATAAAATTATAGTATGGGTATTCCCCTATTTACTTTAACATCTACTCATAACACTTGAGTTTCTTTATATATCACAGTAAGATGGGCAAAAATGTATCAGTTTCAGTAATTTTCTAGGAATGACCCTAAATATGTGTATGCATACATTCACAACTGCCAATACGAAGATTTTCAAGACAAAAATTAGAGACTGGAGGCCCTAGGGAATTTAGATGTCTGGTGGGGTAGGGGATGGGGGTTGGGGACAGCCTCATGGAGACAGGGGAGTGGGGAGGAGGTATGGGATGTGGAACAGTCAGAGGGTGGAGGGTGGGAATAAAATCTGGAGTATAAACAAATAAATAAATAAATATGTAATAAAAAATGTAATGTCAGGTTACTCCTTTCTTTTACCCTCTTCTCACAAAGTATATTTCCATTATCTCATTAAAAGTTTGCTTCATTTTACAGCTCCACGGTTACATAATGTTTCATTGGAGACTATTACAAGATAACATGAACAGCATGATGGTTCTAAATTTAACTTCTATGAGAAAAGGGGGCCTGGCTAAACTTTTTAATATGAATTTAACTGTGGGTCTGAATAAATAAGGGACCATGCAGACTGTAAAATGGTTTCTGATGTAAGTAACGTCAACTTTAAGGACCACAAAAATAACATTTAAGTCATTTCACATGAAATTCACTTTCCTTGATTTGGAAAATGTATTCCAACTTAAAATGAATACATCACTGTGTTATCTATTCAGAAGGACTGTATTATGAATTGTTTCCCATGCTTGTAATTTAAAGTACTCATTTATTCATATGGTGAAGATACATACCCTACTCATAAACACAGACTAACAAAAACTTTGGTTTAGAATAATTTACATTAAATCATCATGTTCCTCAAAAGTGCCAAAGAGATAAAAAAAAAAGTGAGTCTTAACATATCTGAGTATTACCTGTGGGAATAGAGCTCTATAGGAAACCCTCCAGATATAACTTTCTTTAGTCACTATTCTAATTATAATGAGTTGTTATCTTATAAAACTATGGTAGTTGACAACATGAATCAATAAGAATACAGAACAAAAGCTCCCATAGCTCAATTTATAGAGGAGAAGACTGATTAGCCAGAGGCTAAGTTATTTTTCAAAGGCCTTGTCTACTTCGAAATGGCAAAATAGGAACTGCATCTCTGATTTCTGGTGCTGTGTTCTCTTTCTATAAAGTTCCTACTTTTGTCAGTTGCAGAAAAATATTCTTCTTGAGCTGTGGTAAAACAATGTTCAATTAAGTTCATTTCTGTTTTAGATGTCACAACATGTGGGATCTAAATACCAAAAGCACAGACATACTATACTAGAACTGATTAGAGTCACTCTACAAGAACCTTCAAGATTGGTCAGTGAGATGGCTCAGGGGATGAAAGTACTCAATAAAATGCCTGACAACTGAAGTTTGATCCCTGGGACCCACCTGGTGAAAGAAGAGAAGTGACTCCCTCAAGTTATAATTTGACCTTGACACACATGTATCCGTGCATCACACCTATACATAATTCAATGTAAAAATAATAGCAGTACAAGTGAGGTGATGAAGGATTTCATTAACAATCATGTACTGCATGTATCGATATTATTTGCTGGTTAATATGGGCATGTGATACGGACAGTAATATATAATTGCACATGACCAAGAAAGGAAGTTTTTTATATATTACTTAAATATACAATATTATTGTATTGATTTTTAATAGCTATACTTCACATTTAGCAAGTTTCTGGTTATTGTTATAATGAGTGTTTCTATTAAGTACTTTAAGATTACAAAAATATCATCTAAAGGACATTATGTAATTAAGCAAACTGATTAGTCAGTTATTTTATCTGTCTGTCTCCACAATATTGTATAATAAAAACATTATACATATATAAAAATACATTCTATCCCCCATAGATTTCTTTTACACATATTAAACAACTGAAAGTGATTCAACATTAAAATATATCTCAGCCTTATAACACTCTCACAAAACTAGATGAAACTTATCCCTACCCTTGAATTTTCCTTTTTAACATAATAAAATTTTGTTATCTGTATGGAAATTATATTCAACTTATGACATTTAAATTTTCATACTACTTAGGATTAAGAGATGCTTAAGCAGTTAACAGTACACACTGATCTTATAAAGAACACAGGTTCATTTCCTAGTACCTACCTTAGGCAGCTCAAGCCTGTAGCTTGAGTTCTAGGGAATCGATTTTTTATGACCTCAATGGGTATCTGCGTGCATGTGTTGCACATAAATTTATCTAGCAACACATACACATAAATAAATCTTGTAAAATAAATATAATTTCATAATCATGAAAGGGAAAATATATCATATCATGTGAGAGCTAAACTAATATTGTTGGCATAATTGCAAAATATGTCAGTAAATATGGTGTAAAGCAAAATACACTTTTGAAGTCCATTAAAGAAAACATAGGGTAATCTGCATCATAAACATATTGCTGAAACTAAAATCAGTACCCACTACTTTAATTGTTGCTTACATTCATAGTGTCAAGCAAGATCCCCCTTTTGTAAAAGAGGGAGAAGTAAATGCCATTTACCTTATTATTCATAAATGCTTTCAGGCACTGAATGACTTTGTACTGATTCTTCTTGTCGATATTTTCTTGCCTAAATCATAAATAAAAAAGTCATATTAGGTTGCGTTTAATTTTTCCCATGTGTAAAAGGTTTTAAATGTTTATTCTTACTGTTTTTTGTCCAGAAGCTTCTCCAGCACGTCCAGTAAGACTCCAAGTCCTTCATAGCCAAAGTTGTTAACCCAGCTAAGAATTAAAAAGAATATATAAGTAACTTCTATACTTAACACATTAGATATTAAAAATAGAATTTTTGTTTTCGAATATGATATCCTGACTTACTGTTTTTATCTTTTTCCCCTGTGATAAAAGGCTAGAATAATCAGATGACCCTAATATCCTCATCTAAATCAGGGGCCTCTCTTCATGGTTTCCTTGTGCCTATATTACACTGCATAAGATATTTCACCAGCTTCACATACTTAAGCCAGAATTTATGAGCTAAATTTATCTCCCGCAATTTCTATTCTCACAAATCAACTTCTCCTCCACTCTTCAATATTCTCTTAATAACACCATTACCCTTTGATTCCGTCAGACTTGAAATACTGGCTTAATTGTTTGACCTGCCATTCTCTTTCACCTTTGCATTTATTCTGGTCTTTTCATAAACAGCTGTGGAACATCTAAAATGTACTGAGGATACGTGCAACATAGATATAATGGGCAACATACCTAAGCCCTTACCTACCCTCTTGGAGCCTACTACCTATGAATAGAGAGATAGATAATGAATAAACATTACAAATAACAAATAAGTAACAAATTATATAAACATTAATGCTTTGGGGCAATGAAGAAAAACAGATTTTGTTAAACAACTGAAAGGCCAGAATGCTATGTAGCCAGAGAAAGATGCTATGATAAAATGCTACCTGAATACAACACTGAAAATAGAACTGTAATTAGTAGAAGATTATGAGAAAACTGATTCCAGAGATGTTAAATATTGTGTTTTGAATGTTCCATCAAGTCTGTGGTTGGGAATGTATTAGTGGGGTTGGAAAAATATCAGATTACACATCATTTGTGTAAAACACTAGACCATTGGGTATCTAGTTATGAATGTTTCAGCTACTATCATGCTTCTTCTAAATGCTCCTCTGTTCCTTTCATTGTTTATGCTAAAACCTATTTTAACACTAGATTAGTTTTTCTTACCATGAATGAAAAATTCCAGGTGAAGTTGTGGTAGCTACATTTTTTCTTTTATTCATTTTACATTTGAAATATTTGAACAACAACATTTCACAACATTTTTCAGCCCAAATATCCATTGGAATTGCCTCAATGATCCCTTATCCTGACATTTTACCAAGTCTAATCTACCTTTCTAACCTGAGAATTTATGCCAGATTTGCCAATGGGATCAGACAAATGTCATTTCAAGAGTTCTCTCTGAACTTCCTTTGTTAGTTTATGCTTTCTTCTAAGAAGAAAACCATAGCATCATCTCTCGAGGCCTCCAAGTATCAAGTGATTTTTAACAATCAGTGATCTACCCATACCCTGGAAATATTCAACCAAATATGGGTTCTTCTTTAAGACCTCTCCATATAATTTTATCATTTAATATCTACCATGGCTTTTATTATATACCTGGCCAATTCATTTGGATTATAAATTCCCTAAAGACACTGTACTTTCTCAGTCATTCTGTTATCATCCATTGTCCCTACTAGAGTAGCTTAAATATACTATATTGCATATTTATAAACAATAGATATTTACTAATCTAAATTTAGAACAAATTTTGGTTAAAAGAATAGGCAATTATGTTTCACAAAGCTAAATAAATGCACAGAAGTTTGTAAAATAGTCATTAGAATTTATACTACCTACATACATATACAAATGTTGCAACATTGAGGAGAAAATACTGGGTCTCATAGAAAACATGTAAGCACTATACCACTGAGGTCATGTACTTCAAAGACACTCTATATATTAAAACCATGTGCTTATGTATTCCATAGTATTTAAACTTCCTCGGCTGGTGAATAAGCCTGGCTCCCATAGGCTCATATATTTGAATAATTTGGTACTTTGTTGGTAGAACTATTTGGAAAGGATTAGGTGATGTAGGCTTGCTGGGTTAAGGCTGTCACAGTGGGGCAGGCTTTGGGGTTTCAAAAGCTCATGGTGTTCCCAATTAGCTATCTCTGCTTTAGGCTCTGGATCAAGATATAATGCCCGAGCTATTGCTCCAGCACCATTCCTGCTAGCCTCCCACAATGACTGGCATATATTTTAACCCTCTGAAACTGTAAGGCCTCCAAGAAGTCTTTTTTGTTCTATCATTTTCCTTCATCATAGTGTTGTAGCAAAGATTTACAAAATAATGGAAAACACTGTCCATCTCATATCTACGTAAGATAAATATATCAACATAGCAAAAATATATTTTTTTCAGATTTTCAGTGAGAGTCATCAGACTAAAAAAGAAGGTATAATTTAAAACATCTGATAACCAGAACCAGTCACATCCTCAATTGTATGGAAGCTCATTTTAAATGAATATGGCTTTTATTTCCATAATGAAAGAAGAAATCAATAAGGTATTGTAATGATAACTGGAAGAGAGCTACTATTCATTTGAGGCATGTAGTCATCCAATGAAATGAACGATTTTCTAATGACTCTTAATAATCAGTGGGTTAGTGGCACAAAGATAAAGGGACATTAGTTCTAAGTGTAATGTGTGGTATTAAATCTATCTCAGAGAGAAATTTACAAATATGATCACAGAGCAATAGCATGGATCAACCTTAACATCGTAGGAGTCTAAACAAACCTGTATTTACAGCCTTCAGTGTCTGCTTCAATTTTGAGAAGAAAACATATCATTGAGTTCTTCAAATTTAATGCTTAGAAATTATATTTGATTGTAAATATTACTCATGTTTTCTTTATACCCAGAACTATTAAATTATTAGTATCATTTCTTCATCCGGGAAAGTATTTAAGAGAAGAGAAGAGTGATTTATATTTGTTTATTTGAAATCAGTCACCCACAAATGCCAAACTATATAAAAATACATAGTTAAGAACATTTTGGATTCATTCACTGAAAATTATTGTTATTTTTAAAAATTACATAATTCTGAAATTTAAGGGTAAAAGGACAAGTTTTCTTATTACAAATTAAGAAGTAAGAAGTCTCGACTGAGAATGCATCTGGAAAATAGAAGAGTAAACCTAAACAGAGTCTGCATAGTTTTTATAGTAGAAAAGGACCCCATGAGGAATTAGGTGGTAGGCGGCTGAACTAATCATGGAGTATCCTGATTATACTCAGAAACTCAATAAGTATCTCCCCTCCCCTTCTTTTCTTGCCAATTCCATTTTTCTTTCTCAGACATCAAGCAATGTGTAGTCTCTTGCTATATTCTCTCTGACATTCATAGCATTAGGTAGGTAAGCATATGCAACAAAACCATATAAAGACAAAAAAGGCAGGATGGAACAGCTTTAATTAAAACAAATGTTGGCTAGGTTTCAAGACTGGGCGTTTGTTTGTTTGTTAAAAATGATAACACCCGAACTAAGTGTTGCTCTAATTATGTACCTCAAACCAGCACTATCAATATCATTGTGAATGTGCTAATAATTTAAATCGTGGAGCCATACAAGAGAAGTATAGAATCAATCCCCAGAGGAGGTGAGATGGCAGCCACGTGTGCTCAAATGTGATTAAAAGTGACTGTGACGCTTGGTAAATTTTAAAGTCACTGGAATAGAAAAAGGTTTTATTTATGAAGTACAGGCACACTTTTGGAAGTGAGACACAGGCTAAGAACAACTCTAGACTGTTGTATACACTGCCCCCAACCAAAAAGAATCTCACTACCAGAGGATACAAAAGTAGGATAAAATTCAAGCTTCTGACACAAGTTTTACAAAGCATATAAATTGCAGCACTTATAGAATACTAGTAGGGGCATACAGAACTGTAATAATACATTTGATAATGGTATTTAAAATCTAACTCAGGGACTACAATTTAAGAAATAAAGGTCCCATGCTATCTCAACCTGAATATAAGTTTGGATTCACTGTAGATTAAAAAGTTGTGAGAGACACAAAAGCAGAGAATAATCCCAAAGGAAAAAATATAAAGAATGCTATTTGGTAAGTTTTATAATCATCTAGAATCAGATTTTTTCCTTTAATTTTTACTGAGATACAATTAACACAAATGTAGTGTAATTTATCAGATACTACTCAACAAAACTACTACATGTTTTTATATAACATCTGCCTAACTTTTTTTCTAATACCTCACTAACTATTTCATGATTGTGACAAAAGTACAGAGTTTATAACTACAAACACAGAATAAATGCCTTCTTTATTTACAGTCTAGTCAGCAATAGGGCTGTCATACACGTATGCTAACATAAAGTCTTGGGTCTCTGTGGAAAACACTGAAACAGAGGGCTATAAGTTATTGTAAACAGGCAGCTTTTGTGGAAATTTACCAGCCTGAGTAGTCATAGACCTTGTAAATAGGTAGCCTTAGCAGACAACACCAACTTAGATAAGGACAAGTGAGTCATAGGCAGAGTCATAGTGACCTATCCCCTGAACCTTCACCCAGCCGATACCCTGTTCTGAAGGATATCTGTATTCCCCCTGAACACCCACACTCCAGTGTCATCCCCTTCCCCATGTCCTGCCTTTCTGTGTTTATTTCTCCTGTGTAAATAAGTAAAAATAACAATTTGGTTTAAAAAAAAGAGAGATAATGAAGTAAGGATGTTTAGGTGAAGTGATGAAATATGGCAGTCTGCAACATTCTAGCTGGTAAAGACATCTGATAGATCAAACCAGGACTGTTATTCCCATATTAAAAGCTAGTACTACACATTCTGCAGATACTTCTTAATACATTTTCTATCAGACCAAATATAAGTGAATACTATAGTTTTTAAGTTAATTTTAAATATTTTATTTAAGTTTCTTTATTTTGATAATCCCATACCATAAGAAAGAAAAGAAGGTTTTGCTGGGTGTTTTATTTTTGCTATGTGGATGTTAGGTGGGATAAACAGGGTCCTGTTATGACCTCCTGCTGTATATTTCAAGTACAGTGGATACAATACTATGCAACAAAAAGTCTATTTTTAGGCATCTCTACTGTTTTTATTGTATGATAGAACACAAAATAAAAAAAAGAAGATGCCTTACAGATTTTGATTTGTGGATTTAAGGTATAATTTACATTTTGAAATCAAAACATCCAAAAAAATTGTTATCAACTAATTGTTTCGGGGATAGTACTGGGAATTGAATATTATTTATTAACCTATATTGGCAGTCTGCCTATCCATTCTTCTTCTCTTTCTCCCTCCCTTACTTTCGCTTTTGAGACACAATCAAACCTAATTTCCTATATTGTCTTTGACTTGATTTTATGTTCTAACCCAGGCTTGCCTTGAACTTGTAATTCTTTGGATTCAACCTTCTGAGTATCATGGATTTTAGGTCTGTTGCAGCAGGCTTGGCTTAATTAATGATTTTTTACATTAGTTGTTGATAATAAATTTTAATAGAAGGAAACTAGCAATTGAAATATACTAGATTCTGTTTGTTTTTGCTATTTGGTAAGGATATGAGAAATGTATATTTGATAAGAATATGAGAAATGTATATCTATGATGGACAGGTATATGAATAAGTCATGTGGGTACTATAACTATGTACAGTTTTCAACATTTAAAATAGAATGAATAAAAATATATTTAACCATATGCATTCAGACAAAAATACATAAGCTCCATAATGTATTCCCCAGCTTTAAGTAGATATATTTAAAATAAAATAACACAGGAAAAAAACCCAAAACTTTCTATCTTTAAAAATCATGTTCTCAGTAAACAACATTTACATGTGAAATATTCAATCCACAAAGAGCACCCAAAGAAATGGTTCTTTTAAGACCATTATCTATGCATAGATATCCTGTGCTAAAAATATCTGTGAACATTAAATTTGTTTGATCTTTGTCTACATAGCAATCATCATCTGTAATGAGTTGTTAATTGCAGGTTTTTCACATTGTACCTGGTAGGTGAGAAAAAAGGTTGCAGTTCTGTTCTGTACTCATCAAAGAGCAATTGTCCTTCAACTTTCCTTACCCTTCTTACATTGCAAGAAACTTCCTTTACTACTTGTTTACTGCCCAGAAGAATCAGATAGCACAATAATCAAATTAGGTTAGGAAAAGGAGTCTGAATTTTATGCTAATCCTATTGTTTTTCATGATTGCACTCAAGGACTTCTCTTCTTTATGACAGATAAACTACATCAGCTCTGTTTTCATTTTCAGGATTTTCAGATTAGGGATCTGATTTCTTGGACTAAATTCATTTTAATATAATTCAATGGAACGAACAGAAATTGGATGTCCTGTGGAGTACACAATAGAATTTTAGCTATATTACTTAGCTTAAGAGAATAAACCAATACATTTTTTTCCTGTGGAAGTTAACATTTTATTGTAAATTTGAATGGTTATATCACTAAGCCATCAGATTTAGCAACTGCCCTAACGTAATTATAGCCACAATTCCAGACATATTAAGGCATAAAATACGACTGACTTTGGCATGAATATGTGGAATATATTTTGCTCTTGATTCTCCCCTATTTTACTATAGATTGAGGAGCATATTTTCTTTTTTGTTCACACTTTATTTACATCATTTACCCCATTATAGATTATGACTTAGTATTATACTTTTATAACAACTTTTAATGGCATGAGTGGAGGAGAATATTCCTCACTGCTTAGCCGGTTGATATTTAAAATAGATACAGTTAAAGCTATTTCCTTGACTATCTCAAGAGTAATTTAGGCAGCCTAAAAAATTGATTTTAATAAATAGGAAAGTGTTTTCCGAGGAAAAAATTATAGTTAAACTTGTTCTGTAAGGAGACATTTTTTGTAATTTGAGGTATTACAGTACTTTGTTATAACAATATAGAAATTTGTTTTTTATAAAATATGATCATCCTGAAACGGGATACATTTTCTCCTCTTGAACATGTGTGAATCACACCAGACATAGCAGGATCTCTCTACTGAGCCTGATGGAAAAGAATAAATGCAGACAGAGAGAAAGATAGGATGTTCTTCGTTGGGAATTTCTAAGGCTCAATAGAATATCCTTTAAAGGTGGTGAAACAATGAAGTTTTCCATCTATATTGTTTAGAGATACTGACTCATCAAAGAAATTACACAATTTTTTTAGGTTATACATTTGTCTGATTTACTCACATGGATCTGTCTCTTTTTTCACCAGAGTACATGTAACTTAGATTTAGATATAAATGCATTGATGAACATTATGTTAGGAACACATAGCATAAAAATTAGATGGTTTTTCTAAAAACTACAATGTCCACACTTACAATATTGTTCTAACTCTATTAAACTGCTTGAATTATGTATTTGTAATGTTTTATTCCTTTGATCATGTCAACCAGTATAAGTGAGCTCTTCTGAAATAATGGCATCTGAATTTCGGAAACCTTAGGATTAATTTTTACTTTAAGTTTCAATATATTATATTTTTAAAAATAAATGTTTTATTAGTTTTTGAGAATTTTATATACTATATATATTTTATTCACCCCAACTCCTTCCAGATCTGCTTTTCTTTCTATACACTCCCAACTGTATGTCTTCATTGTTTCATTTAAGTCATTGAGTCTAATTTGGGCTGTGTATATACTCTTGGCTGTATGGGCATCCATTTGAAAACAGTCAATATGCCAGGGGCTACATCATTAAACAAAACAAACAAAAAAGAACTACTCTTTTCTAGGCAGCTATCAATTATCAATAGTGTTCCAGCAAAGAGTAAAACTTTATGCCTGCATCCCCCACTCTATGCAGAGACTTTTGTCTATCTTGACAAGAATAAGTCCCATGCAGGTTATCCCAGCTGCTGTAGTTCATATGTGTAGCTGCTATACTGTGCCTTGAAAACCCCCTTTCAATGTAGTAATCTATTGCCTCTGACTTTTAAGTTTTTCCATCTCCTTTTCTGAGATGATTGTCTTTGAGCCTTGGTGGGGAGAGGTTGTGATATAGATGTCATATTTAGGGCTAAGCATGCTACAATCTCGTATTCCTTGCCCTTTAACAGTTTATAGTTATATGTGTTAATCATGTACTGCAAAATGAAACTTCACTGATGAACCTTGAGAGATGTATTTATTGGAGTATAAAAATTTCATTGCCAGTTTGTTTAATGGTAAGTCCGTTAAGCAGGGTAATAGAAGTAGGTTCTCCTCTAGGTCCTATATTACCCATCTAGCCACAGTTTCTTGATCCTGTTAATGGTGCCATTTATGGCATGCATATTGAAGAGTGGGCTTCAAATCCACTCATGACATTTATACTACTTTTGTACTAGTATCTTGCCAGGGCAGTGGTTATTATAGCTCACAGTGTTCATAGCCTTTTGTTTTATGTATAGTATCTTCCAGGATTTTGAAAGCTAGCTAGTAGTGGTATAGTTTCTAGATGAATAAGTTTGACTTCTCTTGCTATATGGCTAAAGAATATGGTGTCCTGTCTATGATTTTAGTGGGATTGCTTCTGGTTTCTCTATTTAATTTGCTGTTGACTCTTTGTTGGCTATATATTGATTTTATTATGTTTAGGTATGTGCCATGAATTCCTAATCTCTACAAGACATTTAACATTAAGGGGTCTTGTCTTTTTTAAAGGCTTTTTCAGCAAGTAATGAGGTGATCATGTGATTTTTTTCCTTGAGTTTGTTTATATAGTGTATTACGTTGATTGACTTTTGTATATTGAACCATCCCTGTACCCCTTGTATGAAGTCTACTTGATCATGCTGAATGCTTGTTTTCACGTGTTCTTGGACTGGTTTGCGAGAATTTTATTGAATATTTTGCATTGATATTCATAACTGAAATTGGCCTGAATTCTCTTTCTTTGTTGGGTCTTTGTGTGGTTTTGGTATCAGAGTAACTGTGGCTTCATAGATGAATTAGGTAGTGTTCCTTCTATTTCTAGTTCATGGAATAGTTTGAAAAGTATTGGTCTTCTTTGAATGGCTGTTAGAATTTTGCAGTAAAATTGTCTAGCCCTGGGCTCTTTTTGTTGGGGAGTTTTTAATAAATATTTTTATTTCCTAAGGGGTTATGAGACTGTTTATAGTTTGATCTTCATTTAACTTTGGTACATGGGATCTGTCTAGAAAATCATCCATTTCATCTAGATTTTCCAGTTTGTTGAGTATAGGCTTTTATAGTAGGTTCTAATGATTTTTTGAATTTCTTCAGTTTCTCTTATGTTTCCCTTTTCACTTCTGATTTATTAATCGAATACTGTTTTTGTGTCCTTTTGTTAGGTTTTCTAAGGGTTTATCTATCTTGTTGATTTTCTCAAAGGACCAGCTCTTTCTTTTGTTGATTTTTTTTGTATTGTTCTCTTTGTTTCTGATTGGTTGATTTCAGCCCAGAGTTTGAATAGTTCTAATACTATATGTTGAACTATAGGGGCTGAAGAACAATCAAAGGGTTGGTTTATAATATGTTAAAAAAGAAATATTAACTCCCTCCAGCTATCTTATATATATATTTTCTGTTTTGTGGTTACAAAGTATATGTAGGTACTGTTCTCAGTCCTGCATTAAGTGAACATGAAAATCAAATTTCAGTCTGGTGTTGGGGTCAATAATTTGTAATCTAGTTTCTTATGGGTTTCAAACAGGAGGAATGCAGTTTCATAGAATACAAAACACATGCCTATGTGACATTCACGCATGCATACAAACACACACACACACACACATCCAGATCCATGTGTATTCTCCTGTAAAACTCAGGCATTTTAACTTATCACTGGGATGGCTCATGACGTATACCCCATTGATGGACTGATGGAAGAAGAGTGTTCTCTTAACTGTTGAATAAGCATTTGGAATGCCAATGCTATTAACATACATTTTCTTCTTCACCATTTTCCTTAATAACCTTTTTGCTCGAAATTTCAGTGGAAATTTCAGACAGACTCTAGATCTCTTTGTTCAGTAGTATTTCAATTATATCTTATGAGAATCAGGATATTAAAAATCTAGAATAACATGGATTGTAATATGGTCTACATGTAGAAATGAACTAGACTGTAAATAAAGAAGGCATCTATTCTGTGTTTGTAGTTATAAACTCTGTACTTTTGTCGCAATCATGAATTTTTTAAAATTTATTTTTAAATCAAATTTTAATTTTTACTTATTCACACTGGGCTTATAAACACAAAAAGGCAGGAAGTGGGGAAGGGGATGACACCACGAGTGTGAGTGTTCAGGGGGGTACAGATATCTTTTAGAACAGGGTATCGGCTGGATGAAGGTTCAGGGGATAGATCACTATGACTCTGCCTATGATTCACTTGTCCTTATCTAAGTTGGTATTATCTGCCAAGGCTACCTATTTACAAGGTCTATGACTACTCAAGATGGTAAATTTCCACAAAAGCTGCCTGTTTACAATAGCTTATAGCCATCTGTTTCAGTGTTTATCCACAGAGACCCAAGACTTGGTGTTTGTATACATGTATGACAGGCCTATTTCTGATTTTAGGCCTATGACTGATTTTAGGCCTTCAGTATATAAGCAAGGCTGCCCCTGACATCTCCTCCCTTCTCTAAATATAGAAGGGCTGTGGCAATTCTAATCTTGCAAAGGTGGCCTGACATCCAGTAATTGAAGGGGACCTTGTAATGGCTCCACTTTATGGTTTACATATTAAATTTCCAATAAAGGCAGTGACCTCTTGTTTTTACGTGACCAGCCTCTTCCTCTGTCAATATCCTTTTCAAAAAGGACTAAGTTCTATACTAATGTTAAATAATGAAATGAAAAAGCTCTGTGAGTGATCAAAAATGAAAAGAAGGGCAAATAAGATGAAGCACTCACTCTCTTAGAGACAAAGGGAAGGAGCATGTGGTGGGAGGTTCATGGAGAGAAGATCAGGAAGGGGGATAACATTGGAAATGTAACCAAATAAAATGATAAATAAAAAAAGATGAAGTATACTGTCAAAATGACTCCAAATCATACACACTGGGCTCAGGTTTAAAACTATGATGGGGTAAATGAAATCTTTCCACAATGAAAGGTAGTTCAAGGATTAGAATTAAAAATAACAGTTAAATAATTTCATGTAATTTCAAGTCCATTGTAAGCTCACAAGCTAAAAATTCCAATATCATGCTTATGATATAAGCATTCACAGTATGCAACTAACATGGTTCTTGAATCTCCAGTGAACTGTTTGGTAATTCATATTTATGTAGTAGCCTTCATATTGGTGCTCAAAAATATATAGCCACAGGATTGAAATGTTAATCTATATGGAACTTGTTCTAGGTCTTCAAAATCAAATATTCTTCAACAGTATATTTTTGACAACCAGGCTCATTTGGAAAAAAAGTCACAAAAATGAATAGTGGAATCAATATGTGAATTATTATTACTTGTTAATAATTCAAAAATAATATGTTCAACTATCAGACAATATGATGAATGATTTCCAAAGTTCCACAACAAAAAAGAGAATAACTAGTGGCAATTAATTATATAGCTCATAATAGCTAATGGAGATAATTTTTAATGTCCATAACACAAAAAATTTTGAAAAGTGTTTAGAGTGATTTATGTTTCAATTACTCTGATCTGATCATTACACATTACATACATGTATTAAAATGTCAAAGCCTACCCTGTAAGTATATAAAAATAGTATCTGTCAATTAGAAGTTAAAAAAATAATAGTAGATAAGAAAATTATTAAAAGTGCAACAACGACTGACCATAACACATCCTCTATACTGTTCCCAGGAGAAAGGGAAGATGAATAAGTAGACTAACAGAATACTTTCAAACTTAGTATGTCTGAAGGTTAAAGACTATCCCAGGGTTGATGCCTACTCATCTTAAAAACATTATGCCATTTTAATCAATGATCCTAATGCTGGCCTCCAAAACACTATAAACTTCTTAAACATTCTCTATCTAAAAGAAAAATCCATTGATGTGTAATACATATTTAGATCAGAATTTATTTCAAGGTATTCTTTTATTCTTTGACAAATATTAATTTACATTGGGGAAATGCATGATAATATCAATTTTTGAAAATCTGTTTATAGTATTTCAGTACCTTTTCATAAATGAATATTGAAAAAAACTGATTTAAGAATGGGTCTCAAAGAAGCTCATTAGGTAGCTTGACATCAAAGAAGGTTCAGTAAAATATTAAACTTCCTTGGACTTCTACTCAGAACCAAGGGATATAGGCCACAAAACAGGGAGGAATTGGAAGCAATATGAGTATTATCAGCAACACTGGATTTTACAGAACAGATCTAACATTTAGATGCAGGATGATTTGGAATGAAAAAAAGGCTTTAAACTCATATCTATGTTACAGGTTACTAAACTACCTCACCCGAAGCTTACTGACATGTAAAAGAACACTAACATCCTGCTCTCTTAATTTTTCCTATATCAATTAAATCTCAATACAAGGTTTTCAGGTTCAAACTATCTGATGTGAAAGGCTATGAGCATAAAGACTTGCTGATAGGTGGACAATCTCTCCTGAATTAACTATCTGTTATCTACCATTAGTAAAACAGGTAGAATCCCTGAGCAACTACTGTTGTCTAGTGCACATGGATCTGCTCTCAACAAACCACACAGAATACTTGACTCACCTAGGTGTTAGCTGGCATCTTAATTGTGAATTGTCAGCTATCCAGCTCCTATCAAACCTGTAGCTGAGATGATAGATATGCCTGAGGGAGAGCCTCCCAGGCATTTCTGAAGTACATTACACCTATGTAGCAGGGTAAGATATAGGAAAGCTGCAGACTAGTATTAATACTGTAGGTCTATGTAGAAACATAATGATCTTGGCTCCATGTAGGGAAAAAAAAACCCTCATTCATGGGGATCCTCTGTGTTTTAGGAAAATTTATTCAATTGTGTTATATAGTTTCTGTCATTGTAAAAGAATCACAAAATAAAATTAATCACATTCAGAATTAGGAAGCTGACCTCATCTCTTTAAGTAACAAATGCATCATTTATCAGGTAAAAAAATCTGTCTTGCAATACTTTGCTACCTACAACTCTTCCACACACTCAGATCATTATGTCACAAGGACCAAACTTTTGAGAATGAACCACATTCTCTAACAATTTTAGAATATATATATATATATATATATATATATATTCACTTAAGTAAAAGAAATCTAACCTTTATGGATTTTTACATGATCAATATGTCATGTGAAAATAAAACAAATTCAAAGACAAGAGCTACTATTTATCTTAATGTATACTACAGTTCACTCATTAAAACAATACTTTAAAAACTTCATCAGCATTGGGTGTGCCTAATTCATTTCAAAACTAATATAGAACAGAATGATCTATTCTCCTTTGATAATAAGATATGATGTTGAGTGTGCCTGGGCAAAAATCGCATTTTAACCTAACAGTTCATGATTATAAATTTAAAGTCTATTAATATTTAAAGTAGTTTTATCAAATTAACTTGTATATGTTTGATACTAACTGATAAAGTTAACTAAAATTTGATCAAAAGTCATAGAAGTTGGCATATTCACAGTGACTGCAGCTTTTTCTTTTCTGGGTATAATCAAACTATTACTGATATTCTAAAACAAGTCCTGTACTAGAAAGTTAAAATAAACAAATTCAAGGCATCAATAGTAATTCTGCCTTCTGAACCTTGCTCACATTGTTAAGTCCTGTTTTCATTTCTACATCATAAAACTTTGCCTTAATTATTCCATCTTTTATAGGTAACTCCGTGTAAAGTGTTCTAAGAGTATTGATCTGTAACTACTCTTATATTAATTCTCTAAGTAGTGTTGGCTGTATTGCCAAGCTTTTAAAAAGTTTAATACAAGCTGTTTAAATAGTTATTAACATTAATAAATGAGAAAATACTACTATTGCTAATTTATCCTGCTGTTGATAGGTACTTTCATTACAATGATTATGTTAAATGTATATGTGCTAATATGCCAGAAAACATGTTTAAATCTACATGAAAGAAACTATCAAGAAAAAATATGCCTGAGGCAACTGCACATTTGTAAACTTGAAAGGATTTATTTTTCCTCTTCTCACAGATGTGATAACATTTACTAAGGAAGCTATAGTCACGGGAAGTGAGCACACACATTTTTCCTTGGGTTTGGCAGAAAACTAGATATTAGGCAAAACAGAAGAAAAATTTCCAAATGTGCTAACATATCCCTCAAGCTACAAGGCTATTTTGATAAAAAAAAAAAACTATGAAAAACATTCTATGCAATCATAATTATATCATGCTGTGCTTTTAAAATATGTTTAATTATTCTTCTAGAATGTCATACATGTATATAATGTTTTGATCACACTCACCCCTCATTTCCTTCCTCTGACTTCCCGCAGAAATGTTTTCTCTTTTAAATGATTCATCTCACTGATTGCAAAGTGCTGGATATGTGTGTATGAGTATGAGACAATCCATTGACACATGGATAACCTAGCATTGGTCACACCAATGAAGAAAAGTGGCTCTCCATCTGCTTGCAGCCATAAACTGTAAATAGCTTCTTAGCAAGGAATTAGGCCTTTTGAGCCACTTACCCAACCTGCTACAATTTTGAATGGCTTGTTCTTCTATTGTTCTTATACAAGTAACAACAGGTAATATGAATTCATGAGCACTGCAACCAAGTGATGACCAATATTTCACACAGCCTATCACCCTCCAGCTCTTACAATATTTTACCATTCTTCAAAATAGGGTTTACTCTTCTGGTCATATATGGACAAACATTTCTGACAAGGCTTTATTTCCTCAGCTCTTCATGAAATATTTTGCCAAATATCTATGTATTCTATAATAGTTTGACTGGGAAGAAATGTTCCAAACTCATTACTCTTTTGCCAGGAGGCGTTGCTTCCTTTTAAAACCTTTAGTAAGGGCATATAAATAAAATTCTATAAGTAAATTTCTATTCAATCTAAAACACAGTCTAATGCAACATGTGACGACAGACTGGGCTTTCTTTTATTGCTGAAATACATGGATTTTTTTAAGTACTAAATAGGGTTGTAAACCTTGCATTTCATTAAGGGACTGCAAAACTATAAAAAGACTATTGGGCCAGGTGGTGGCATATGCCTTTAATCCCAGCACTCAGGAAGCAGTGGCAAGCGGTTTCCTGAGTTCAAGCCAGACTGGTCTACACAGTGAGTTCTAGGTCAACCTGGGCTACATACAGAAACCCTACCTTGAAACATACACACACATACACACACACACACACCCACACACGTGTGTGCATGCGCACACATAAGCACACAAAAATCTATTGTGTAAAGCAGGTAATGCTGTAGGTAACTCATGAATATAGTTCAATCAAGCCAACAAATCCCACTCCTATGAAGAAGACATTACCTTTACTCTCTTTTCTCTAATTACAGCTAAAAATGCATGGGAACAAAATAGTGTAAGAATAATGACCATTCTCCCTACTTGTAAAGCAGAGTTGTTACTAATGGTGGGTCAATATCCATATCAAATCATACATTTTTTATATAAATTACATAGTATCGACTCTAATGAAACAAATAAGAATGTAAGTGGATCCCTTCCCCAGAAGAGAATAAAATTAAAATTAGAAAAGCAGACTATGAACATGAAACTATTATAGAATATACATGATGATGGAATACACAGTAAAAGATTTGTGATATGGTAAGCTAACTATAGCTGATAAAAGAACATTTTCAACAATTGCCTTTAGCAGAAAATAATATCATTGAATTACTTCCTTGACATTTTATCATCTATGTAACTAAATAATATATAAATTTGAAAGTCTTGATTCCATTAAATATTTAAAATGCCTATTATTTAAAAACATAGTAAAAAAATGTGTGGGGGGGGAGGTGTGTATGATTTTTTAAAAAAAGAAACTAGATCCTGAACACAAAGAAAACTGTTGTAAGTTTTGGTAATAATCGGAATGAGACACGTGAGGAAAAATATCTGGGTTCTTTTGAACATTGGGTTCAGTTCATAATTATGCAAAAGTAGTAGAATCTCCTTTCTTTGACATTTAAAAAGATGTCTGAGGAATGGGTGCCAAACGTGGTGGCACATGGTGGATTGTCTCTGTGAGTTTGAGGCTAACCTTGTCTACATAATGAGTTCCAGGCCAGGGCATCACAATGAAAGATTTTCTAAAAACATAAAAAATCTGGAGTCTTGGAGAATGGCTCAGCAAATAACACGTGCGTGCTCATTTTGCAGAGTACCCAGTTTTGGGTTCCCACTACCCACAGGACAGCTTAAAATCATATGTAACTCTAGTTTCAGGAATCTGAAACCCTCTCTGGCCTCTATTTGCATGAGGCATACACACTGTGCACTTATATACATTCAAGCAAACATTCATGTACATAAGAAAGAAATTAAAACAATTATTTGGGTTAAGCAAATAAAATAAATACTCAAAGGATAAAAATGCTTCTAACTCTGTACAAAGTTACCTACCTTTATAAAATAATTCCTAGATACTAATTTAATTCTGATACCCATGAAAATCAGATTAAAAATAATCAAAGGTAAATATCTAACAGGTAGATTTATATTGGAAGCGTTCAAGTCATTTGCATATGGAGTAACTTTAGTGCAATGCAATTACACTGACTTAGAACGAAAAGTGACAGCTTAAGGAACAGAAATCCAATCTCATAGCTAGCATTCCAGTGTGACTCAGCCATATAAAACGCTAGCTCTCATAATTTGTAACTACCAAATGAAGGTCTTTTAGTTTTTGGGGGGTTTTGTTTGTTTATTTGTTTCTGTTTTATTTTTTCAAATAAAGAGAAGAAATACAGCAAAATGCAACTTCATAAAGGAGGCTAAAGCAACAACATTTTATATTTTATAGTTTCAATGACCTAGTTAATGCCATTTCCTAGAATTAACTGAGCTTTTGTTTTGATGCTTCAATAATTTAAGGTTAATGTCCCTTTGCATAATGGTAGACTGAACATTATCCACTCAGAAATTGAGAATAGTGAGCAGTGGTGGCGCATGCCTTTAATCCCAGCACTTGGGAGGCAGAGGCAGGTGAATTTCTGAGTTCGAGTCCAGCCTGGTCTACAGAGTGAGTTCCAGGACAGCCAGGGCTGCACAGAGAAATCCTGTCTCAGAAAAAAAACAACAACAACAACAACAACAACAACAAAACTCAGAAAACAGGGTGTTTCTAGTTATAAAATAGGAATCATAATAACGTTTCTACAGGATCAGAAGAAGCCCTAACTCTAATTAAAATTTCCTCATAAAAGACAGACAAGTGATCCAAACAGAAAGAAACCATGTGAAGTCAGAAGCAAAGGTTGGACTCAGGCTGCCACAAACCAAGGAAATCTAGGAACTGGACCAAACAAGAAAGAGCCTCCTCTAGGGTCATGAAGGAAGCTCAGTGAAACCACTGTCTGCTTTGACTGTGAGAGACTAAAATTTTACTCTTTTTAAACAACTCGATTTATACTGATTCTTCTAAAAGCCATAAGAGAGTACAAGGATGACAACCAGTGATCCCTAATTTCAGGGAATGTTTAACTGTTACATAATAAACTGTACTCAAAGTGATTTATCTTTGTACATACTGTTTATTTCATGTGTATAACTTAATTCACATACTTTATTATGGTCTTTGGTTTACTTTTACACTGGTTTCCTTTTTATTGTTGCTTCATTGATTTCATTTACATATTTGTTTCTATATGCTAGGAAAATTAATCTGTTGTTTGCTGTGCTGGCTTCTTTGCTAATTTGGTAGTTTCAGAAAGGGAGGCTAAGCCTTTTAAAGTGGAAAGTAACTAGAGAGCAAAGTTGCCTGATTTAAGGTGGTTTTAATCTGGTTGAAATAAAAAAAGATAATCCATGATGTACTATGGAGTGGATACTGACACTTCAAAGGAATACAGTTAGTCTTTTTTAATGCAGAAACTGTTAGGAATGTGAAAGAACTATTTTCTACAGCACTTCCATACACTCAACTTAAAAATCAATCTTTACTGTGGGTTCTAAATGGGGGACAACATTACCCTATATCTTCAGTACTTATTTAGTCATGTGATATAAACATTTACCACATCTCTAAAATTACAGAATAGGCAGAAACCATATTTAGCTTGTAAATATGAAACAAAAATAATCCATAACAACACATGTATTAATAATATTAAGAAGTAAAATTGATATGTGTTGATAAATAGGAGACTTTTATTTCAGCCCCCCTTCCAGTCTTTGCCATAGTTTTGTATTTCCTTTTGATGCCTATCCTTTCCTGAATCTTTTGAATTTATCCATTTCAAATGACATTGTCTATAAGGTTTCATCCTGTCCAGTTATTATGTAGGCTGGTTTTCTTAAGAGAAAATGTAGATGCTGCTTTAGGATATCAGATATAAATCTGATCAAGATCAAGAAAGAGACAGGAGCATGTTGTCCTCTGAGAGGCTCCACCCAGCAACTGACTCAGACAAGATACAGATACCCACAGCCAAAGAGAGGACAGAGCTTGGGGATTCTTATCAAAAATAAGAGAAAAGATTGCAGGCCCCAAAATGGGTAGGGACTCCACAGGAAGACCAACAGAGACAACTAACCTGAAACATTGGGGCTTTCAGAGTCCGAACCACCAACCAAAGAACACACATGAGCTAGATCTAGGCCTCTCTGCTCCTATGTAGCAGATGTGCAGCTTCGTCTTTATATTAATCCTGAACAACTGGAACATGGGCTATCCCAAAGCTGTTCCCGCTATGTGGGATATGATCTAATAGCTGGGCTGCTTTGTCTGGCCTCATTGGGAAAGGAAGCTCCTAGTCTTTCAGAGACTTGAACTGCCAGGGGCAGGGTGCATGGATACTGAGGTGGTCCCACCAGCCCAGAGCAGAAGGAAGAAGACGTTGGGGGAAAGATTGTGGGGGGTGACTGGGAATGGGTAGTGAGCAGGATATAAAATGAACAAGTTTTAAAAAGGAGAAGAAAATTAAATTAAAAATCATATAAAAATCAACAAAAACCAAAACCAAACCCCCAACCAACCAAACAAAAACTAACATGATGTCTAAAGACAAAGACTCTGCCCAAACTCTGAACTGTTCAAGTAATGTTTTATTATAACCCACTATGGTCATAAAAATCCTCTATACTATCTTATTTCTCCATGATAGGAGATCTAAAATAGAGAGGTTTTATCTGCATTTCCTCAGGCTTCATCTGGAATATGCTTGTTTCCTTCTCTTATAGTCTATATCAGTTTTTTCTTGGAATAGAAAATATGATTGTCAAATAAAAGTAACAATAACCTGCATTTATTTGATTTGTTGTTACTGTGGTTACTGTGTTTTTATTCACTTCTTTTGGTTTTCTTTTGAAAAGTATGCCAAGATCATTTTTTAAAACAGGAACGATGTTTTTTTTTTATTTATTTTTTTGTGTGAATGTATGTTTGTTTTGCATTTATGTCTATGTAACATATGCATGTGGTGTCAGAGAAAGGCAGAAAAGGTCACTGATCATCAGGGACTGAAGAGACACAGATGGTTGTGTGCTACTACCATCTGAGTGCTGGGAATTTAACATGGGTACTCTAGAAGAGTAGCCGATGCACTTACCCTCTAAATCATCTCTTAGATGATTTTAATTATCTTTTAATGAGATTCAAATGATAGTTTATTGCCAAGGAAAGACTGCTTCATAGATGTACCTTATCCTAATATGAGGGTATGGTGTTCCCTGTTTCCCCTCTCTCTATAGACTATGCATATATATAGTATCTAGCATACACTCCATGTTAGTAGAATGTTTGCATGTATACAACTTGAAACACCATGATTGCATGAATCATGTGCCTCAACAGACCAATATATTAACCATGTACATTAAAGCAATGTAATCTTTTACCTGATGGCATTTTCCATGCACTAACCTTCAAGTCAGTGTGCTGACTGGTACCTAAAAAGCTCACCACATCTGCAGGAGCAGAATCCAAAGCCACTCTCACAAGCAGTAGAGCTAGATCAATAAACTGTGGCCCATACTTTCTGCTTCCTTTCTAGACAATATAATACTAATTTGATTAGCGATTGATGCTTAGCCCCTAGTGTGACAAGTACTTTTGCTGGCATGCTAGATGTGGTCGCCTGGCATGATGGGCTTTGCCAACCTAATAACAAATAGAAACAAGATATTATCTAATAAAATCTGAACTGGACAATACAAAAACCATGTAGTTAACACAAATA
Source organism: Grammomys surdaster (assembly GCF_004785775.1). NCBI lineage: Eukaryota > Metazoa > Chordata > Mammalia > Rodentia > Muridae > Grammomys > Grammomys surdaster. Next base: position 4,674,740 of record NW_021604563.1, read on the forward strand.
ATCTGATACTGGAGAGTCAATATCAACATTTGAACCTCAGACTGATTTGCCCAAAAATGGATGCACCTGAATTAAGTGAGGCTTATGAAAAACTGAGTTCTGGTACTATCTTAGCATGTCTAATGGCCTATCATCTCAGCCTCCCTCCTGTTCCTAGACTTCTTTACTACAATGGCTAACCTGGTAAATAGTTGAAAATATCGTCTCAAAATATGTATCTTATCTGTATGGTTTTGGCTCATAAACAGGACCAGTAGGGAAAAGGAACATTAGCAAAATCATTACCACTCTAAACAAAATTGAAAATAATATGAACTTTGTGGCTGGGCTGTTGAAAATTACCTTTGTAAATGTTACATGAAACAAAAAATAGAAGAGTCTTAAAGAATACATATGGGAAGATAGAGCCCTCAAAACTAAAGAGAAAGGTTGGCTACCTACCTTATTGAAAGGTACATATTACAACATTAGTTCCCAGACAAAAAAAAAAATGTTAGCTTCCAAAATGAAAAGAACTTTAGGGTGAAGGGTGAGTGTTGGTGGAGGGAGCCATATTTTTATGGATAACAGTACTAGACTAGGAAGAAAAAAAATTAAAGCCTGCCACTAGCCAACTGAATCAGCTCCAACAATTACAACAGTGACTTATAGCTACACTCATAAATAGCAAATCCATAGCTCCAGGTTTCTGCATTTATATTAGGTGTTATAACAAGGTAATGATTTATCTTCTACATCATTTCTTTCAGCATCACGAATCTAAGGAAAGCAGGTCCTTAATTGCCTTACCTTCAGTGTGATATTCACTGGAAAGGTAATGGTTTTAGAAAGAAGTAATGCAGAATTCCTTCTATATTAGAAACTATATTTTTCAAAAATGTCTGATAGGTAGCACCAGCAATGTAAAGCTGCTGGATTGCTCCAAGATGGCCGAGATGAAAGATAAGCTGAAGGGACTTCTAAGCCAAAAAAGGAGCACAGGGAATCACTGTAGTGATCACCATAGGAATTCCCACCCAAAGCACCATGGACAATCCCACTACCACACAGTATGCAAACCAACATCATGCATGACTTGCTCAGAAAGGCACTAAGCACCATGGGTAAAATTAGCACACAGAAAGACCTCATTTCCTAATTCACTACAAGAATAATTAAATTATGGTTACAACAGAAGACTATTTCCTTATCTGTTCATGATTCCTGATCACAATGAGCAAGACTTCCGGTGTCATTAGTTAATGTAATGGCCTCCTCTCACCAGGAATAATCATTTCAATCAAGTCACTTGGAATCTAGAGTTGCTTAAGAGCCCATGGAGCAAGCCAGTGTTCAATGGTATGCTGGCAGTTCGGCTCACCACACAACAGGGTCCCTCTACTGTTCCAATCAGTTCCTGGGAAGGCTTGAGTCTCATTTCCATGCACTGGAGCAAGGGCTTATGAGAGACCCATACCAAGAATTCTTATGAACTCAACTTAGCTTTGACACTCTTGGAAAATGCTACATTTTTTTTTCACTAAAGTGAGAGGATTATAAAAAGTAACCTGCTAAACAATGGGTTTATTCTGCTAGCCATTGATATCTTGGGAGGTTGGGAAGAGATGATAAATAAATATTCAAGTGGTCTAGCAGACCAGAGTACGGTAAACATGCCACAGACAGATTTTCATTGTACACTTTATTCCCTCATTAAACTGTTAAATTATATGCTTAAAGCTAGGCAATGTCCATTCCCTTTTTGGCCACTTCCTCCTCCAGAAGTTGACTATCATGATTCAGCTATCGAACTATTACAGTCCAGAAATCAAAAGCTCTCTTTTGGCTACCTTAATCAACATGTCCAGTTAAAAATAACAAACTCATCAGAACACAGGAGTTTCCCCCTTTCCCTTTAAAAACTGCCATTTGCCTATGGGCCATATGTGTCTTCCTTCTATCCAGAAGCAATATCCCTTCCCCTTTCCCTCATCCTCTATCTCCCATCTCTGTCTCTTATTTCCTGCCCTTCATACTTCTGGTGCAAATAAACTTCTTTCGTGCTGAGAACTTGGTGTTGTGGTGTCTTGTACCTACTTTGTGATCCTTTCAAGTATGATTATAATGTATTAAATGAATTTATCAAATGATAAAATAATTATTTCAAAAATACCATTTATACGAGTTGGAGAGATGGCACAACATTTAAAAACAAATGCTGTGTTTTTGTTTTGTTTTCCTTTTGAGGAAAATGTGACTATAATTTCATTTCAAAGGCTCAGTTTATGGTGGCTTAGCTTTTTTTATAGGAGTATGGTGAAGAAGAATATCAGGGTAGTAGGAGCTTCCTTCAGGGAATATTCAAAGCATAGCTGTCAATAAGAAAACAACAGGGGTCAAAGGGATGAGACTCCTTAGAGAGCCCAGCACCCACAAACCAGGGAATAAGATGCCCTCTAATGATTCCCAAGGATGTCAAGTATATACAAGGTACACATACCTGCAGGTAAACCACTTAGGTATATAAAATAAATAATTGTTTAAAAAGTAATAAAATAAAATAAAAAATTTTAAACAGCATTTATAATTTGCTTTCAAGGGGAAGAAGCATCTTATGCAAGATTTTTCAGTAATTATTTTAATGAGATGCCAACATTTTCAAAATGTTTTTCTAAAACCATTACTGATTGCTAAATAGCTAAAGGATTTTATGGAACTTGTGTCCCCTTTTAATGATTAAAAAGGATAAGATTCTTTTCTACCTGCCTGTCTAAATAAAAATAAGAACACATATCTATTCTTAGAAAAAGTATTTTCTTTCCTCTTATTTAACTAAACAAATAATTAGAAATACACCATTTTTACTATATGTGTAATGGAGGACTTAATGATCAATGGCTTAAAAGCTCACATTTAATATAACGTACATTAAAATGAGTTACTACTAGTAAAATATAATGCTTGGTGTTAAAAATAAAAAATTTATACTTCATAATAAAAGCTGATAACCATTAAGAACATTAAACTAGTGGCTTTTTCTAATAAATTGGAGGGATAAAAACCACACAGGAAACTTAAAATTTTGCAAACGTTTAATAAAAACAATTCAGTTCATCTCTGTTGAACTCAAGTCTTGTTTCTGCGGTAATTTGCCTATCTTGAAGCAAAACCCCCTATTTTCCATATAGTAGAACATCCAATACACCTGCACAACAAACATGCAGCCTTGTGTCCGCCATGCAAGGAAAGTGCACTGTAATTTAGATTAAGGAGCAAAATCATTGAATTTGTACATGTTTAAAGAAGGTATATGGGAATGTCTCAAAGAGAGTACATTGCATGAATTTGCAGTAACATCTTATTTTAAAGAAACAAATAAAAGTTAATAAAACCAAATTATGCAAAATAACTTGAAGTGAATATTTAAAATCATAACTCATTTTGAGGAAAGCTGTATTTATCATGAACTATAATGAGGAAAACTTAACGTGACTAAGATAAAATGAAACAGGAAAAACAATTCTAATTTAAACACAAATTTGTTTTCTCTTACAAATCTACCCTAGGTTATTTCTATTATTTTGGAAATAAAGTCCAGCCATTGGGTATGTCACTATTTTTTTTTTTCAAATGTCTTCAGAAAGCAGACAAGTTCAATGAAGGTAGAAATAGCATGTTACTAACAGATGTCATCTGAAAATTATGTTCAGTTTTATTTTGGTTTTTGTTCTTTAACTTTTTTTCTTTTTCTTTTTTGTTCGAAATAGACAATACATCCTAAAAATCAAAACAGCAGAACAGAAGCATCTTCAGAAACTACAAAGTCAATTCTTTTGTCTCAGCCAGTAACTTGAAGTTGCAGGCAATCCAGGGTGGGATAGATGTGTCCCTTCATATTCAGATACTCAATGGCTTGTGAGATGGCATCATCTGTAACTCCAAGAAGCTGTATTCACAGCACACTGATAGCATTTCCCTTCAGGTGAGGGCACTCTCCAATCGGATGCAGAACCTCCATATGGATGAAGTTAAGAACCACCACCCTGGAAACCCTGGCAGCTGCCGTTTGGACTTGGGCCTGGACTGTGGAGCGGCTTTCTGTAGCTGTGTCTGCATGGCTTTGTTGAATGGGTATCAACAATCTCCAGGGTGTGTGTGGATAGCTTGTTCATGTCTTCCAGGATGTAGATGCTCATCATCTTGAGCTGTCTGATTCCCTCCAAGGCCTGGAGGATGCCAAGCACTTTGACATGCATTCCAATAGGCAGAGGAATCAGGTGCTGCTTGGATCTCCTTTCAGCCATAGCCTGCCTACCCTGACTTTGAGGTCATGTCATTAATTTTGTAAACAATATACTATGAAGCTTTTTTGGCCTCCATGATCATCTCCACATTGGAGACCTGGTGAAATGTAAACCCCCTAATCTTGAACAAACTGTCAACTTCAGTGGCACTTAGCAACTGGGTTATACAGTATGGCACAGAGCTGTGTGTGACAGGCCTCCATATTCCAGTCAGAGGAAACCCCAACGCCTGAGCTCTGGCTTGCTCATGGCTTCTACTAGACCTACTAGCCCCATCACCACCAAACTGTCTTCGCTCCCAAAGCCGCCCTTACTCATCATTTCTCAGGACTTGGCAAGGTTTGATGAATCAACAGAGTTACTTCTCCATACAATCTGTGGCAAAGAATGTTGTCTCCTGGTATGACTTCTTCACAGAAGCTCGATGACTGACTCGATATACAACGCACATCTAGATACCACTGATGGCTACTGCAGAACACCGGTGCCCAGCCTCACAAATAACTTCACACTTCCTGTGCTGCCAATCAGCTACCAGGAAGGGCAGTTGCTGCCCTTTAACTCCCAAACTCTCGCGAGATCACAAAACCCTCTTTCACAAGCCTTTGGTTGCTATGCAGAATTGTAAAACTGGGAACTGTGACAAATGTCCAGCAACTTGAACCCATACATTCACGAGAGTTGAGGCTGGAATATCTATGAGAATTTGAAGCCTACTTGATTTACACAGTTCCATGATAGTCTGGGCTGCACTATACAGAGAGACCTTGCTACATAGAGAGACCTTGCCTCAAAAAAATAAAAAGAACAGTCTAGAAAAATAGAAACACTTTCCATTTGTAATATCAAGCACTGTCATATTTTTATAAAGATGAATTTGAACTAGTCTCTTCATTATTGAATGTGAGGGTGATTAGTGTGTGTGTGTGTGTGTGTGTGTATGTGTGTGTGTGTGTGTGTGTGTGTGTGTGCGTGCGCGTGCGCGTGCGCGCGCGCCTGCGAGGGATCCCAGAGGTCAAAATTGGGAGTCAGATCCCTTGAAGATGGAGTTACTGGTGGTTACCAGGAAGCACACAGGTGTCCTCTGGAAGGAGGGATACATCCTTAACCATGGATCCATAGTCCCAAGTAGTAGAGTAGTAGTCTTCATGGGACTTTACTTTTGTTTTGGTTTTAATGGTTTGGTTTAATGAGCTTCACACACCATTGCCCAGGCCAACTTAGAACTTCAGGCAATCTCACAGAACCACTTTCCCACAGCTGAAACTACAGTATACCCAGTTTATATTCATTTATTCAACTGTTCAACAGAATGTTTGTAACTAAGTATTTTAATATGGACGGGTACTTCAGCTGATATTGAGGTAGGTGCCAGTAGGTGAGAGAATATTGTGGTCTGAATTATCAGATAAGTCATATTCATGCTGGGTATGGTGTCTTAGCACTGACCAGGCCAGGGCAGGAGTATTAGCAGACATTCAAGGACAGCCTCAGGGATATTGTGAGCTCCAGGCTACTCAGGGCTACCAAGTAAGACTGAGAAATAAAAATCAAAAAGATCTCAAATGCTTGAATGAGACTATAAAAACTGATAAAGCACACCATTTTAGAAATGGCAAGACAGCAGCTACTGAAAGAATCTCACAACCCAAAGCCACATCTTAACTCTGTACTTTGAAATTATAACTTTTAAACTTTGCAAAGTATAGTTTGAATATAAATAATCAATATAATGGAATCTATAAATAATTCCAATAAATGACTGGTATGTAACTTGTGTTCAATGATTTAGGAACTGGATCTGAGCATTAATATAAGGAAACATGAATAAAATTACAAAGCTTCTTTATAAACATATTTTTAGGAAATTCTGGGATTAAGACCATAACAATTTAGTATGTAGATCCCAGAATATCACAATATTACACTAAAATATATTTTTCTTCATAAAATATTACTTGAGGTATTATTAATTTTAAGGCCCATTACTGTCAATAAAGGAAGAATTGTTTGCCAATCCATTGTTACTAAGAAACTGCCTCTTAATAATGTATAAAATACTATGGAGTTTATTAATCATTTCTATTTCATTATTTTATTGGTAAAAGAGTTTCTGCTATTTCAAATTTAAAAAATATGTGAGTAGTCTATATGTAAAACTTAAACATATGAAATTATATACATAATTACATATAATCACAATTATAAACAGGATAAAATTTTAAGGTAATGTAATTAATATGTTTTATAGATAAAATAATAAAATTATCTGGGTACATAAATACACAAACATGCAAATGTCAATATTTTACTTCTGTATTTAATTTATATAACCAAAATGGAAACAAATATTCCATGATTATATGTATTTTAGATAACACATTATTAAAGATCAGATTAGCTAAACATAAACATATTTTTAAACATTTATAACCTGAAAATCAGATAATGCTTTTCTGTTAGATACTCTTGCATTTCTAGACAGAAAAATCTTGATGTTAAAATAACATACCTGATTATACTTCCAAATATCCATATAGAATGCAAAATGTATGAATCCTATCAAAATGATAAGAACTGACTACCTGACAGGATTGCTGGTTAAGGACACTCTCAGAGATTCCAGGCAATTAAGAAGTTTTTCATCTGAGATGCCAGATCGCAATTCATGAACATATTCTTGTGAAGAAAGGGTGAACTCATATTTGCTGTTTTTCAGGCCACCCTACAAAACAAACAGAAGATACTACTTCAGACAAACATTTTTTCATTAAAGCTTGAAAATAAAACAAAACATAGACTATATAAATAACATTATGTCATTTTCAAACACAATGTGCTTTAATAGACTGACCTTACCCAAGAAATGTTGAGATATAAACAACCCTGAGATTCTATCTTACCCCAATTAGAATGGCTAAGATCAAAACCTCAGGTGATGTTGGCAAGGATGTGGAGAAAGAGGAACATTCCTCCATTGCTGGTGGGGTTGCGAACTGGTAAATCCACTCTGGAAATCAATCTCAATATTTCTCAGAAAACTGGAAATAGATCTACCTGAAAATCCAGCTATACCACTCTTGGGAATATATACAAAAGATTTCCTACCATGCCACAGGAGGACATGTTCCACTATGTTCATAGCAGTCTTGTTTGTGATAGCCAGAAGCTGAAAACAACCCAGATGTCCCATTACAGAAGATGGATGGATACAGAAAATGTGGTTCATTTACACAATGGAATACTACTCAGGAATTAAGTACGAGGACATCCTGAGTTGTGCAGGTAAATGGATGGAACTAGAAAATATCATCAAGTGTGAGGTGACTCAGACCAAAAAGGACATGTATGGTATGTACTCACTAATAAGTATATATTAGCCAAAAAAAAAAATCACAGAATACCTAGGATACAGACCACAGAACTCAGAAAGGTCAATAAGCTGAAGGGCCCAAGTGAGAAAAACCCTCAGTCCCACATGAAAGGGAGAAGAAAGTAATCACAGGAAGGGGGAGGGAGAGAGGAACCTGGGTGGGAAAGGGGAGAGTAGACACAGTGGGGAAGAGGAGAACAGGATCATGTATTGGGTGGGGCAAAAGGACTGAGGGACAGCAGAAAGAATGGAAACAGGCAACCTCAGGAGATAGGAGGTTGGGGAGACCCTCTAGAAAGCACCAGAGACCTGGGATGTGAGAGACTCAGGAATCAAAGGGAAGGATATTAGATGAAATGCCCAACAGTGGAGAGAGGGAATTTGCAAGTGAGGGATAGAGTTGCCATCCCATAGTGAAAACTCTGAACTATAATTCTTCCTGTCAGAGAGAACTGCAGAAACAAAAATGGAGAAGAGCTTGAGGAAAAGGAGATACAAGGACCAGCCCAAACTGGGATCCAGCTCAAAGGGAGGGCCCAAGGCTGGACACTATTACTGAGGCTATGGAGCACTCACAGAAAGGGACCTATCATGACTGCCCTCCAAAAGATCCAAAAAGCAGCTGAAAGAGTCAGATGCAGATACTTATACCTAACCAATGGACAGAAGCTGCTGACCCCTGTGGTTGAAGAAGCTTTTTTACACTCCAGATTTTATCCCTGCCTTCCACCCTCCAACTGTTACACATCCCAAACCTCCTCCCCACATCCTTGTCTCCAAGAGGATGTACCCAACCACCCCACTCTACCAGATCTCTAAACTCCCTGGGCCTCCAGTCCCTTGAGGGTTAGCAACATCTTCTCTGACTGAACACAGGCCCAGCAGTCCTCTGCTGTATATGTGTTGGGGGCATTATATCAGCTGGAGTATTCTGCCTGGTTGGTGGCTCAGTATCTGAGAGATCTTGGGGGTCCAGGTTAATTGAGGCTGCTGCTCCTCCTACAGAGTCTCCTTCTTCAGAGCTCACTCTCTAGCACAGGCTTCCTTTGAATTCACTATGTAGGCTAGGCTGGCCTTGAACTTCTGACAATTCTTCTGTGGCAGGTCCCCAAATGGTTAAGCTTGTAGGAATAAAGCCACCATGATGAACATTAGAAAGAAATTTAAGTTATATTATCTGGATATCCAGATGTTACAAGGAATGGAAACAAGCTACCTTATAAGAGAGAACAGATAAAGGTTATAGAATAATATTTTTTCACAATTTTTGGAGTTTAAACATAAGGTAATGCTTGACATTATAAAATCACGATAGCATGTTAAGGTTAGAATGCTTCTTGAAGATAAATCCTTTTAATATTTTCATTACAGAAATAAAGAACCCAGCTGAACATTGTGATGCACATCTCATCGCAGCCCTTAGGATACAGAGGCAGTTGGATCTCTGAGTTCAAGGCCAGACTGTTTTACATAGTGAGTTCTAGGGCAGCCAGGACTACACATTTAAAAACAAAAACAAAAAAACAAAAAAAAAAAACCCACACGAATCCAGGGAATAGCTAACTGAGCAAAATAATTAGTGAGGTTGCAGAACTAATATATAAATATTGTGAACTTCAGATAATTCATTTATTCTTTCCATACTATTTTTCCCAGTACTGAATAAAGAACTGAAGCAACAAGTATTTAAATCTGAAATCTCTATTTAAAAAAAATGTTAAAGCATGTGAGTATCTTCAGGATAATCAATATGGCACAACATAATATTAAAGAAATAACCCTGAAACAAAACAGTGCAATAGATTAAACTAAATCTCACTGTACTTAATAGGGCTGTAATACACGAATGTCTTATTATTAACATCCTGATCTAATACTGAACAAAGGCAACAACTAGATAATGGATGGATAATAATTGAAATTTTAATTAGCTACTCTGTATGAGATTAATGGAAATTACCACTGTGCCCATTTGATCTTTAAAAAATAATGCAGACAAAGTTAGCAGTTAGACCACACCATGCTATTCCAAAGCTATGTGAATAAAAAGCCTTCATAATTTGAAGCCATTCCTTAATTTGAAAAATCACTAGAATGTAGAAACTTGTCCTTATGGCTATGCTTCTAAGACAGTACAGAGAGAACTAAAAGGTACATTGGGCCACATCCTCAATTGTTCTTAAATAAAAATTCAATATCAAAAATAGAAAAGCAATGTTCTAAAGGGGAACATTCTAAGTATGCAGCAGAGATAAACATTTCTGAGTTTAGTGACTTGAAACTAATCTTTTTCTTTCATTTTTCAATGTAAAACAGATTTACTTTTAGTTTGAGAAAAGGCTTCAGAGCTCTTAGTTATAAACATATCATGCTCTGGACACTGGATTGTACATAGGTCTTTCAGTTACAATTGATATCAATTACTATCAATTGCAATAGAGTACTGGTTAGATTTTGTCAACCTGACACTAACTGGAGTCACTAGAGAGTGAATCTCATGTCAGGGACAAGTCTCTCAATCTGCCCTGTAAGCATGTCTGTGGTATCTTGGTTGATGTAAAAGGATCTAGCTGACTGTGAAGTGGTATTTCCACTGGACAGGTGGTTCTAGAAAGCAAGTTGAGCAAACCTTGTGGAGTAAGACAGTAAAATAGAATTGCTCTATGAGTTGTGCTTCAATTCTTTCCTGTACTTTCCTGCCCTGACTTACCCTCAAAATAGAAATATGTTGATAGAGATGTGTAATCTAAGTAAGCTATTCCCTACCCAAGGTGCTTTTGTTCAGTGTTTTATAGTAGCAAAATACAAGCAAACTAGGAGAATGTTATTGACTTTGTTTCATACATAAGTAAGTCAAATTAACTCAAACAAATCAGTAGCCTTACTCTATTCAAACGATAAATAGGCTAAGAAATAAATTAGGGAAACAACACCCTTCACAATAGTCAAAAATAATATATAATATCTTGGTGTGACTCTAACCAAGCAAGTGAAAGATGTGTATGATAAGAATCTCAGGTCTCTGAAGAAAGAAATTGAAGAAGACCTCAGAAGATGGAAAGATCTCCCATGCTCATGGACTGGCAGGATTAACATAGTAAAAATGGCCATCTTACCAAAAGCAAACTACAGAATCAATGCAATCCCCATCAAAATTACAACTCAATTCTTTACAGAGATAGAAAGAGCAATTCTCAAATTCATTTGGGACAACAAAAACCCAAGATAGAAAAAACAATTCTTAACAATAAGAAAACTTCGGGAGGAGTCACAATCCCTGATCTTAAGCTATACTACAGGGCAATAGTGATAAGAAACCAAATGGTATTGGTACAGAGACAGGCATGTAAATGAATGGAATAGAACTGAAGACCCAGAAATGGACCCACATACCTACGGTTACTTGATCTTTGACAAAGAAGCTAAAACCATCCAGTGTAAAAAAAGAAACAGCATATTCAACAAATGGTGCTGACTCAAGTGGAGGTCAGCATGGAGAAGAATGCAAATTGACCCATTTTTATCTCCTTGTACAAAGCTCAAGTCCAAGTGGATCAAGGACCTCCACATAAAACAAGATACACTGAATGGAATAGAAGAGAAAGAGGGGAAGGACCTTGAACACATGGGCACAGGGGAAAATTTCCTAGACAGACTACCAATGGCTTATGCCCTAAGATCAACAATTGACAAATGGGACCTCATAAAATTCAAAAGAAATCAGTCTGGCGGTTCCTCAGAAAATTGAACATAGTACTATCTGAGGACCCAGCTATACCACTCCTGGGCATATACCCAAAAGCTTCTCCAACATATAACAAAGACACATGCTCCACTATGTTCATAGCAGCCTTATTTTTAATAGCCAGAAGCTGGAATGAACCCAAATGTCCTTCAACAGAGGAACGGATACAGAAAATATGGTACCTTAACATAATGGAGTATTACTCAGCTATTAAAAAAAATGACTTCATGAAATTCACAAGCAAATGGACGGAACTAGAAAATATCATCCTTAGTGAGGTAACACAGTCACAAAAGAACACACATGATATATACTCACTGATAAGTGGATATCAGGAAAAAATCTCAGGAAACCCATGATACAACTTACAGATTATACGAAGGCTAAGAAGGAAGATCAAAATGTGGATGCCTCACTCCTACTTAGAAGGGGGAACAAAATAATCACAGGAGGTAGAGCATGGATGGGACATGGGAGAATAGAAGAAGGCAAGACAGAAAAAAAGGGGGGAACAGGATCAGGTATGGGAGGAGGAGATGGAAGAGATGTACAGAGGGTCATTAAAATTAAAGAGAGGTGTATAGCAATGGGGGATGAGGAACTGGGGGTAGCCACCAACAAGTCCCAGATGCTAGGAAAGCAAGAGGCTCCCAGGACCCAACAGGAATGACATTAGCTGAAATACCCAACAAAGGGGAGAGAGAGCATATCCAGAGGTTAGACATGGCCCCAGGTTGAGGGATAGGCCCACCCATCCTCTCAAAATTTTAACCAGGAATTGCTCCTATCTAAAATGCAGGGACAAAGAGTGGAACGGAGACTGAAGGAAGGCCATCCAGAGACCGCTCCACCTAGGGTTCCATCCCATCTACAGACACCAAACCCAGACACTACTGCTGATGCCAAGAGGTGCTTCCTGACAGGAGCCTCATGAGAGGCTGAACCAGAGCTCAACTGATACAGACAGGGATGCTTACAGCCAACCATTGGACTCAGAAAGGAGTCCCCAATGGAGGAGTTAGGGAAAGGACTCAAGGAGCTGAAGGAGTTTGCAACTCCATAGGAAGAACAATATCAAACAACCAGACCACTCAGAGCTCCCAGGGACTAAACCACCAACCAAAGGAGGAACCCATGGTTCAGCCATATATATAGCAGAGGATTGCCTTATTTGGCATCAAAGGGTGGGGACACTCTTGATCCTGTGAAGGCTGGATGACCCAGTGTAGGGGAATGCTAGTTTCATGGGGCAGGAGTGGGTAGGTGTGTGGAGAAACACCCTCTTGGACGCAGGGGGAGTGGAGAAGGATGGGGGGTTTTCAGAGAGGAAACCTGGATGGGGGTTAATATTGAAATGTAAATAAACAAAATAACCAATAATTCTTTTTTTAAAAATGTCAAGTTTCTTTGGCTACTTTAGCTAAGTGAGTTTCTTATCTATGATTGTAGCTTTCAAAAATACAGCCATTTAAGTTAGGACATTAGGCATTATATCTAGAAAGACTTCCTGTGTTGTTCCATCAGATCTTACAACATTAACAAAATAACTGAAAAGCCATTTCCTATACCAGTTTCGTGATTCAAATAAGAAAATCAAAGTGTCCTACATATATAAATCTAAGTATTGAGTTTAATAATAAAGTATGTGGTAATATTAAACAATCAAATAAAATTATCAAACATTTAGATATTGATATTAAAGAGATTTTTCATCTATTATATTATGATTATAATTCTCCCTCCACTAAGATCTCACAGATCATTCACTTTTTCACTTACACAAAAATGTCTCTTAAAAGAAATGTATCGAATTAGCTCATCAAACAAATAGGTGAGTCAAATATTAAATTATAGTATTTCTGATAATGTTATATAGAAGTATTTATTTTTTTGATACTCGGGCTCTATAACTTTGATACATTAAATGTTTCTTGCATTAAAGTCTTTTAGTTATATAGTAAATAAAGATTATAAGATACCACATAATATGAACTAAGGTTTTTATACCAAAAAACTGGAAAAAATACCATCATATGATTGTATCACAGTGTATACATGTATGTTTGTATATGTATATATTTAGTAAACACAAGAAAAGGTAAAAATAGTTTTTGATAAATGCTAAGTTAAAAGAAAACAGCTTTACATTTTAACATTAACTGCAATAAAAAGTGATATTTTAAAGCAAAATGGTTATATCAAAACAGAAGTTCATTTCCTAAAATGTAGCATATTTAATACAGAAACTTGGACTCAATTTATGAAGGGGGAGAACATTGAAATTTGCTAGTGAAAGCAAATTTTAATACTTAATAATATCCAGTTGTGGTCACTATGGGTAATAACCAATGAATTGGATTTTTTCATTTGTATCTAACAATAAATGGGAAGGTCATTCTATACTTAAAACTTGCCGATAATTGCCTTATGAAACTACTATCAAGCAATTACTGTGAACAGTGTGCATATGGGTGGATGACATCAAGTAACTCTTCCAAACTATAAGCTGTGTCTTGCATTTTTATGAGATCTCATCACCATCCATACTATTTGAGGATAAAAAAAAACTGTAAGCATTATGTCTGTCTTTCAAATGAGAGAAGCCCTTAAAATACATCAGATAATGAAATATAAACACAGATTCTTAACCTGGGGTCCCAAATCAGACAATATGCAAGTTTTGAAAGGGAAATGTAACCATCTTTATTTTCCGTAACCTTTAAGTTAAGTTTTGGTGCTCTTTGATATTATGGATGTATACAAAAGCTACAATGGCAATAACATCTCATCCAACCTAGTTACCTGAAGATAGTTTTTCACTATACTAAACACACAATTGTGAAAGTACTTGAAATATTATTCATGGTCATTCCATACAACCCGCTACCCTCTTCTGTTACTTAAAAAATAGCATAAAGAAGTATCTTAATATTTCTCAATTGGTCAAGTATTTTGAAATAGTGGAAATATGTGTGAAGTTGTGAGAAACAATTCACAAAAATCTCCTGTTCTCCTTAATCATAGCACCCTGCAAAGGAACATTCTAATATGACAGCTGCAACACTGATGTTGACAAAAGCCAAATACCTTAGCGTGTCCTCATTTTACCTATATTTATTTGTATGTGTGTTATATGTGTTGTGCATGAATATAGGTGAATGTGATATTATCACCTGTAGATTAATTCAGTCAAATTCAGAGAGCTGAATTCCCAGAAAGATTCCTCATGTTGCCCTTTCATAACTATATCCATAGCCCTATCATAACTTTCTACTCTGAAAGTCACTAATCTGTTTGCTATTTCTATAATTTGTATTTATTAATGTTACATACATGTATGATATTACACCCTATGTATGTGTCTCAGAAGTCCTCTGTTATGCATCATAATACCATGAAGAGTTATGCAGATTACTGCATAAATCAATAGAGCAAGTTTATTAATAAATGTCATCTCATAGTATAGCTATTACTATAGATTATTTAGCCATTTATCAATTGAAGAACAATTTTAGTGATTAGGCATAAACTTCATTAGAATCTCCATCTGTAGGTAAGTATATGAAAATATCTTATAAGGTCTTAATATAATACAATTTTTGAAAATATTTGAATACTGTATCTTAGAGTAAATGCTTTCCTTTTTATCACTATGCATTTGATGTTAGCAATTAAATATATGATTAGAAGAATGTACGCAAAAGCTCACCACTGTGGCTAAGAAATCTAAAGTACAGACACATTAAGAAGCCTAGTGGTGACCTGTTTCTTGTATTTTGAAATGATATCACATTTACTCTATTCAGCATTGTGAGAAAGGAGGACATGTCCCTATATAAATAGCTACTTTAAAAAATAGGAAGGAGTCAATCAATTATACTGTACTAGTTAAAGGCAGGAACATGTGTGACGGCTTTTTCAACATTAGCTATTTATAGGCAAAATTATGTAGAAATATAACTTTAATGTTTTCACTATATGCTTTATCATTTTACAGATCCAATTTCAATACTAATTTTAGGCAATGTAACAAAGCCAGTTTAATAATACTGTTGTTAAAAATATTTACCGCAATTTAAATAAAAGTTACAGTGTAAGTAGGTAATGAGGTACAAATTGGAAGGAAAATTTTAAAAAAATGTCTTCCATGAAATAAGAAGTGATCTCATTAATTTCAAACATCTAACTTTCCAAGCATTAAAGTAAGTACTATCTGCCAAAATAATTATACTTAATATTACTCAGTTCAATGCCTAACTGCTGATAGAAGTAAAACATCAACAAAGCATAGTTACTAGTAATTGAGAAGTGAAAGAACTGACTGATGTAAAAAGAAATATATGTATGCCATTGGCACTTATTGAGATTAAAAGACTTGGTCATCAATGGTACTTTACACTGCTTATAACACAAAGAGCATTTACCTAATTTCCTATACATTTTTACATCTGAGTCTAAGTTGAGAAGATAGTCCTAAAAAGTGCCTCTTACCAGTCTTCCAGCAAGGCTAGGTTATCACAATAAAGTAGTATAAGAAAGGGGGAAGGTAGCAAAAGTTTCCTCACTATTCTTTACCCTTATTACCTATGTGAAACAGGTCAATTTGTCACTTTAATCCTGGACCTCAGGTTCCTGTTCTACAAAATGAAAATAATATCCTCTCACCCCTTAGGCTTGTTGTAAGATTAAAATAATAATCTTTGTAAAGTAGAATGCCTGGTTGTTCCATTTTGTTTTTCTGTGGCTGTGATAAAACTTCCTGACCAAAAGCAACTTGGGAGGGAAGGTGTTTGTTTCCAGGGTTGGGAGTTAAGGCAGGATCTTGATCTAGAAAACATGCAGGAACTGGCTTGTTCTCTAGTCATGCTCAACTGGCTTTCTTATATAATCCAGACCAATCTGCCTAGGGATTGTGCTGCCCAGAGTGGGCAGGGCTCACCCACATAAATTATCAATCAAGACAATCTCTCACAAGTAGAGCCAAATGTCAGTCTGGTCTAGGCAAATCTTCAACTGAGTTTCCATCTCCCCAAGTGACTCTAGGTTATTTCAAGTTAATAATAACAATTATTCAGTATACTGATGTATATTAATCACTTAATTAGTATAAACATATATGATATATCATTTTGTCATTAACTTCCTGAGTAACCAAACAATTATATTTTGAAAAATTATAGGTGGCATAATGTTGGAAGCTTCTGCTCAACTATATTTTTGAAGCAGAAGTAGGCTGATAATCTTCCTGAAATACTCAAGAATGGATGCATATCACAGGAAAAAGAGTAAAAGTTAATTTGAAAGTCCATAGGAAACCTTGACTGGTTAAGGAGAAAATGTACAAAATGTGGGCTAACTGGGAGAGTCTGTCTTCTGCTCCCCTAATAATGAGGGCATTTGCACATTTATATATTCATATTCTGTATAAGAGTCCTACCAGAAAAGCAATTCTAGTGTTAAATAAAATAAAGTTTTAAGTCCATTGAGCTGTGAAATTTCAAAGGCCCAGCTATTTTGAATATGTGATTCATAGCAGGCTACTATATGTGTCCTAGAACAAAAAAATTGCTCTTTTTAAAATTAAGTTGTGTTGATCTCCTTACTTTCTACTTGTGCATTAATAATGCAGGTTTTCACTGTCTTTATGAACTCATAACAGGAACACAAAGTATCTGTTATAGTATATACAGGGTCTTTCTTATACTGTAACATTTCCACTTAACATTTTAATATGTTTACAGGTCTGGTGAAACAATGAGAAGCTAAGACCCAATATTCTCATAGCAGAGCTAACACTCTGGTAGGTAATGAGCAGAAAAAAGAGTAACATAATAGGTGGGAGAGTATGAGACTGTTAAGAATAGATGGAAGAATTTCAAAGACAAATAAATGCTAACCACATAAGGCAAACTAGGTTATTTTGGTCAAAAGTTAAATATAAAAACTCAAACACAGCATGATTGGACATTTGTTAGGACATCAATGAAACTGGACCACAGACTAATAATTCTCAATTCTTGAACATTGTCTAATGGTTTTTGAGGTAGGTTACGTAAACTTAAAACTCTGCAGTTTCATTTTTAAACATGATAACACTAAGCATAAACTGAATTATTTGGATAACCACCTTTGAACCAATTCCTGCAACCTAATTAGGCTACGATTTTATTTTTGTATCTAAGATTCTAGTTTGCTGGGAAGTGAAACATTCATTACTGAATCCTAATGAAATTATCTTGGTATGAAAAAGTATTTGTACCAAAATAAACACAAAATGACATCACCACATGTTGCCTATACTCATTAAAATTTAACTGCAGATCAGACAGGAAACACAGGTGTCACCGCTGGGTCATCCTATATGGCACTGTAGGCACAGAGAGTCCAAAAGTATCTGCCCTGCAATCTATTCACATCATGAATGGCAATTTAGAGTCACAAAATCACTTACCACTTAAAAATGGTTTAATTTAAATTTTTATTGGCTTTTTTTTTACTTTTTATTTTTTAAAGAATACTCAGTTATCAAGGACAGATGTGTTAAAAGTACCACAATTAGAAGAAAAAAGATTCATTGAAGACAACAAACTGTCATCTACATAAGTGGACTGGAAGGCTGAGGTAATAAAGACAGATAAAATCAACATGTTTCTTAAGGCAAAGCAGCCCTCTGATCTATTGGTGTTCTATAGTTGAATATATATTTGAAAAATACTAAGAGATTTGTGTTCTTACTAGAAAAACTGTGAGATAATATACTTGCTAATTAGCTACATTTAATCATATATATTCTGCAGCACAACACATTATATATAACATGGATACACATAATTTTATATACTAATGTTAAAAAATAAATTTGAGGACAAGCAGGGATACTCACCCCTTTGTTGCCAGCACTCAGGAGGCAGAGGAAGACAGATCTCTAGGAATTCAAAATTAGCGTGGTCTATATAGTGATTTCCTAGCCAACCAGGGTTATATGAGACCTTATCTCAAAAAAGGGGGCTAGAGAGGTGGCTCCTGGGATTAAGAACACTTGATGTCTTTTTATAGACATAATTCACTTCTTAGAACCTATATGGAAACTCTAATTCCAGTTCCAAGGGGTCTGATGCCTTCTGGCTTCTGCAGACACCGGGCATTCATATGGTATATATATACATACAGGCATTCAAACACACAAAGACATAAAATGAAAATAAACCCTTTGTTTAAATTAAACAAGTAAATTTTAAAAGAAGAATCTTTGAGTAGGACATACATTTAGAAACATAAAAAAACACAGAAAACAATAACTTAGAGATATTCAATAATGAGAAGTTATGTAAAAAAAGCACTTTAATTTTCATGTACATGAGCTGACATGTTAAAATATGTTACTACAATGTAAAAAAAAATGACAAACTCAGAGGAAAACCAACCAGTCCCTAAATTTTCATGTTAATTAAATAGACTGGCATCTTTGAAACAAAATAATATATTAATGGCATAATCTTCTCACTAGTGTTTAAAAGTAGCCAGATTTATTTTTAGGTTACTAAATACAAATTAGGAGACTATATAGAAATAGATATTTTAGGCTTCATTTCAACAAACTGAATTAACTTAACAAATTTAAACATTTTTATTTATTCCCTATAAATGTGATGAATTTAGAAGTTATTTAAGATTCTCTGATAAATATTTCATCTCTATAGAATAAGAACCAATTTTAGTTTTCAACAAATGAATAACACAAAACTCTGCTGGCTCCAAACCCCAACCTAACTTGAGAGAACAATCTAGCAAAAATACTAAACTAATATTAAGAATAAAATCTTTATGGAATTTTTATAAAAGTACAATGTTCTCACCCATAAAAAGCATACATATTATAGTATGAAAGTATGCTGATATAAACAGCAGTGTAACATTATAAATATAATGGCATTAGTTTTATAGATTACCAACCATGCCTTTCTGCCTACAGAATTCTTATATTTCAGCACTTCTGTTGCAGATTGGAATGTAAGTGAACATATGGTCCCATTTCATTACAATAATAACAATAGAAATAGTATTTTATAGATCACATTCTATGATTTATAACTTTAATGTGTCCTTTTCAAAGAGAAAATTAATGAAATCTAAAACACAAAAAAATACATATACATCCTTAAAAGACCTTCCTCTACTATATAAAAATATGGATGTTGAAAATCTTCAACTGTTAATATGAATTCTTTATAAACTATGGCACAAAATGAATGAAAGTTTAAACCTATTGAATATATGTCATGCATCTCATATTTTAAGTGGATGTTTACACTGTATAACATGAAAAAAATTACACTGCCCAAATCTGACATCAATTAAAGTGCTCTGCTGCCAATCCTGTATAGATATAACAAGACAAGAGGAAAAAAACAGTCAGCCATCTGGAGCGCAGTAGGTTAATGCACTATCTTGACATTTCTAACAAGTATAATTAAGGGCAAAAACAGTTTTAAAACAGCACTCTCAAAGGAGTCTGTTATTTAATGTGTATCTTTGGGAAGAAAAAAAAAAAACACGAACCTAACAAAACTACAACGCTGTAGATTCCTTGGATTATTTCAAAGTTGGAACATATTTTGGACTAATATTAGATATGTTAGCAAATTCTCAGTGTCAAGGAAAATAATGAGTTGAGTTTTCAGGAGGAGTAGGATATGGTCCTATGCATTAAGAAAAATGTGAACTCACAAGACAAGTGCTATGCATATAATAGTAAGAACTAATCTCATGTCTAAAAGCATATATAGTCACAAATTATATTAACATATAACATCAACAAACCTAAAAATAAATTAACTGACTCTTAATATTGGGCAACATTTATGGTGACTGAATGTAGAGAAATGGAAAGCTGACTTAAATCAGTGTCCGTTATATAGGGCTGCTAGATTATGCAAGTGATTATTTTCTAAATTTTATAATATATATTACATAATTGTTTTGAAGATATAAACACAAATTATACTGCAGTATATCAAATATATATTTCCACATATGATGCATAATTACTGCTTGGTTATTTTCTTTGACAACAACATGTTGGGAGCAAATCCAAAGCCTTAGACTTTTTAGACAATTAGCCCCACTGAGCAGCATTCTCCCCCTCTGATTTGTGAAATAGGTTCACACTATATAGTCCATGATCTCCTCAAAATCTCCTTCCTACCAGCTCTGCATACTGAGTGCTGAGAACACAGGCATCCAACACTGTTTGAGATACATCTCTGACTTTAGTGTAATGTGTGACACTCCATGTATACGTACTATACTAACCCTTAAATGCCACCAAAGTAATAATTATTCCCATTTTACAAATTAGGAAACTGAGCTCCTTACATCTAGAACCTTATCTGAAATTACAAAGGTAACTGTCAGTGTCTGGACAAAACACTGAATCAAAATACATACACAGTTAAGGTCTTGTTTCTCTACGAGGCCCGTTTTTCAATGAGAATCTGTATCCAATAAACTTAAAATTTTTCTACTTTTCCTGTTTTCTGCTGTGTGACAATCAAGAATACCCTTGTATGTCTCCTCAGAGGCCTTCAAGAGTCTGACATATTCAGAGGCAGATGCTCACAACTAGCCATTGAACTGATCATGGGGTTCTCAATGGAGGAGTTAGAGTGAGGACTGAAGGAGCTGAAAGGGTTTGTGGCACCATGAGGAGAGCAACAATACCAACCAACCACAGCTCCCAGGGTCTAAACCACCAGCCTGGGAGCACTTAGGGAGGGATCCAGGGCTTCAGCTGAATAAGTAAGAGTGGAGGGCCCTGCTGGGCATAGGTGGAAGATGAGATCCTTGACCTCATGAAGCCTGGACACCCCAGGGGGTGGGAATTTTGAGGGTGGGAAAGTGGGAGTGGGGGGTAGGTAGGGGTTACATCCACAGAGAAGAAGGAGGAGGGGTAAGGGGATAGGGGGTTCCCGGGTGGGTGGGGGATGGGGTAAGGGGACAACATATGAAATGTAAATAAAATATCCAATAAAAAAATATACAAAAAAAGAATACCCTTGTATATTAAACATACCATGTCCTTAAATATTTCATTATTTTTCTAAACAAGTCTTTACATCATGGATTAGCCACAGTAAGTTTTATAAATTTAGGATTCATCCTCCACATTACTTGGTAAAATATCTGTTGTTCAGTTTGTGATAAAAATTGTGTTCCTAGAGGTGTAGTAATAAAACTTTAGGTTGGAGAAGGGATTTTCTCCTTAAATTTAATTTTTAATTTTTTAAACTTATATATCCATCTATTTCCTCCTTCCAACTCCTCCTGTGTACCCTTCCAGCTCTATTCAAATCCATGGCACCTTTTTCTTAAATGCTGTGTTGTGTGTGTGTGTGTGTGTGTGTGTGTGTCCACATTTTCCTATATATGCTTTCATGTATGACTACTTGGTATTTGACAACCAATTCGTGTGCTCTTCCATGGGATAGACTATTTCTCCCTAGAGAAGAATATTTATTTACTGCAACAAAGATTTCAATAAAGAGAACCATTTTGTGAGATATATCATAGAAATTACTAAACTTAGAGATGCACATCTTCCAGCTAATTTGTAGCAATTCAAACAAAATGCTATGCATCATTACTGCTAAATGTGCCAACAAGTTTTTCAACTAATCTAAAACATTGGAAAACACTCACTAAACTATCTCAGAGAATTTTTAAAACTGATATGATTTCACATCACAGGACCAGAAAGTGAGATTTAAACAAATAGTAAGAGATGAAACAATATTGTTTCTTCAGAAAATAATTACTTATTTAGTTTAACTAAAATCTTGGTCCTTAGAGAACCAATCTAAAGTATTCATATATAATATGTTCTCCATACCAAAAATTTGTGTACTAAATAAAAGTAAAGCCTCTGAGTTTTTAGAAAAGTATATTGTACATATAACGGATGATTATTCTATCTATAATGATAGTAATTTCAAAGAAAACTTGAGCCCTTATAATATTTTTGTTTTCATGGAAGCAAATAAAACTTATATATTGCTTTTATATTTTTATCTCAGCAAGTGAAGTTAATTTACCCAGTAAAAATGTACTAAGTATCATCTATGTACAAGGCACTGGGAACATAAAGACAATAAGGACACATGACATCACTTGTTGAAGAAACTAAGACAGGTATTTGTTTGTCATTTGTATATTTGTTCAGTTCTTTGGCTTTATTTTTTTTATATACTATGCTGACTCAGAAATCCTCCTTTCTTAAACTCCCAAGGTCTGGGATAACAGGCACACACTATCACAACTGTTAAGAATGACATTTTTAAAACAGGAAAATTATTAATAAAAATGTCCATGTATTAATCTCAATATTTCTGTTCATAAGTACTCAACACAGATTAGAAAAAAATGAGAAAAACTTGCAGATCTATCTTTGTGACAATTATAATGAAAGAAAAACAGAATTATAAAATAAATAGTATTATTATAAAGGATAAGCATTTGTAGGCAGGGTTTATTTGTAGAAAAAAAACAGGTGCTAATGAGAAAAATACAGGTCAAGATGAAGGTCCTTGCATGCCAAACTAATTACTTTTCACTATTTCTTGCAAACTGAAGTCAAAGAGTTACATGTTCATGCAAATACAAAAGGCAAACATAAAGCAAAGCACAAAGGAAATAATATGTGACTTTTGCTGGTATTTACATGAAAGAGATGGTAGGCTGAGGTGGTTTGAATAAAAATGGACCCTATGCCTTCTGTATTTGAATGGTTGGCCATTAAAGAATGGCACTATTTGAGAAGAATTATAAAGTGTAGCCAAAACCAGGTACAGTGGTTCTCACTCTTCCTGCTGACTGTATATTCAGATGTAGAACTCTGGGCTACTTCCCCAGCACCATGTCTGCCTGCATGTTGCCATGCTTCTCTCCATTATAATAATGCACTAAACTTCCAAACTGTAACCAGGCCCCAATGTTTTCCTTTATAAGGGTTACCTTGGTCATGCTGCCTCTTCACAGCAACAGAACATTGACAAGTCATAAGCCAAGTTAGAAAAGTGACAATGGAACAGAAGGCTATTGAACACTGAGAATGGAGAAGAGGAGATAAATTTTGGAAATATTTTACCATGTAAGATTATCAGACAAAAAGAAAGTGCTAAAATGCTTATCTGCTTTGCATTATTTTATGTCACTTATAAAAGCATATTTATGCTGTAGTTTTCTATATTTAAAAGTAATCTACTAGGTTTTAAAATTTCATCTATTTTTAAGAATATATATACTTTTAAAAGGTCTTCATGAATTATATTAATATCAGATAAGTTCTCCATTATAATGTTATCCTGGTTCTATAAATAGCATTACATATTCTTGTATGTTATTTTTCATATGTATAAAAATTGTTAAATTCAATAAATTCAATTAAAATGTCTATTCTGCTACTATTATAACTGGACAAATTCAAGAAAAATTTATATACTTATAGCCCTTATTTATTTCATCTAGAATTGTAGTTTTTTCATTAGTCTATCCCTGTAGCTTTCAGAATGTTCTAAATTTATATGTAGATTTTATAAATCTCATTATATATTTATTCTGATCAATTTATACCTTATTAATATTATGAATGTGTTCTTTTTCACTGTTCATTTCAAAGAAATGCCATTAGTATATTCTCACTTTAGCAATGAGCATGTAAGTATTTAGTTATCTATTGACTTTATCCTCCTAACTTTCAGAATTAACACATTCAGCTAGAAAATAAGTAAAAAGCACAAATGGATTCGGGATTTTGAATTTCTATTCTAGCATGATTATCTTCAAATATATTTCTTAAGTTTATTTTCTTGGTTATTTCAATTAATCTTCATAAAAGGTAATAGAAATTGAGGTGTCACTGATATTTCAGTTACATGTTACACTTGGTTTATATTCCCCAATAGTAGTTGGTGGCTGCTTAGAAAAGAAGAATCAGTGTCTGCTATGAACTAGTCCCTATATAGGTTGTACAGTCTGCAGTGGTCATTCCTGAACATGTACATATGAGCTAAGATACATAGACTCAATAGATTATTCATGTGTTTGTGTGTGTGTGTAAGGTTAGTAGTTCTGGTTTCCATTAAATACATTAAAATTTTCCAGGGATATCTGATAGACATTATGAGAACTATTTTGGAAATGTACATTTAAATATATTTTAACTGTCTCAAATAGATATTATGTCTAGAAATTGCTTTGGAACTTTCACTATTACAATAAACCTAGTCTATCATTTTTCAAGCAATATTTGGAACTTCTTGTAAATAGGTGGCTGATTATTATTCTGGAGTGTTCACTCCTTGCTGTAAACATGAAATAATTTACAGCCATAAATGATGTAAAAGAACTTGCAGAAGTTCCAACAAGTTATATAGCATATGCTCTCAGAAAGCATTCACATTACACTCATGTAGGATGCATCCGAAATGAAATAGCAAGGCTTTTCAATCTTGCCTTAATTTAAAAACAAAACCAAAACAAAACCATCCTAAATTCAAAAGGATACGTGCTGCTTCCAGTTCATTGTCTGGTGACAATGTGCATACCTTTCATTTCACTGGAAATATTGAAAATTCATATACAAAGGCTCTTGCTTTGTTTCTTATGGTATCACCCCATTGCCACACACCAGAGAGATGCAATGAATACTAGCGAAAGAGAAAATGAGCAGATACAGGCAGCTTTGTACTAGCTGAAAGCTTATTATACATTCCTCTGTCTGCATCTGAACATTTTCTTGTCTCTCATTTAACATTAGAGAGAATAAATAATTAATTCCTCTAAAATATATAAGTCCAACTAATTAAGGCTATACTACTTAGTACAATACCACAAACCTTAAAGCCATGTCATAACAGTTAAATAAGCACTGGAGAAATAAAAATATCTTGATTTCTACTTTTAAATCTTCTGAAAAGATTATAAATCCTAGGCTTACACATTGAAATTTGGTGCCTATTAGTTGAATATTATGAAACAAATAATTAATTTTGAATGATTTGTATCAACATATCAGACACTGAGTCCCCACGAGTAGCTTACTAAAGGACAGGTAGTAGTAGGTATCCGGTGAAGAGCCATATTGAAATAGGTATCAAAGCAATTCCAATTATCTTTCACATTTTGGGCTCTTATGCCCTACACTGCATACACAAACATGTTCATGGATTTGGTTTTGGTCTGTATTTGTTTTGCATCATTTTGTTCTTACAGTAGATGCTAGCACTTGACTATGTATTGTATTTCCTTCTAAACATTCCAGTTACAGCCAGTTTGCATCTATGTATGATTTCAAAATGTCATTTAAATAAATCTAGATTCATTTAGGTTAATTCTCAGACAAGTACTAAAATTGCCATATTTCAAGTATTTCTATGATGTTCTAAAGCTTGTAAGGTTTGAACCATTTCAATCCTTAGATCTGATTATCTCACTTCTCAGATTCATTGGATATAGTTTTAAAATATTAAGCTCTAATTCACCCACACTGAGAAATATTTTTGTACTTTCTTTGCTTATCTAATCTTTACTCATTAAAGAGTCAGCTTAAATATCACTTCCTCAGGGAAGCCTTCCCTATCCTCCCAAATGAGGCCTCTCCTAATCTGCTGGATGTCTCCTTTAAGCACTTAGGATAATTAAAATGAATATTGGTTTTATATCTGACTCCCTATCATCCTGAGCACAAAGACTAGACATTCTCATTTAGAATAGTCTGTTCATCCAATATTCAATCAAAATACATATTCAGTAAATAAATATACAAAAATTTATTCTGTTTTAATTATGCAACATATTTATTTATAGAAAAGAAAGCCACATGGCCCATGTTGTCATATGTTACAAAATATGGCCCAAGCCTAATCTGAAGAATATTACAATGGAAATATTTTGACATTTTAAGCCAAAGCTAGAGCCTTGCTATCAGTTCGAATTTGGATAAAACATGTTCTATCATGAGTTTAATTACAGTATAGTTTCACTAACTGATTAAATAAGAAAATACGTCATGCTCTACCAGCATTTCAGAGAAAAGCTGAGGAAAAAATAAAAATTTTAATTATCGGAGAAAGCTATCTTAAACAATGGAGAGAAAAACTAATCAAAATACATGGACAAAATTTAAAATGTAGAATACAATATAAATGAGGTTCATAATTTTAAGTTAATAAGCCTTTCTTAAAGAAAACTGCTATGATGCATTCATTTGGTCCCTCTTATTCACCTGAGGCAGACAGCAAAACAAAAGATTGTATTCTAAACCTGCTGGCTGCTTGTTTCAGACCTTTGTCTTTTTGTTTTTTAACTAATAGCA
The DNA here is from genome assembly GCF_004785775.1 of Grammomys surdaster. Lineage (NCBI taxonomy): Eukaryota > Metazoa > Chordata > Mammalia > Rodentia > Muridae > Grammomys > Grammomys surdaster. The sequence goes on from NW_021604563.1 coordinate 4,701,511, forward strand.
TTTCATTTCAAGTTTGCCACATAAAATCCATAGCACAGTAATATAGGCTAAACATGGCAAATTAGGTTTGAGGGTTTTTGCTTTTTCCCATGCATGGCACTATTCTATATTTTTCCATCATTTCCTCTAACCGGTTAAAAGATGAATGAAGCCATTTGTACTTTTGTTGGTTTCTATACCTATTTTTTGTGCATCATTAGAATCTCTGATTTGTGATGCAGAGGAAATATCTAGTATCAGGGAAAGGCCTTAGCTATGGATTAAAATGAATAAGAACATAGGCATAAATAGAATTCTATCAATACTATTGCACCTATTATTTTCATATATCATATAAGGTGACACCAGTAATGTATTCATTCTTGTGCACAACTATACAAGCTGAAGCTACTCATAATCATTTTAAAAGCACAATTCTTCAACTTCAAAAATAAATCTAGAGCTAGTATACAGATCTTTACTTAGTTGTCAAAGTAAGCACTAAACATTTAAATCTATAATATATGAAGTATCATAAATGCTCGGTGCCTTATCCTTCATTAAACATCACAAACCAGAAGAGCTTTCAAAACACAGAATCAAGAAAATACTATATTCTTAGATGCAATTAAGCTAGCCTAGGTGTCATACCTACTTAGATAAATAGCAAATAATAAATGTATCATGATGGGTTGAGTAGTAGTACATTCATAATACTGAAGGAAGGTTTACAGCTATTTCTTAAAAGTAAAATCCTAAAATAGAACATGGTAAGACATAGATATTAATGGTTGTACTTAAAAGTATCTTTGGAATGAATATATGTGAATAGATTAAAGGGAAATGGCAAATTCTCTAACAAAAGTTACACTATGATGATTAGGAGTGTAAAACAGAAAAAAAAATCTCCATGGCCCTGCTAAATATAAATTCTGTGATGGTTTCAATAAGAATCGATTAGGAGATGTGGCCTTGTTGGAGACAGTGTGTCACTGAGTAGTGAGTTTTCTGGTTTCAAAAGGTGAAGCCAGTGTCCCCCCCACCTCTGCCTCCTCCCTCCTGCCTCCTTTCATACTGTCTGTTGATACAGATATAGAACTCTCAGCTTTTTCTCTAGCACCATGTCTGCCTGCATGCTTCCATGCTTCCTTGCTTCCCACCCTGACAATAATGGAGTAACCCAAGCATGTCCCAATTAAATGCTTTCCTTTATAAGAGTTTTCGTGGTCATGGTGTCTCTTCACAGTAATAGAACACTGACAAAGACAAAAATATAAAATGATACTTAAAATCAAGATTGATGGTGGAAAAAATTAAAGATTGCAACTTGTTTAATACTTCTGTATATAAAATAAGTGCTCTAATAAACTTTAAGCATATATTGCAGTTTATTTGAGTCTACAATAACATGGTTAAATTTTCAAGCAATAACAATTGCTTATGAGTGTTCAAATCATGAGAAAAATATACATACATGAGTCATTAACAGAACCTACAGTACATTTTCATCCTCATTTCTACAATCTCACCCCTAAAAATTCTAAAAAAAATGCAAAATTAATGCCTTCAGGATACTTTAATGTAAACACAAGGTCTCCTCTTACCCAAAGTACTCTACGACATTTCTGGTTATTTGATCTACTTGTTTTAATCATGTGCCTGTTTGGATATGTGTACGTATGTGCAGTTTCCTGTGAAGACCAGTAGAGGGTGGTATATCTCTTAGAGCTAGAGTTATAGGCAGATATAAGCCACCTGATGTAGGTGATGGAACACAAATGTGAGACCTTTGCAAGAACAGCAAGTACATTTAACTGCTAAGTTATCACTGCAGCCCCAACTTTATTTATTTTTTAATATTCTGCATTTGCATAAGAACTAAAAGGCTACCTAAGTATCTATCAAGCAATAGAAATGCTCTTATATTCTTTTGGATGATTGTATGTTCTAAGTAACTAGTGCAGGTTCTGACAATATAGTATTCCAAATTCTGTGATTCATTAGCAAAGATTTTACCAGTTGTCTGTAACTCTTAACAAATACTAGATGAGAAAATAGAGACAATGGACAAATTAGAGTGAATAGCAAAAAAATAATAAGATTACTATCACTTCAAAAAATATTGAAGAAAAAAGAAAACAGTACCACTAAGTCTTGGCTCTATATATATGATACGCATCTCAGAAGAAATCATCTATAAGTGAATAAACTGGAAAAATAATGATCATATTTTAAAGAATTAAAGCTATTTTACGCGCATTTAAAGTATATTGTAAAAATTCAGAAAGCCATTATCCAAAAGATAAAGACAAAAGGGAATAATGTTCCACGAAATATTTCTGATAGTCAAGGAACAACAAATTATAGTTTTGCTAGCACTTAAAGAAGTTAAGATTTAGCATGCCAGTCTCTCTGACTTGCCCTCATCCCCAAAACTCTGGTGAGGAAAAAAAAATCTTGTCACTATCATTTATCATCTACGAATCTCTCAACCAAGAGGCTCTGCCCTTTAAGACTCTTCAACAAAGCAGGCTAAGGTAAAAGCATTTATCATAATCTTTCTCTATTCCCTATCTTCCTTCACCCCACATAAAATGTAAAAAGAATTATCAGCAAGACAGACATGAAAATTACTTTAAAAGCTTAATGTTGACTGGTTTTACGTAAATGGTCAATTCACTTTCAAAAGGCTCAAAATGCCTCAAATTGTCAGAGTTCAACCTGTGTATCCATTGATTCAGCAAAAGCCATTACAATTTCTGCTATAAAAAAACTGCACATTGTTAGACATCATCAAAATACAGGCTTGAAAGATGCCCACAAAATCTATAGGCATCATATCCCTAAGTTATATAATTCAGATTAATGTGGGAGAAGACAAAATATGAGTTGACATAACAATTAAAATCAAATGATAAATCTCCATATCATAACTAACATTTTTATTTAAAATTACTATAGGAGAAGTGGAAAGAAGAGCTCAGTCCTGTTTTCTTTCTATAAATTACTAACCTCACACTATACCATGATAAGAGAAGAGGTTAATGCTCAATAAGTCATCCACATATCTTTATTACTGTTTTGTTTTCAACGACAAGGTATCACTATATAGCTCAGAGATGTGTGGTACTTCTTACATAACTCAAACTGTCCTCTAATTGGTCATTCTAATGAATGGTGGGGTAAAAGACAGCATTGCAGCATGTTTAAATCATGTATGTCTAAAATTATTCAAGAGGTAAATGGGAATGGAACAGCACAACTTATCTAAGGTATAGATATTTAACATTATTTCTGAAATGTAGCATTTGATTGGCCATAAATGCATAAAAATAAATGTACACACCCTGCTATTCAGTGAGTAACTACAAGTGTAAGGCACTTTGCTAAAGAATTTTACACACAATATACATAGCACTTATAACCTGAATTAGAAGCATTGCCACCAACTTTAGAAATGAAGGGACTAAACTGAATCACTGGTAGCCTCACAGTTACTAAGAAGTAAAGACACTGAAAAGCTTGAGAAAAAGGAAATAGGAAGTGTGTAGCAGCTGGAAGATCTGGAGATGGGCTAAGAAATGTCATTCCCTAGACTTCAGACAACTATTGTACTCATTAATTCACATCAGCTACAATTACCTGCACTGGATTCTCACAAAATCAGGCCCATTAACAATGAATGAAGAGGAAGAGAGAGAGAGCTCAAGAGTCCCTATACTTTAACTCTGCATTAGTGGCTATAGATAGATTCTGGAAAAGGAGGAAATCACTGTCTTTTGCTGTGTACCTTCTGCTAAGCACAATAGGCTCCACTGACTTTGCTTAAAACCTGTGGGTTTCATGTATGTGCCCAAGGCCGAACCACAGTATTTGAATCTACATTGACTTTCAAACTACTCAAATGAAAAGGCAACCAAGCTGGCTAATATTCTAAATTTATAAATAGCTTCATTTTAATACCCTGCTCCTGCCAGTAGGTATCCTTGGGTTTAGCTAAAAGGACTAATGTTATTTCAACCATGTTGTCAATATAGTATCTATCTGAAATGGAAACAATATATATTAGAATAGAGGTGTGCTAACTAAATATCTCTGAAAACAAAAGTCATCAATTAATAATGTTCTGCTTATAAAAGACAAATGGAAGCAAAGCATCTCTCATTTTAGTTTGGAGGAAACTCATAATGCTGTCCAACAATATTTACAGTATTTTCTAGTTTAAAAATCTAGAAAAAAACACAAAAAATATGACAGGAAGACAAAAATCTTTTTAGAAGGAGAGTTTTTGCCACTAAAAATGTTTAATGATTAACTGCCTCCAGGATAAGTGGGACCAGCCCACACGTAAAACCAGATTAATGACAAGCTGAGAAGAAATCTGTTTTCCTTACCAAAGAGTTTTAAGATAAATCTTAAAGTATTAGTTTTCACACTTTATAACTACCACAGAATTCCAAGCAGAATGTTAAAACCTCCTAGCTTTTAAGAGCTCTGGCTTGTATAATGAATGTTGTGTTCGTTGTTTACAGTGAACGGGTGTTAGAGAGGGCTAATACATTGGTAAGAAATAACATTCCCACCGCAGTAACAAGGAAATTTCCCTGGGGGTGGAGAAGACCTGTGTGTCAAAAAACCCTTCTACAATTAATTGGGCTTATATTCTGAAAAACCCAGTTGAAATCAAGCAATCATCCAACAGTGTGTGTTTAGAAACTGGACTAAAATCAACTAAACACCTAGAACTTCAGTCTTTGTACCTCACAACAACAAATATTTGACTACCCATATTTATAAATGAGGCTTATATTTTATGTAATTTCCTTTTAATGAAAATGTTTTTTTCAAAAAGAGTAAAGTAAATGAGTGAAGAATATTAACATTTAAAACATGTCATGACTATCACACCTTTAAATTCTGCATTTAGCCTAGTTTCCTTCATGAAAAATAAGCCACTCTACCTATGTGAAACTTACATGTAATGGAAAAGAATACATTGATGGTGATTTAAATAGTTTAAATGCATTTTCATTTTGCATATATGGAACCAGGAATTATGAATGGACATCTTATCTGCTAACTGATAGAGCAGCTCTGAATTTCATCTTTTACTAGTTTTAAAATATGGTTGATAATACAATTAATGAAATAGTACTGCAAAAACAATATTAAAATTCCATATCTGGCATATCTGAAGGGTTATATATTCTCAGGGAGTTATAAAAATGTATTTAAATGCTATTCTGCTGCTTATATTGTCATTTTACAAAGTGATTTAGCCTCTTCCAGCCTACATCACAAATCGCTGGCAACCAACCTCACAGGGTGATGTCAGGACTCCCTGCATTGAGAATTCAATGCTAGTTTTCTTTTCCTTTTCAAATGTTCTCAGATATTTGTAAAACCCTTTCCTATCGACATATTATTGACATGTTAAGTGGTGAAAGCTTTCACAAATCCACTGGAAGAGGATGCCTAATGTTCTCTATGAAGCAATGCTGTTAGCCCACTCGCAGCTACCATACTGCAGAGGGAGGGAGGGAGGGAGGGAGGGAGGGAG
>NW_021604563.1:4707449-4755819 GCF_004785775.1 Grammomys surdaster
TTTTATACTAATTTACAACTTTACCTCTGTATAGTCAACTTTTACTAAAACAAAATCTCTTATAGTACAATATCAATCATAACCTCTACAAAGTTTAATGTTTACTAAAATGGAAAAATTAAAACACCAGTACAAACTTGAGGGAAGGAAGAAAGGGATGATAAGTAGGAGTCCCTATACTTTAATACTGGCCATGAGTATATCAGCCCTTCCAGCTAGCAAAGACTGTTGCCTTCTACTTCCACCAAAGTATTTATTTCTTTTAAATACAAGGAGGCATTCTTCATTCACATGTGGATTCAAATTTGATTTATGACATTTACTAGATGGGTGATCTGAATAACATAATCACTTTACCAAGATTCATTTCATCTCTAAAATGGAAGCACTCCATAACCTATAGATCATTACTGCAAATACTCCACAAAATCCTTTTTGCAAATAACTAGTTGATATTTAATATATGTCAGTTTCCTCATATGGGACTGTTAAATTGGACATTTTGAAGAAATTCTCATTTATTTTAAATGGCCCAGCTCTGTTCAATAGAGTATGTTTGTATATGTTTGCTATTTAAAAAGTAGTTACCACAGGATATAAGAAATCTGTAACAGAAGTGTTCTGAGAACATAAGAAATGATATTACAGTGGAAAGAAGAGACTGAATGGGAAGCAGGGATGAGACTGGACCATTAAGAGGATTTCAGGCAAGAGGACAGTTTGTAAAGGAGGAAATGATAAACTCTGGCAAAATGTTGTAACACACTGGAAAATCATGAATACTGGACTTAAGTGTTGCGTGCATGGGTTGTGGGAAGTGGCTAACAGGGAAGAAAACTAGGGCAAGCAGTGATAGTGAAAAGGTGAATTTTGCAACTAAGCTGTCTTATTGTTCCATGCTACAACTAGACAATAAAAAAATGTGATGACCTTTATATTCATGGTGGCATTCTGGAGGCACTTAGGTTGGGTAAGATCTACAATAGAAGGAACCAGTTTTATTTATTTTCCAAGTCCTTTCTCAATTTGTGTTAATGAAAAGTAACATGAAAAGGTTAACATTAGAAAAGAAAAATAATGCATGAAATTAGAAGGAGAGAGTGGGAGTGTGCCTAAAATACAAGTCGCAAAGGACCTGTATCACATTATCCATCAATAAAGAGAAAGGGAGATGATTTTTTTTTAATTTTTATTGGATGTTTTATTTACATTTCCTATGTTGTCCCCTTACCCCATCCCCCACCCACACAGGAACCCCCAATCCCCTCACCCCTCCTCCTTCTTCTCTGTGGATGTAACGTCTATCTACCCCCCCCCACTCCCACCTCCCCACCCTCAAAATTCCCACCCCCTGGGGCATCCAGCCTTCATGTGGTCAAGATTCTCTTCTTTCACCTATGCCCAGCAGGGCCCTCCACTCTTACATATTCAACTGAAGCGCTGGATCCCTCCCTAAGTGCTCCCAGGCTGGTGGTTTAGACCCTGGGAGCTGTGGTTGGTTGGTATTGTTGCTCTCCTCATGGTGCCATGCCGCAAATCCTTTCAGCTTTCCTTCAGTCTTCACTCTAACTCCTCTATTGAGAACCCCATGATCAGTTCAATGGCTAGTTGTGAGCATCTGCCTCTGATTTTCAATCTAGAGACAAGATGAGTGATCACTGTTCAAAATCTGAAGCAATTGGTTGTGATTAGTGAAACTTTCAAGAGAATATAGTTTAAATGATTACTGGGGCTTCTATTTGTCTAGGTTCATTCCTATGCAAAAATACCTAAGCCAGGGAAAGTTTACAAACAAAACTGAAAGGTACAGACCAATAAGTTATGTTGGGTCAGCATGCAGTTATACCTCAGTGGAGGACATGTGAGAAGAAATCATCATACTGACCAAACAAACTAGGGATCTAGGGGGAGAACTGTCTCACTCTTGTAATAACACTATGTTGAGGTAAACTCTTTCTAGGATCACTCAAGAACTTCCTTAATCCTTTGTAAAGCAGGGATTCAAATGTCTTTAAGGTCCTTCTTCTAGGATTCCTTATATGTCAGTACCACTTCTCAAAGTAACCATGCTAAAGACCATTATTCCTACTATACATAAAACACTGGCAGACACTCCCAACCTATGCAAACTAAGGCAGGAGCTTGAAACATTTTCTAAAAGAAATAACACAGGGCTAGCCAGATATCTGAGCAGGTAAAAACGCTTCATGCAGAAGGTTGATAACCTCACATCAATCCTCAAATTCCTCAACAGAAGTAAAGAAGCAACTCTGAAAATCTGCCCTCTGACCTCTGTGCCATCACACAGAAGTGCTATACTCACATACACATAAGCACATACATCACAGTAGCAAATAAAAAATTGTTAAGGAAGCAGCATCAACAGAGGCATTATTACTGATAAGTAATATCTCCATTCTCTTACATGACATGTAAAACAAAGAAACTGACATCTCTAAAAAATGAACAAGCAATGATAGGAAGAAAAGGTTCAAATAGAAAGAAATCCACAAGAATAAACTTACTGTAAAACAAAAGGTCTATAATGAATCTGGGCTTTATTCCACATGGGCAAAGACAAGAAGTCAGGTAAGATTATGATTTTCTGATAATGTCTTACCAGAGAAGCATGCACTCCTCCATGAGGAGGTGCTAGAACTATTTTTAGTGTACAATTTCATCAAGAAGCCAGGGATAGAAAATAAATCAAGGCTTGAGTTCTACACTGCCAAAACTAGTAGCCTCTGGTCACATACAGGAACCTACTACTTGAAATGCAGCTAGATGGAATTGAAATTTGCTATAAATATAAAATACACATCAGAGTTTGAAGAAAGAGTTAGTACAAAAATGATGTGATATATCTTTTCAATAATTTTCCATTGACTAGATACTGCAATAGTAATGTACTGGAGGTATAAAATTAAATAAACTGTATTATTAGCATGAACTTTAAATATTTCCTTTTATTTCTTAACCGTGGTTTCTAGAAATTTTTAAATTACATATGTAGCTTACATTATATTTCTTGTAGACAGTTCACTCTGCTGCAGATGAAATTTTTACGTTCCTTCTGGTGTGATATTCTATGGTAAGATTTCACTGTTAAAGTATAACAACTAGGTCTTGCATCTTAGTGTGAGAAATGCAAAAATCTAAAAACCGAGATCCAAACAAAGAAGATTGACACTAAATACTAAGCTGATATTAATTACTCAAAATACAAAAGAATGTTATATGCATCAACACTCATGTTGGGGAAATGAAATTTAAGTGCATTACTTAAAAGCTTTTGGATTGACAGGATAAAAGAAAAGTTCATGCCCAAGGTAAAATATTCTTTGCTGCAATTACATTCTCAAGTTAATGGTGAACATAATTTGACAAAAATTAGGTGTCTCATTGTTTTAGTAATTTAATTGATTTAGAAGACACTCCCCAGCATAGGGGAAAAATAAGTCTTCTGAAATTATAAACAGTAATCTGCCATTTTTCTCAACTAGACCAGAATTGGCAGGTTAACATGACCAGAGAGATCCTAACGTATTTTATTTCCAGAATACAGACAGAATACCTGAGTTATAAAATGTAGAAGCTACTTTATCCCAAATTATAGCTGAAAGGTGGATGTTTGGGCAAAAGGTTTTAGGAACAGAGAGGCATTCAGGTACAATGAAAAGAGAGATGGAAGCATTTAGGGAAAAGAGACGATAATTCTCTAATACTGAAGAAAGGCTTTCATACTAGACTCAGACAGACAGTTAAATCTAGCTGGCTTAACTTCAAACCCCCATGTTCCTAAAATATATATATTAAAATTGCCAAGTGAGTAATTTACAGCTGCTTCCTTATAAAGTATACCAGAATACATATTTGCAAAGATATACTTGTCTACATCCTTTTGCCCTGCTAACTTTGTCTCATATATCTCCTCTATGCAATTTATCTGAAGTAGTTCTACAAGAGCATATCTTACAAAATCTAACGCGGTGTATAATACCAACACGTTTTGCAATTTGAGGGGTTTCTTTCCTTCTAATTAACAAATGAGAGTTATATGCAGCTATTAGGATTCAGGCACATGGGTAAAATTTTGATGATAAACACCAGAATCCAAAATTTCTGTCAAGAGAAGCACCTTATCTGATAGTACATTTAAATACTGACTTAGAGAAATCCATTACAATTCTGTATAGGCTTAGCTCCAATATTAGAAACATGCCTCTAGGCTCATTTATACAAGAATTTCTTATTCAGCATCTCAGCTGCACAGGTTTCCACACAGAAATGAATAGGTACAAACGGTTAGGGCTTCATAATGAGTCAACATTAACATAATTACTTTCCATTTCATCTATTACGGTACACTGTTTGACTCTTTCTTTTCATTTCAATCATCCCTTTAGAACACCCACAAGGCCCTGTTAAAGAAATGAGACTTTAGCGGCTATGCTATAGAAATTGAGGTGAGCTAAATAGTTTTGTAATTTTCCCTTAGAAATGATCAAACATTCCACAGTAACAGAAATGGTATCATGTTGTACTACACTACAATATTTCTATCTCTTAAAATAATGTATACAATTAGATAACAACATGAAAGTTATTTACACTGCCATCACAAAATCTAAGTATTAGAAAAAAATCGAGCCTATTTTTGCTTTTGAACAAATAGACCTTAAACTTCCAAAATTGTACTGTATACCACAGTTATCCAAGGGACTATATACTCACTATAATTACGTTGCCACTGCTGAAACATTTTTTGTAGAGTATTTTTTGGTTGAAGGAACTATCTCCAGGGATAGTTTATCCTACAACACATTGCATTGCTTTGTATTTTAGAGCCAGGATATGATCAATTCAGTCACTCACTTATCAAACATAAGGCAAAAAATTTGCTATTTCCAAAGACTATTTCTATACTCAGAATATCAAGATTTAATACCAGCAAGAGTATTCAAGACAAACATTACTGGAGTTCAAATATAAGCACAGAGCTCAGCACAGAGGAACTAACCAAGCAGCTTACTTAAATTCTCAGTTAGAATCTCCCAAATTGAAACTTAAAAGAGCATAAGGTCAACTGCCAAGCACGTACTGAGGGAACCTGGTAAATAGAAGCATGTGAAATAATAGTATCATGGTATCACATAAGAATTAAGGGGTCAGTAGATAAATCTATCTATACTGTAGAAAACAAAATTAAAAAATCATATGTGCAAAATCTAAGAATGGGCACAGTTTTGATAATACTGACAAAAATCTTTCCAATAACACAATTATCCTGTATGTCTTTCTACCCAAAATACTCAAGGAATATTACTAAAAGAGAAACTAGAGTTCAGTGAAGACTCTGGCAAAACATTCTTTTAGATATGGCAGAGGCAAGGGTCTCATAAATTTACATAGTAGCTGTGTTTGCTTACACAAAACCAACAATACAGCACAGACTGAAGACCACACCCCTAGTTGAGCTATTTATTGACAGATGGCCTTAAAGGAGTCAGTTCTATTTATGGGCATGGTTCCTGGTAAGTTGACTATGCTGAAGTGAATGCTGCACACCCATGTGTATACGGGCAGCACTAACTGGACATATGGGTTATAAAAAAAAAAAAGAAAAAACCCCAAGAAGACTTCACAGATGTAACTTCCTTCTCAACAATGATTACTTGAACACAACCAATATAATTTGATAAGTTGACATGCCAACAAGGACAAGGGGAATTCCACATGGTCCCACCACTAGATGACTAGTTACTGGGGATTCTTGTCTACAGGGGTAGGGAAAATCAGTCTCCCTCAGGGACTGGCTCCCATATAGATTGTCTGTTTTCAAGTCCTCAGCCATATACTCATATATATACAAGAAAAAATTAATGGATGTGATAGGATATATGTGTTATTTATTTAAATATATATGTAACAATAAAAGAAGAATTCATGAATTTGGGAGAAGGGACATAGGAGGAGTTGGAATAGGGATTGAAGGGATGTAAATGTAATATCAATGTATGAAGTTCTCAAAAAAATAAAATAAGATTATCAGAGTTAAAAATGGAAGACTTGAAATTGGGAATAAATTGATGAACAGGAAAGAATGGGGGGGGAATAAATAGGTACTATGCATTTATGAAATTCTCAAAAATAAAATAAAATTGTGTATGATTAAGTTTCACTCATTTCTAAAAGTAGCATAGACATTTTTATAACTAAAATCCAATTCATCTTTATATTTAAAGACATTGAATCAAAATTTAAAGTAGCTGCTATTCTGGCCACAATAGAAAATGCTGAGGAGTTAGAGTGAAGACTGAAGGAGAGCTGAAAGGATCTGCGGCACCATGAGGAGAGCAACAATACCAACCAACCACAGCTCCCAGGGTCTAAACCACCAGCCTGGGAGCACTTAGGGAGGGATCCAGGGCTTCAGCTGAATACCCCAGGGGGTGGGAATTTTGAGGGTGGGGAGGTGGGAGTGGGGGGGGGTAGCTAGAGGTTACATCCACAGAGAAGAAGGAGGAGGGGTGAGGGGATTGGGGGTTCCTGGGTAGGTGGGGGATGGGGTAAGGGGACAACATAGGAAATGTAAATAAAACATCCAATAAAAAAGGAAATGCTGCTTCCATCTATAAAGTGTTGATTAATTATCCTTATTTATGCATAGGAATGCCCAATCTTTTATGTGAATTTAGGAGATTTGAACTCAGATCCAATCCATAATGTGTTAAAATTCTAAAGTAGTTACTGAGTTTTTGCTGTTGTTGTTTTATTTTTAACCATGAGGATTCTTCATTTTACCTTGAATTTTTTTTAAAGCTGGACTTTTAGCTATACATATAAATTAGTAAGTAATAAGATGTAAACATGTTGAAACGTGAAGATATGTATAAAGATCATTTGGAAACTGGTCATTACCTAACATGCTTGATAGCTCATATGTTCATATAGACATTTTAATTAATTAAATGATAAAGCAATTAAAGACAAAAGAGAAAATAACCTAAAATACTAATTAATGTCTTCTTGATGACATCATTCGACTGACAAACCCAAGGAAAAGGACACAGTAGCTATGTACTTTTTTTTTCCTCAATTTCAACAATAATATCTCCATCTCTTATGTTAAATACACCTTTAATATTGCCTCAAATAAAATTAATAATGTACCTGTGATAGGAGGAGGAGAAAAAACAGAGCTATCATGCAAAATATTACTTTGCTGCTATTTTTTTCTATTCTGCAGTGAATATAAAGAATTAGTCCAGGTCAGCCTGATTAGTTAGCCTATCAGAGGAAAGAACAGTTAGTCATTAATTATATTCACTAAATTATGCAAAATCTGGGACTGTTTTGCTAATAAACTAAAGTATAACTAGGTATATAATTATATGGAAATCAACATGCCATGAGAATGGTCATTTATCATGAAAAATTCATTGCATATCCTACCAGCATTTTATGAGTACCTTAAACTATTGTTAACAAAAATTTCCTAAATTCATTAGATTATATAATCCTACCAGGAAGAAGTTAGATCATAAATTCATGTCTGGCTTTCAAGGTTATTACCATTGCCATGGGTAAAACCCCATCATTAACAACAGTGGAACAATTACAATAGCTAGGTTGCTAATCAGATACTGGGTTTGTCTACTACCTTTCCATGAACAAGAGAATCTCTTCTATGGATCTTTCTGATATAGCATTAGAATTGAATACATGATGAAAGAGGGATTACTATTTCTCATTGGGAAAGTTCTAAAATCATAAAACATGAATTTCCATGTAAAACAATAACCTTGTATGATCTTTAATGAACTTTTGCAGTCATCTCCAGGAGCCATGTAAGAGAGGAGATACTCTGTTCTTTGTTTCAGAGGGACATTGTTCACAGCATTAAATTGGTTTATGTAGTGAAAGCACTGAGAACCTAGCATGTAATAAATATTCATTATTACTGGTTTTTCTTCATTTCTAGGATATTTACTATGGAGCATATCAGTTCCCTCAAGACTATGTTTATAAAATTATTTTGTTTATCCTTTCACAAGAGTACTTTTTAATGTACAAGTAAAATGCCCCTGTTTCTCAGCAGATCAAAAAGGAAAATATAAAATTTTCCTTGAAATAGAGATACTGTGAGCTTACTTAATTATTCCTCATATACATTGTAGAGGAAAATAACTATAGAAAGATTTGGACTGACCTTTCATGCATGCAATGACATGTGTGCATCCATGCGAACATGTACACATATACATACATACAAGATAAGGAAGAAAACAAAAATTTTCAAGATAGAATATGGAAACTTGTATATTAGATGTTCTTTTGCATTATGTTGATTTTGATGTTAGACAGCAATATGTGACCATTTTCTTAAGCAGAATAATTATACATGAGTAATTATTAAAGGGAAAACAGAATAACTAGAAGCGTGAGGAGTGGAAGAATATGACAGCTATTTCAAAATAATTCTTTATGATACATCTCAATTTGTATGAAGCAAATAAAAAATACAAAATAATAAGAAAAAGTATATATATATATATATATATATATATATATATATATATATATGACAGTACAAACAACAGAAAGCTAAAGGGATGTGATCTCCACCTACAATCAATACTTCTCCCATTGTTCGCAGATCATATACAACCGTATGTTTTTATTCATCTCAAAATAATTTGACAAGAACTGTTATATAAAACTTCTAACATTTTCACTTAAAAATCATTTTATACTTTACTCTCTAAGGAGAATGAAAAATAAAAATTTCTAAGCCTAGAAAAGCTCTGGAATAACTGCCAAGAGCAAATTTATAAGGTTCTGGAAGGGTCGCTAATATTCATTCAAAAATATATTATGCTGCATATGTCATATTAATATCCAAGTACAAAGCTATATAAAAATACTTCTGTGGTCTGCTCATACAGGCTTGGCAATTAACTACCCAGAATATTTTGGTACTAGCAAGCCCAAAATCTTTGCCACACTAACTTCTTCTACAGGATATTTATTTTTTAATTTAAGTATTGGTCTGGAGAAAAGATGAATCTCAGTGGTAGAGTAGTTGCCTAGCAAATGAGAGGTTCTTGCTTTCATACTCTTCACACTTCTCCCTCTCCCTCTTGCATCTCCAACTCCCCTCTCCATCTCCCCACCTGCCCCTCTCCGTCTCCCTCTCCCTCTCCCCTTCTCTCTCTGTGTGTCTCTCTATTTATCTCATATATATATATATATATATATATATATGTATATTCATTTTCATATTCATGTGCTTCAAACACTAGTCCCTCATCCAAAAATACTCTATATATCACTTATGGCTAGATTATATTACATCTGTATTAAGGTCATCACAACTTGATTAACTGTAATAGTATTTGCCATGGCATTTTAACAAAGTATACACGGTGGGTAAGGCAAAAACAATATATGCAATCTGGGCTACAAAAAAAGATCTAAGGAAAACTGGGCTACATAGAAAGACTGAGTCTCTCATATACACAAACATATGTGTACATGCATGCACACATGTACAAAGATAGATAGAACATACACAAATGATCACAACACATAGAGATACACACACACCATGTAATTAACCAACTTCTAAGAAAAACATATCAAAAATTTCACTCATGGTCCAATATTCTCTAACAGATCTATTAAGGAAACACTATATGTGCACACACTATGTGTGTCCCATGAAGACTATAATGGACTAGAAAATGCATCACTTATGTACATCAGAATAAAACTTATTAATATTTGTGGCAATCATGATATAAAAGAAAACCTCCTATATGTCACTTGCATGAAGAAATAGCAAGCACAAGGATGCAAAATACTTAATAACTGGCTATAAATAACTGTTGCTGGTTTATAAAACTGCTGTACTATAGTTTTATTGTTATTATACTGAAAACTATTTATTAAACAAAAGTCAACTATAAAACAATGTTATGTGGAATTTTCATGAGTAATTCTAAAAGAAGGTACTGTTAGCAGTGAAGACAATAAATGTTATGCATGTTATAGACCTTGACAGACTTCTACTGAAACAGTATGTCATGGTGGTAGGTGGTGATATTAAATTGACCTTGACTAGGCCCAGTATAATGTAGTTTGCATTTTAGTTTTTAACAAAAAATATAGAAAGAATATAAGTTAAAAATATGTATACCTGGAAATATAAGTCTAGGTTTCTCTAAGTATACTGTAGGATATCCTTATAAGATTAAGACCAGCTAAAATATTGCAATAATTAATACATTATGGTACTGATCTCAATGAGACTGTTCCTAACACTTATACCTTTACTCCCAATGAGGATATTATTATTAAGAAGTGTTACTCTCCCAGATTTCTACTGTTCTTCCCTAAGAAGCCAGGATTGTGTTTTCCTGGTCCTTGAAATCAAATGTAGCTCTCTGGTATATTTTGGCCAAGGCAACATGAGTATGGTAGTGAAGGATGGTACTTCCTAAATACACAACAAGATGTCACTCAGTATCTCCTTCCTTTCACTATGTAGTGGAGTCTAAGATGATCCTCAAGCATAACATGAACCAAGGAATCTCTGCAATACATGAGATTTTGAGATTAACATTGAAATGTGTACTTAGCCATTTTCACTGATAGCACAATCTACAGGATATTTACATATGCACATGCAGATCTACCTCATTCACTGAGACTTTTCGAAAAGAGTCCTTTGGTGAGTGTTTATATTAATTTGCTGGATGGTTTTGGTTTGGTTGCTCATTTGTTGCTTTTGGAGTTTTGATTTCTAATATACCATAAATAGTGCTTCAGATAGTTTAGATGTTCTTAGGGTTTGGATGTCATATGTCTTTAGGTGTTGATCCCCATCTGAAGACAGTTTTAGAAGCTGTGGAATTTTGGAGAGGTTGAGCCTGACTTAAAGAGTGTGAGCTACTTGATGAAGAGCAATATGTGTGTGGTGGAGGGGAGTGGCTGATTAAGGGATGTAATTCAGCCTTCTACCACCACCCAATATCTCTGCTTCTTGGTTTGGTACCAAAAAAACAAACAGTTGCTGCAGACTCCCAGATTCACAGATGACGACGACCCAGCTGCCATGACTTCCTTGCCATAATGAACTTTTTCCTCTCAAACCGTGACCCAAAATAAATTCTTCTTCCCTTAACATGATTCTTTGTGGCATTTTATCACAGCAAGGAAAAAGTAACTAACACAGATGTTAAAGTACATTTAATTCTCACAAGTCTATAAGATATGCTCTATTCTTACACAGTTTTACAGATAAGGAAAGGGAACCATATGGGAATTAAACTGAAATTGTCCCCATGTGCCCACAAATAATAATGGCAAGGCCACACATGAGCCCAGCTAGGACTTCCCAGGCAATTCTTTTAATTGTCAAAGATAAATCTCTTCAAATTTTCAGAAAAAGAGCACACAAACAGGCAAGGAATTAGTAAATAATAATAGCTTTGAGGATGACAATTCAACAGAGAACTATGAGGACAAGTGGGAGCCACTATAAGGTGGGAAGGTGGGAAAGGCATCTTTAAGAAAGTAACACTTAACCTGAGACCCGAGAAACAAGAAAGAGCCATGCATGTAATGAGCCAAGGGGAGAGGTATTACAAGGAAAGGTAGGAAAGGGGATCATATGTATTTGAAAAAATAGCTATACTTCACTCATTTATTCACAAGTATCACAACAACCTCTCTGATTATCAAAAGGGAAGTAGACTGGAAGATTAGAAAACTCTGTGATGTAACAGTGGAATCAAAACTTTATAACAACTAAAACAAAAAATTCCCAAACTCATTAGATAATTATAAATGAATGTAATGATATGAGCTAAGATATGATATTGTAAGTTAACTCTGGATAATTAAACTTTCTACCATATCTTAATTTAAGTTACTTATCATGGGATTGTGTACTTTGATTTTCAAAGGGAGAAAGAAAACTATCGCATGGAAAAATTCACACCATTACCAATCAATAATCGCCTCTATCCATATATGATAAATATCAAATGAATACTTGTATCTCTACAAACATAACTCCTGTATTCTTTTGCCCATGATAGTGAAGTTTTCTACCAAACAAAGAAATATCTCACTGGCAAAAGAAAATGAAGCTGAAGTACTGAGAAATGCAGAGATGAAAAAAAATATTAGTTTTCTAGAAGCTACCTGACCTGGGATGCTGTAACCATTCTAATTTCAAATGGAGCATGCCACTCTTTGTAGTCTTCTGTCATAACATTTTCTCATTTTAAATCAAATTGCAAAGTAGCAGGAGATAGAAATCATATAAAGAATGGGTTTAGTCTGCAATACATCTGAAAGTATAAAGCACACTTAACACCAAAGCTTGTCTTTGTCTTTCTTTTTCTTTGTCTGCTATTGTTTTGTCCATCTCAAACAACTCTTTTCGTTTCTGTTAAATATTATCCATCCAGATCTTTTGAGGTATTCTTATTGTTTTTAACTTTACATGTAATATGAACTTGGATTATGGCTTAATAAAATATAACAGACAGAATAATCTTCCTTTGAAATAGCATCCTTAACTCTGTCAATCTGCTATTCACAATATCTCATAGAAGCTCTTGATTTTCTATCTATAAATACTTAGTTATTTCTTGTTTGCTCTACAATAATGTAGTCAAATGTTTTCAAAGATAAAATATAGCTCAAAAAAAACAGAGAAGGCATCTCATTTCATAAAGTGCTTATAATGCAAATATAAGGACCTGTGTTTGCTCTCCAAGACCCACAGCAAAAATCTGCTGGTGTCTATTTGTAATCCAGTTCTGGGAAAGAATAGATGGGAACAGTCAGACCAATATAATCAGTGAGCTACAGGCCAATAATAGGAAAAAACAATGAACAGTTCTTAACAAGAATAATACCTAAAACTGACTTCTGGACACCACACAAATGCACTCACATGTACACACATGTGCATACATATACATATTGATTGAGACAAGAACATAGAGAAACATGGACGCTAATTAGGCTTACTATATAGCTACTACATGTTAAACTGTTATGGGTATTTATTAAAGGTATAAGACTACATACTTTGATTAATATAGATTAGCAATTTCCTAGCTTTTTTCCCTGGAAATGTTCTGTTTTAATACATCACTATTTTTGTACAAATATTGAACCAAGAAAATTAGTCTACAAATGTGCTTTTTAAAATATGGGCTTAATAAAAATACATATGTTTCATACATCATTAATAGCTATTCTTTTTCAAATATTTAGTTATTTCCCATGTAATCCAAACATTAACTCATTCAGTACCTCGCATTGCTCTACTTTCAGCTCTAGAGCTCTACATGTGGACCAGATACTTTCTGTTCCTTCATTAAGAGAAAGTGGTTGGGACAAACGATGTAGTATAGTTTAATATGTTGTCACATCTGGCATGTGCCTGAATGTCTCAGTTAGTCTAAGCCAATCTCTTTAACTGAGACAAAGTGAGTGAATGAGAAAAAGAAAATGTTCAGTTTATATTGAAAAACACAGACTGACTATGACCCAAATGGCAGTTAGCTGACATTATCTAATAGAAGAGAAGGTGGGGAAGACCCTCGAATACTTGGGCACAGGGGAAAAGTTCCTGAACAGAACTCCAATGGCATATGCTCTAAGATCGAGAATTGACAAATGGGACTTCATAAAATTGCAAAGTTTCTGTAAGGCAAAGGACACTGTCAATAGGACAAAACGACAACCAACAAATTGGGAAAAGATCTTTACCAATCCTTCATCTGATAGAGGGCTAATATCCAATATATACAAAGAACTCAAGAAATTAGACTCCAGGCAACCAAATTACCCTATTAAAAAATGGGGTATAGAGCTTAACAAAGAATTTTCAACAGAAGAAACTCAAATGGCGGAGAAGCACCTAAAGAAATGCTCGGCATCCTTAGTCGTCAGGGAAATGCAAATCAAAACAACCCTGAGATTCCATCTCACACCAGTCAGAATGGCTAAGATTAAAAACTCAGGTGATAGTAGATGCTGGCGAGGGTGTGGAGAAAGAGGAACACTCCTCCATTGTTGGTGGGACTGCAAGATGGTGCAACCACTTTGGAAATCAGTGTGGCGGTTCCTCAGAAAATTGGACATAGCATTACCCGAGGATCCAGCTATACCACTCCTAGGCATATACCCAGAAGGTGCTCGAACATACAATAAGGACATATGCTCAACTATGTTCATAGCAGCCTTATTTATAATAGCCAGGAGCTGGAAAGAACCCAGATGTCCTTCAACTGAGGAATGGATTAAAAAAATGTGGTATATTTACACAATGGAGTATTACTCAGCTATTAAAAACAATGAATTTGAGAGGTTCCTAGGTAAATGGATGGAACTAGAAATTATCATACTGAGTGAGGTAAGCCAATCACAAAAGAACACACATGGTATTCACTCACTGATTATTGGATATTAGCCCAGAACCTTAAAATGCCCAAGATGCAACTCACAGGCCACATGAAGTCCATAAAGAATGAAGACCAAGTGGGGGTGATTCGGTCCTTCTTAGAAGGAGCAACAAAATACTCAAGGGAGCAAATATGGAGACAAAGCGAGGGACAAAAACTGAAGGAGGGGCTGTCTGAAGACCTTTCCACCTGAGTATCCATCCCATGTGCAGCCACCAAAGGTAGATGCTGATGTGGAAGTCAGGAAGTGCATGCTGATAAGAGCCTGATATGGATGTCTCCTCAGAGGTCTTCAAGAGTCTGACATATTCAGAGGTAGATGCTCACAACTAGCCATTGAAGTGATCATGGGGTTCTCAATGGAGGAGTTAGAGTGAAGACTGAAGGAGCTGAAAGGATTTGTGGCCCCATGAGGAGAGTAAACCAATCATTTCTAAAAAGCTCATTATCTGAAATAAAACCCCAAATACATGAGCCTATAGGGAGTATTTCATATTGACACCACATCAGTAGCATTAACCATTTAAACAACCATATATTACATTTATCTTGCTTCAGGTGGATATGAGGTATGAAAAATGCATATAAAATGTTAGTTATGAACATGACATGATAAAATCCATGACTCTGTATTCTCACATAAAATATTATTAAAATATAAATAATGTAGTGATATTAGAAAAGGATTCAATTGGCTGTGTGTATTCATAACAGCACCCAGGAGGCAGACTCAGGTGGCTCTCTATGAGTTCAAGGCCAGCCGACTCTACATAGTAAGTTTTAGAAAAGTCAGGATTATGTAGAAAGACCCTGTCTCAAAAATAGACAAAACAACCAAAAAAGAACAGGACTTTATGGGGCAAAACTTTAAAAGTTATAAATGTAAACCTTATATACATATATGTATGTGTGTTTACATACATATTAAGTGGTATAAATAAGACTAACCTTAAAAGACATTTTTATGAGTGAGGCCCTAGGTCCTACTCCTTGAACTGAGAAAAGAAAGTCATTCTGAAGGTACTTTGGAAGATGCACTTCAAGGTGAGTTTTATGAGAGTAAAGATAAGCATGGAGGAAGAAGTGAGCAGCTGACAGAAATGGAGAACAGCTATCTGGAAAGAGAGGAAAGGACAAGGATGAACTGATTTCCAGTGGTAGCTCAGAGTTTTCTTAACAGAGTAAATGCCGATGCCGGTAACAGTAATAAGGACCAATAGTTTTAAGGAGACAAGGAGACACAGAAAAGAAGAATAAAGAAAATATATGGAGGTCACATTATTAAGAAAAAATTAAGTATAAGGTGCCTTATACCTTATTCATGTAATGGAATGTGGAAAGTAAAATTATGTAATAGGCCAAGAAAATGAAAAAATACATTTAATTTAAGATAGTAAGTATGCATATCATTGATACACATAGCAAGATGGGGGCTCTGGTTCATCGTTTTGTGATTTTAGTATAAATTAGAAAACAACCTATATCACTTGTAACTGCATTCTTAAGAAAAAATAGTAAAAGTGAGGAAAACCTAGACAATCATCTAATAACTCATAAGTTTTTGAGATATTTGGTTTAGAAAACAATAAAAAATATTTACTACTAATGGAAGAAGAGAATGTTTACTGTCATTAAGCATAAGAAACACTTAGCAAACTAGCATCTTTCAGTAAAAGAGGCACCTGAGCAAATCAATCGTGTTAGCTGGCATGCAGCATCTATTTGTCAGATGTGGTACACATTCATTTTAAGCCTTTCCATAATTAATTAGAAGATAAAATCATTAGAGGGTAAGTTCAAAGACTCAATTCCTCACAAGTGCAAAGCAACTGACATTTTTCCCGAATCACCCCTGAGACATGTCTTTTGAGAAAAAAAGTGGGTGGGGCAGCGTCCTGAAGAACATCTGTAGGCAAATTAACCTAGTACACTGGTCCCTTCCAAATACACAATGTTATCATCTCTTCCTGACTACATAGCCAAAGCTAACACCATGAAGCATTTATGTGTTTGTTTTTAAAGCACTATTGCCATGAAGTTGGACAATGGGACTACTATTTGTAATACAAAGAGCAAATGGGAAGATGTTCCCAGCTACCAGACTTGTTTCTGTTTTACTCTTCACATCTCTACCTCAACATTTCATTTAAGAACATTCAATCTCCCCTGATGTGTGCTCTTCTACTTTCTGTGACTGGTGCTCAGGTAAATTTCATCTGTTTGAAATGTTTCCACGGTCTACTAAAAAATGAATAAGAAATCTGCCACAAAACTATTGCTAAATAGTAAATTCTGTTGAATTGACAATAGTTAGTCACAAGATTTAAGTATGATCCCATATATAAAATTTAAATAAATAACCACGATGATACCCCATCTTAAACTGAAGACTAGACGAAATGAAAATAATAAGACTTGGAATGAAAATATAAAGAAATAATAGATTCCTGTTTTCCCTTCAAGTCAATAAGATATACAGCATGTGACAGAATTAGATTAATTATATCTAAAAGAACAATCAACAGTTCCTTCATCCTTTCTACTACATCAAGAAATAGAAAATATATTTCTTGTTTTGTGAATGAAATATATTTAAGTTATTGGTTTCTTTTGCAAAATAAGCCCAAAATTGAGAATAGAATTTATTATGTTCATAGTTGTCATATAATAAACATGATGAAAAAAATAAAGATTATACAATCTAATTCCTTAATCATTTTTTCTTCTTTTCTCATTTTAAGCCAAATACATGTTCAGTAAGGGAAATTTAGAAATAAAAAAACAATTAACACAAAAAGACAAAAACAAAAGTCCCTATAATTTCTCAACTGGAGAGAACATTTATTGCTATTTTGTCACATACGATTTTCTTTTTGCCCCTACACAAAATATTTTTTTAAAAACTGATTTCATACTATATACATTTTGTGTGTAATTTTACCTTCACTCTCAGCCTCTTAGTGGTTCTGACAACAGAATGGTAGGATATAGTGAATCAATTTCTATTTTTCCAAAAGACTTTCTTAATTTTCCACCAATGTTTTGCTCATTTAAAATACCTCTAATGATTTCTACTGAAAGAAAAGTCTCTCTGAATCCCTTCCTCAGACATGTCACTCCCCCAGGTACACAAGCTGCAGACACGAATGTCAGCATATATAGCTACTTAGCTCTCTGAAAATAAATTTTATAATGTATGCTCAAAAGCATCAAAACTACCCTTGAGTTAGCACGCTCTCATTAATCAAACAATTCCAGAGAACAATTTCTAGGTTCAACTTCTTCTTAATGAAATGCATAGTAAACATCAAAGAAGAAGGTACTTGGAAGATAGGGTAGAGAAGAACACATTGTTCAGAAAATCAGATCGATATTCTACAGTTTTGATTCTGTCATTACATAAACTACTATTTTACCTAGCTGAAATAAATTTACAATATAGACTATCATTTCATATGAATTGGATTGATTTTTATAGCCATAAAGTCTCCAAAAGTCCCATCTTCTATAAATTTTGTTTTGATAATAACACAGGGTCTTGTTATGTACTGCTAGGTGGCCTGCAAATCTCAATACAGACCAAAAAGGCATCCAATTCATAGCGGTCCATTTGCTTCGGCTTGCCTCTCAGGTGCTAAAACTAAAGGCATGTGCTATGCCTGGCTTATTTTCAGAAAACTTAAGTGTATTCTATGAACTACATGTTATCCAAGAAAAAACTGTATAAACATTTTGAGAGTCAAGACTAAGAAATCACAACCTGATGTTGTAAGCTTTTGATATTTAAAAGCAGCCAAAACAATGTATTTGACAGAAAAATATAAAACAGACAAGGAGATTTTACCTGTTGTGAGCCTTGTGTCGGAGTGACTTGCTTGTGTACATAAATGGATTATAAAGCTTTAGAAAAAGAGTTCAGTGTATCCTTAAAGTGATTTTTAAAGTGTAAACAGCATTTTAAGAGGGAAAAGTCAGACCCAGTACCAGTATTAGTAACAGAAAATTGTCAGTTGCATTCAATCTCTCACTTTCAAAGCCTGCAAAAGCTATGCATAGAGACACACAGTCTTACAATGATGGAAACATCATTGATACTAGACTTAATATTGAAAAGTTACAGTTCAGCCATAGGGAAATTTGAAAGAATTCATCATTAAAAATTAAGTGGTGTTCATAATTCCTCGTATCATTTGTACTAAAATTTTAATCTTTAGCATAATAATTTCCCATTACAGACTTGAACTTTTCTGTTTCAATAATGAACGTTCAACAGTACTATGGAAATGCTAAATGGAAAAACAATACCAATAAGCAATTTGTGTATTTTAGACCACCTATATTATAGAAGACTGGTACAACTGTTCTATTTCATTATAAATTCTTGTTAATCTCTTACTGAACCCAATTTATAAAGCCAAGTTTGTCATAGGCGTGTGTATGAATAGGAAGCACAGAATACAGCTAAGCTGTCCATGGTGCCAGGAATTCACTAGGGAGGTCATAGATGACATCCTTAGTGGAAATGGGCTGTGAAATTTCAAAGATATGAAACAATTGGCTCAGGAACCAGGGACACTCACATGTGATCATCATTCACAGCATACCATGTAGCAAATCAGCAAGTTCTAGACTCTTGTCTGCATGGGGTCCTTGATGTATGGTCTGCCACAAAACACTCTGCATACACTGCATACATATACATCATGTGAAGACATGAGACACTGAGAAGAAAACTTATACAAAAGGTCAGTCAGTTCTGCTGTTCCACAAAAAGACAAAAGAGCAAAGGAGAAGACAAAACAAATATCCTAAGATGAAACACTGGATCGATCATGTGATAACTGTGCTCTCTACTAAGGGATGCCTGTACTCTCAGCATTTCATTCATGTTCATTAACAGAATGACAGTACTCAGGGATGCCTACTCAGGAAGCAATTTTATTTAAAAGACAGCACTTTTATCTCAATTTATATTTGTAAACATCCCAACTACACCTGGCTTCTAATTGATTATGTGATCCATGTGCTTATCACATGGCCCTGAAGCTACTTTCATAATCAAACTAGCTTTCTCCATGTTTTTGTCACCATGTTAATGCTTTTTCTAGTGCCAAGTCCTTCTTATAATTAATTTCAAAGTTTCTCTTAGCCTGAAAGATATCTCCTGTTCACACAGCTAAACTGTTCACCTCATTCAGCTAATGGATTATAATCCCTCTGTCAACAGGCTTCTCAGAATGCCAACCTTTTCCATTCAGTAACTGAGTTTCCCGGAAACATTTTGACACACCTAGGTATATAAAATCGGTATGTAAATCAAATATATACTGACAATATTACTACCATTAAGATAGAAAAAAAACTAACACAATAGAACCCAGGAGTAAACTTACTCATACACAGTCAACTAATTTTTTAGAAAAGTTGTATAATATGGAGGAAAAAGGATAGTTTCTTCCTTAAATAGATACAAATAATGGAACATTATATAGCCATGAAAAAGGTAATCTCTTATATGCTGAAGCAAGGATGAATGGGAGACTATTATGGCAACTGAAACTATCTGACAAACACTGTAGGTATGCTTACAGGTTTTACCTAGTCAAATTGATCAAAGTGGAAAGCAGAACGAGGATGCCAGCAGAAAGCCATTCATTTTCAATCATATTATGTGAAAAGCTTCTGAAAATATGCCATATAGCAATGTCTATATAGCAATCAATATTGTATACTTCCAACTTTAATAAAAGTGTAGAACTCATGATATGTGTTTAGGGCACAATAACCACAGGCTAGTCATATTATAAAGTGCAAATACTGGATTGATTCTTACTTTGAAATAGGCAAGTTATTTATTTTGGAAGAAGGATTCTCTTGTAGTTACTACTAGGATGGAAAATAGCCTCCAGAAAACTTAGACTAATGAGACACTTTATGCATTAAATACTTAGTGGAGCAGTGTGCAAACGTCTTGCAGAAGATGGGGGAAATTTTTGTGGTGAAATGTCCAAACCTATTCTCCTTTACTATATTATATTTCAGCTAATGAAATAATATACAAGCAATTTTTAAAGATACATTTACATTACATGTTTATTCTGCATGTATGTTTGTGCACAGTGTGAATACAGTGCCTGCAGAAGGCAGAAGAGAATGTCGGATCACCATGTGGGTGCTGGAAAACAAACCATGTCCTCAAATGCCCTTAATTACCTAGCCATCTATGTAGCACACCCAAAACCATTATTAATATCTGCTCATAGAACACCTTAAAAACAGAGTATCATTCACAGCAATGCAAAAAGAATTTTAAGCACAGAAAGCAGTAAAAATAAGGTACATGCCACAATGTAATTTAAAATAATAATAGAATATATTATAAGGGAAAACTGTAGAAATGCTGAGCTAAATTTCAGGTAGAATCTTTTAAACATTATACATACTATCTAAAAACATAGTCCAATGACAATGATGGTTTTAATAGTTGAATTCCTACTGAAGTTCCTTTTTTAACTATAATATTTAAATTATATTTCTAAATTCATGGCAGTAGTGGTTGTAAAACTATTACAATATTGCTTTTTGTTCAGGATTTCTTTTGTTGAATAAATGACTTAATAAAAATGTCTAAGGTAGGAAAACTTTCACACTGAAAACTTTAAATATCCTCCTTAATGGACACTTAAGCAGTACCATATTTATGTGAACTGCAATACATTTTTTGAGTAAAGGTTGGAGAAAGAGTCAAATCATTCATGCAGATATATTTAAAATATGAGAAAATAGGAACAAAAATTTTTACTTCAAATTGAAAATCTTTTGTCACTGCAAGTTTAGAATAAAGATTATGTTTTGTGAAGGATGTAAGTACTGTCACAAAGTACAGGTGCATTTTGTTAATTTGATTATGAAATTTTTTATTTCTAATTCACAACTCTCTTAAGTTCAATTAATAATAGATTTGACTTTGTGTCCATTTACTCAAAACTTTTTAAATTGCCACCATTACAGGAAAATAAATGAGTCATTAGCACATTTACTAAAGTACATACAAACCAGAATGGTAATAGTGAATGTAGTGAAAAAAAGTGTTCTTTAAAATTAACAATGGGCCAAGTAAGAATCAATTATCCTCTAGTGTATAATTAGTAATTTTTAGTTTATATAAAATAAAATTTAAATAATGTTCATATATTTTTTGAGATCTATAAAGACTGTGTGATCATACATGTGTGTGGGAAAGAATATGTAAATAAGTACATGCACAGGCTGGTGAAGTAGGACAAATTCACACATTTTATCCATGCATCATGTGCAGAAAAATAGTCAACTTTGGTGTATACTTCCTCAATTTCATGCCACAGTTATTTTTTAGATAAGGTCTCTGATTCTCTGACAAAACTTAGGGCTGCTGTGTGGACAAAACAAAGTGGTTGGCCAGTGAGGCACTGTGATCTTCTCGTCTCTACTTTGCAGCCCCGAAGATACAAACATATGCAAGCATGTCTTGTTCTTGAATGAGTGCTGGGGGTCTGAACTCATATCTCATTGCCTGTGTAGCAAGCACCAGAAATCCATCACTTTCCTCAAGAAAGTTTCTTTTATCTCTACTACACCAAAGTTCCTTTGAAAAGAGAGAAATCTATGTATCTGAACTATGGTACTTATCTACAGAATATTTCCTGATATACTACAATGAAGAGTGGTAAAAACGGGGTGAGTTTTCTGGTAATAATCATAGAAACTAGGGAAAAAAACAAGTATACTTGAGGGCACCTAGCGATACCATAACTATAGTTGTAGCAGCTTCTATATTCATTTAAGTGAGGACAGATAAAAGACATATAGTCACACATACCCATCAATGTGTGCACATAAATGTATTCATATATGGATATATGTATATATCTATACACAAAAATCACAAGTGTGAGTACTATAGGCAAAAATTAAGTAGGATAGAAGTGGCATGAGGGAAGATTGTAAGTTTTAAAATT
This sequence comes from Grammomys surdaster, assembly GCF_004785775.1. Taxonomy (NCBI): domain Eukaryota; kingdom Metazoa; phylum Chordata; class Mammalia; order Rodentia; family Muridae; genus Grammomys; species Grammomys surdaster. The sequence goes on from NW_021604563.1 coordinate 4,729,939, forward strand.
ATGATTGAGGTAGGCTTTATTTGAGCAAAGCTGATGTTTATTTACTCTGTTTACACATATTCTTTATTCCTAGGAGAACTGTATGTCCTAACTGTTCAAAAGATGAATACTATAACTAATTCCTACACCTTAACATTTTCATCCTTTAGTGATAGGAGGGATGACTGAAATAAACAATACACTCTGAAAAAGAGCTATGCCTGGACATTTGTGTGGCTATCAGAGCTTCAACTTGCTGCCACAGGCAACCAGAGCAGAACATTACCACCATATTTCCAGAACATTACCACCATATTTCCAACTCTAATGAAAATGACTCAGATAGAAATTTTCTCATCACCTTCAACCTGAACTTAGTTCTTGTTGAGTACAGACCTTCTAATGTTTAAATCAAATGAGAGAGAATATGAGGTTTACTGTAAAATTCTAAGCAAAGCATTGTATAGGTGTTGTAATGGTGACCCTTTAACCATTGAGTGGAATAATGGCAGGCATTTCTGGTTATATAAAGAGGAAGGCAGATAAATCTTAGAATAGCCTTCAAATCACACAGTATAGGAAATTATCTTTTCCAATTACATAGAATCTGCCCTTGTTCTGACTTTCTCCATTATTCACCATCAGTATAATTGAAACACACAGGAAGCATAGGAAGTGAATTTTGAATGGACATTTCTTTGTTTCATTGTCCTTATCTACCATTAGAATAAATGTAGGTGTGGTTTTACAGGACATTTGGTGATTGTTTTGTTTAAAAAGTTAGTATTACTAATTTATACCTCAGTATTCATGGTCTTATAATCTATTTGTGGAATTTTTCATTTCCACGTGTCATATGTATTACTTGGCCAGTAATTTTCTCTTTTCTAGTATAATAATCATCCAGTAAGATTCAAGGTGAAACACCCAGAACTTTCAATTTAGAAAATTTGCTACAATCACACCTAGAATGGGTGCCAAATATAAACGTGATATTTTACCTAATTCCTGTGATTACAACCAGGGAATTTACCTTGATGTCACAACATCTCTAGTTGTGCAACCATACATATCAAAGGATTTGTGGCTTTCTATCTCCTTATTAAGGCACTTGCTTCCACTTTTGAAAATTATATTCTTAAACAGTAAATGGTTTCCTCAAAAGATTTAAGCTAGACTCAGAGTACATCAATGCCTGATTCTAAAGACATTTGTTCTTATTACCCAAAGCAAATACCTTTTGAAGATGATATTGATCACATATTATGTGGGACAAAATATTTTTAAATTTTAGCATATATTTATAACTTTATTTTTGGAAAATATAAAGACATGAACAATGGTCATTCGTCATCTAGAATAATCTACTGCTACACTTCACTATTCCAGAATTAACTTGCCAATAACCTGAAACTATAGTTTGTAAAATTATTTACACTACAAAATAAATATTAAAATTCACTGTATTTCATATTTAGAATATAACAATTCCTTCCATGATTAGAGACATATAAATTGTGAAACTTCACTTACCTTTCACTTAACCAGGGGAAAGAAATGATTCTATTCTTTGCATACTATGAGTACTTAATAGAACTCTGAGCACTAAAATGATCCACCTACATAGAAAAGTTTTCAACATTCTTACTTAAGCTGCACACAGGTATAACCTATGATACATCAGTTCTATATGCCAAATGGAAATGCACATCAAATGTATGGAGTTGGAGAGATGGCTTAGCTATTAAAAGTGCTTGCAGTTTTTGAAGAAACCACATGACACCTCAAAACTGTCTTTACCTCAAGTACCAGGGACTTTAAAACCTTCCTTTGTGGGCACTGCAAGCACACATAGTACACAGTCAGAGATGCAGGCGAGATACCCATGTATGTAACAGAAGTTACTAAAATAATAATAAAAATATATTAATAATAATAATTAATAATAAAACTATTGTAAGGGTATTCAGAGCAAAAAGAAAAATAAATGCCTGCCTGTATCTGAATGGATATGTTAATTGTGATATAGTCTTACAATAGAATCTTACAGAATACTTTCATCTCTATACTATCTATAGCAGTAAACTTGAATGGTTGTGACAGATCAAAAGTATCATAAAGCATATAATATTTAACATCCATCACTTTCTAAAAAAGTTAAAGTGTAGACCAACACAATGAACAGAATTGCAATTATGTTAAACACAGTAAAGACCATCACGAATGCATAAGAGCATATGTTTTCATACTAAATTTACAAACAGGTGAAACAGTATATTATAAAGCAGATTAGTGCTTGTGTTTGAGTTGGTCAAAAGAATTAGGAAGTGATTTCAATGTTCACTTCTTCAACTGAATGAACACAAACATAGTCACTGGGAAATAACTAATAGAACTATAGATTTATGATGAGCCCACTTCCTGTGTCTTTCATCATAAATGATTTCTTAAAATACTTAGAATAATTATTAGAATTGGTTATCTTTTTATACTGTAGGATAACAAGAGTGGTATTTTTCACTGTATATATTTTTGTATTTTTTTAACTTTTTAAACAAGTCTAATACTTTGGAAATAAAAAAAACTTAGCTATAACATAGTACATCATTAACTATAAAAGTCTTCAAGCAGAACATGGTAGTGCTTTCCTTTAATCCCAGCACTAGGAGGCAGAGGCAGAATGGTCTCTGTTAGTGTAAGGCAAGCCTTGTCTACAGAGTCACTTCCAGGACAGCCAGAGCTACACAGAGAAACTATGTCTCAAAAAACAACAACAAAAACAAAACAAGAAAAAAAAACATTTAAAATTAAAACTAAAACATAAATACCTTCATTGAGAAATTCTTCCATGTTATTTTCAGCATCACCTAATATATTTGGGGCACTTAACTGGCAATCAACATTTCTTAGTTTCTAAGGCAAACAATACAAAATCCAGTGTATTACTGTTGTATCTTATATCTTATCTAAAAGTCTAATAATCTTATGAAAATCGCTTGCTCTCTTCTGTCACTTTTAAAATACAGTCTTAATTATCTTTGTCAGACTATAGCTGTTCTACATCCACTATCTTTAGTACTACAGTGTGTTAACATTATGGTCTTAACCATCCCCTTGAGCTAATTCTCCTCCTTCTCAAAAAGATAAAAGACTTCAGGAATTGAAAATGACATTCAAAAAAAAAATGGTGCTGGCATCTAGCAATTGTTGCTTAAAATAAAGATTTAAGAAAAAATTGTTTCTACACAATTTAACTATGGCTTGCTATAGCAAAGTTCTTTTGTGTGGTCTCCAATTCAACTCCCTAGAGTGTCTTCTTGCAACAAAACAATGATGTTGAGGTTCTGACAAAAAGCACATCTTCCTATTGAGGAGGCATTACAGGATAATAGCTGTCTAAGCTATATAATTCAATGAAATATATATTTAGTATTAAAATATCTGCTAATCAGTTTTTAAAGCTATGATGTTCAATACTCAGAACAATATGTAAAACAGTCCTTGACCAAAGAGAATGACTAATCTTCTGCATGGCTTTGATAAGTTACAAGAAATAGGTTTATCTCAGAAGACTGGTTATGATTAATATGCAGTTCGTAAAGCTCCTTAGCTCTGTATGGTCTCTCTCTAACTGAATCTAATAAAGATAGGTCACGCATTTTTCATATTCCTTTTTCACCCATGACAGATCTCTAATAGGATTTATATGCATTTGATATTAATTGTATCGGGGACTGCACCAACTATAATAATCCTTCATTTCTCTGCCTTTTTAAAGCTATACATAAATTACAAAAGTTTCCACGTTTGTTTGACTGCAGCTCTCTCTCTGACAATCAACCACATTAATGATAGAGAGGTAGAGAAAGATGAAGAACCACCTTACCTAGTTCACTGAAAGGCCAAATTATATGAAAGGCTATAAACCCAGCTTTGAGAGCCGTTTAGCTATCCTCTCCCTTGTGTCAGAAGAGCTCAAGTATATAAGATCAGTGAAAGCCTGGCACTCTGAATTGGCGAGGAAAGGATATGCTTTTAATAACCATCTCACAGAGGAGTACTAGCAGCAACCTGATGAAGTATTGCCTTTCTAACCATCTACAGAGATAACACAGGAAATGTAAAGATGAAACAGTGCTACCTAGAATGAAAAACTGTGTGTCTTGGGGACACGACCTAAAAGAGTGCTTAATTTTAGCTCTGAACTCAAAAGAGGCTACACTTATTTCTAGAAGAAAAGAAATGCATCTTGTGAGACTATTCAAATTAAAACTGCAGTTAAGAGACATGGAAAATTATCCTTTCACATTCTATACTCCTCACTATGACATAAGGAGTAAAAATTCTCATTCTGCAAAGAGGATAGCAAGGGATTTGAGAAACTAATAAAATGTTGCCTTATACTCTATCAAAACACTTAGCTATCAGTGAAGAAAATCCAGTGGAAAAAAGAAAGTAGGTCACAACTGTAATGATCTTTTTACTTCAAACAGACTATATAAAAATTCAGCATGTAAATGTTCTCTAATACATACAGGTATCTTTAGAAAAAAACAGGAAATGATATAACTGATTAAACTTGCAGGATCATCTCACTGAATTACACACAGAGATCAAGAAAGAGAGAAAGAGAGGAGAGAGAGACAGAGACAGACAGACAGAGAGTAGAGGGAGGGAGGGAAGGAGGGAGGGAAGGAAGGAGGGAGGGAGGGAGGGGGAGGGAGGGGGCTATATAAGTATTGTTCATAAGTTACTAAAGAGGATACTTTTAAAGTATGAACCTCAAGGAACAAATGAAAACCAATTCAACAGTCTATTAACTAAAAAGTAACAAGTAAACACATCCTATTCAATGATAAAAGGTACATAAGACACATCTGCTTCTGGCTATGATAAAGTACCTGGTAGTAGACTAGCTTTCTATTTGTAAACAACTAAAAAATCACAGAGACTATATGAAACAACTGTTTTCAGACATTGAACAATAGGCTTCAGAGGACGGTGATCCCTCAGAGAAAGGAAACAAATTGAACCTTACAGCTATCCAGGCTATGTGTGAGGAAGTACTTTCCACAGAGAAAGATGAGGACAAAGCTAACAGAGTACTGCAGCACTGCAGAGCTGGATAGAAAGAAATAGGAGACCAGAGAGGATAAGGCAGCTTGGATTTATGGATTTACCAGAGAAGAGTAAGCCCCACAGAAAACCAGTACAAGAGAGTCTACTTAAGATAATGCTGACTAGCAATCTGCACATACAAAGATGAGACTCTTAGAATGGGCAAATATCTATCAGAAAAGAATAAACTCAACTATTGCAGATTGCATGGCGCTAGGAGACATTTGTGCTCTGATTAATTACAGTGGAAAATATTTACCAAGCCTTTAAAGCAGGAGTTCTCAAGCTGTGGTTTGTAACTCCCAAAAGACCATCAGAAAACACAAATATTTACATCACAATTCTTAACATTAACACAATTACAGTAATAAAGTAACAATGAAAATAATTTTATGGTGGGGGGCTGTCACCAACCTGAGGAACTCTATTAAAGGGTTGCAGCATTAGGAAGGCTGGGAACCACTGCTTTAGTGACTAGTAAAAGACAACCATAAGACCATGTGAATTTGGAACCAGAAACTAGAATTGGATATCCACAAACGAAGATCTGGTATCAGCAAAAGCTAAAGGATGTTTCCCTTATAGCTATTCCAGAATTCTGGCTTTCAGAAACTAGAAAAAATAAACTTCTGTTGTTTTGCTGCCTGTTAGGGATAACATCAGCAATATAATCCATAGATGAGAGTAACCCTAATGTCTACATATTTAAAGAGACTTGTTATAACATGATGTAATTAAATTCACTGCGTTTTGATCCATCTTCAATTTGAATTGATGCTACCATCATTTTCCAATGAATATACCTATTTATACCCTTGAAAAGCAAATAAATAATTAAATAAATAAGTAGTTATTTCCTGATTTTGAATCTGCCATGGAGGAATAGAAAAACATTTTGTTATCTTAATGTTTCTTAACAGAGTTAAACTGGCTAACTCTTCCTTCTACTTGACCTCTAAGTTCATATTAAACTCACAAAACCTATTTTACTTTTGGTTGTTGTTTTTTGAGACAGGGCTTCTTTGCAAAGCCTTGGCTGTCCTAGAATTAGCTCTGTAGTCCAGGCTGCTCTCAAACTCACAGAGATCAGCCTGCCTCTGCCTGCCAAAGGCTGGGGTTAGTTAAAGGTATGTGTTACTACCACCTGGCTTTATGATTTATTTTTTAATTCATTCATTCTAAATACATTAACTGAATGCCTTTGTGTCTAGCGCTATACTCAGTACTAAAGTACTGCTATGGTTTGAATGACTGTGCATAGGGTAAGACCTAATTCTCCATGTGAAAATGCTGAGGTGGGAACCACTGGAAAAGGGGTTATTAACAAGAGGGTAGAGCACTCATGGATGGTATTAGTATCCTTTTAATAGACATAAAATAGAGCTTATGTATCCCAACTGCTGTTAGGATTTAGCAAGAAGGGCTCTTCTGTGACACATCTTGATCCTTCACTAAAACCAAAAGTTTGTTGGTGTGATGATTTGGACTTCCTAATTACCACAACTGTGAGCAATAAATTTCTGTCAATGATGTTACTTCATTTGTGCCATTTTGCTACAGAAGTCTGGATCAATTATGACAGACAGATATATGAACAACATATTGTTTCTGTGTGTTGGTAACTCACCAGCTGTCTTATATCAACAGTTTCACTGAGGACTTTCAAAACATGGCACTAAAATACTTTACAGTCCACAATGTTTTTTTTTTAATATACTCAAATGTTATTTACACGTTATAAAAGTACCTGTTACAGATTGAATGCTTGTGTCTTCCCAAATTTTAAACCTTGAACCCAAAAACCACGTTGATTGTGGTAGAAGGTAGGGCTTTGGGAAGTAATAATGTTTTGATGAGGTCATATGGAAGAGTAGCCATGATGAAATTTAGTCACCTTATGAAAATAATATGAGATAGCAAAAATTCTTATAACTGTTATGTGATGATGCATTGAAAAATGGACAGTATACATGCCAAGACGTAGGTCCTAACTAAGCTATATATGCTAGCAGCATGACCTTGGACATCACATACTCTAGAATAAAAATATCTATTATTAAACCACAAAACATATTGTATTTTCATATAGCAGTACAAGGTGACTCAGAAAACACATATACACAGAGGCATATGTATATATGCCTATGCATATCTATAGCATACATCTTTTTCTCTAAACCAGAATATTCATTTGGCTAAACATTGAGATTCCATTTCTACAAGACATTTTTAGATTCCCTACTGTGATGTTTTTCACATAAAACATAGACAAAAAAATATACAATGTACAAAATAACCCAATCATAGGTTTTTTTTTTTAACCTTAATTTATAATCCCCTAGTTGAGGACTGAAATCAGGAATTTTTTTCTGCTCTAAATTTTCCACATTCTGACATACTTAGCTAGCTGATAAAATAACATATGGTATGGCTAGCAATTGAGAAGACTGAAGTTTCTAGTCAAAGTACAGAGATGCTCTCAGCAAGATGTTCAATGATTATGTTGGCTACAGGGTAACAGCAGAGTAAAGTAAATTCCTGAGATATTAGTTTCAAATAATATTACACATTCTGTATCAACAATGTTGTTTCCAAATGATTAGAGGAGTCTCACAACAGAACACAAGAGTGGTGGATAATCTTATGTAGTATCAAACCAGGGCCTGGGTATCAGATCAAGAATTTAGTTCTTAGTCCATTCCAGGGTCTTAAGTAAGTTCCTTTGTCTATCTAATCTTCATTTCCTTCATCTCAAAGAGACTCTTTATAAAAAAAAAAATGTGAGGATTAAATGAAACCCCTAGAACAGATAGGAAGTACCCTTATGCGAAGTTCATTTATATTTCTCTAATAAAAGTGGAAAGGAAAAGATATGAACAAGGACTGTACATTTTGTAGTAGTCATCAGAAGTCATCAAACAGGACTATCAATTGACTTAGAATTTCTACTAAAATGTGAAAAGAAGAGCTAAATGGGTACACAAATAAAGGTTACACAAATAAAAATGTTAATTCTAGAAACTAAAAAATCCAATGTCTTTCAATAATGAAATGGCTAACTCAACTATTATATATTCATAGAATGTATGGGATGATTTCCCAAAGTGACAGAGGATTATTTCTCAGCTTTCTAGAAATTTTGGAAGAATGTAAGAAAAGAAAAGAAAAAAAAAACACTGAAAAGAATACTTCAGACTGACCTCGAACTTATGATCCCACTGTATTTGCCTCCTGCTTAGGAATCATAAGACTTCTTCTTTACTTTCTTCCCCAAGCTCTTACTTCTCTTTCTCTTGAATTCACAGATTTGTCTGATCTAATAATGTCTCGATTCTCTATATGGCAGAGTTTTTCTGTTCGACACTATTATCTTCTTTCTCCTTTTCCCTAGTACCTGCAACCAAACTCTGGAACTCTCATGCTTTCCACCCCTATTTTTCATTCCCCTAAAGTAAGCCCAAATAGGATCTTCCTTTATGTCAAATGGACTGCTGGGTTTTGTGGTTATGGTTGTGGTTGTAGTGGCAGTGGTGGTGATGGTGGCGGTGGCAGTAGGGGTGATGGTGTGTTTTTGCTTTATTTTTGGAAGATTGGAGTATCAACAAAATTCTCAATACCAATGCACACTCCAGACTATTGAAAATTACATACCATATGAATATTATCGTGGAACGACAATGATAATAGGCTAGTAATTAACAATGAAAAATAGCATCCAAACACAAATCTTAATACTGTTATGCTCACAGTGGTAAAATTCAAATTATGCTTAACAATGTGTTATAGGTTAGCTCTGACTGACAATTTGATTGGTTGTATTTAGGATCACCTAGGAGACCTCTGCACATCTGTAAGGGAATTTTTTTGGTAAGTGAGGTAGAAAGATTCATCCTGACTATGAACAGGAAAATCCCATGGGCTGGGGTCTTGAACTGAGTAAAATGGAAAACACAAGTGGGACACTGATATTCACCTCTTTCTGCTTTGTGACTGTTGGTGAAATGAAGCAGCCACACAGGCCTCCATTTCTTTGTTATCCCACTACAAGGGATATCTTAAAATGAACCCAAAATAAGCCCTTCTTCTCTAAAACTGTTTTTTGTCAGGAATTTGATCACAAAGATAAGAAAGGTGATAAAAAAGAGAAGTTCTGGGTTCTTCCCTTAGTGCTCTATAAGATGAATGTAACATGTATATTAATTTATTGCTCTATCAGTGATGAAATAGAAATAAAAAAAGAAATGTAAACACAATGAACATCCATCATTCTGTACATGATGGGAAGTAAAATAAAAATGGATGCCAAGTGAGAGCAATCAATCTCTTTCTACTCATCAGTGGTTCTAAGATTTCAAAACCAGGTTTGCAAGGAAACTTTCCTTTAACAGAACCTGAAATACAGTCTAAACTGGATTCCAATTGCTGAAAAGAGCAGAGCTTTTATTGTCTTCAGTAAAATCCTATGGCTGATGAAACTATCACTGTGTAGCAAAATTAGTTTGCATAACAGGTAGTGGGCCCTGTAGCAGCAGCATTATAAAGAGATTCTATTACATTATATTATGTTTATTCATTGACAAGTATACTTTTTTCAAAGCATCCAAACTCATTACTAATAATTTAACTAACACCTCCTTGGAGCCTAGTTTAAAGTCACTTTCATTTCAAAATCTAATGATACTAAAATAAAAAACATTACCAGGCCCACACACACAAACCTATTTTAAAATAGCTAAAACTTAAATAAATTAACATTGAAATGAACAAACTAAGACTAAGTCTCCAAAGTTACATTAAATTTACATACTATTGAAATTATGTTTTTATAACAACTGAAGTGTTAAACTATCTGTAATGTACACTTTCATACATATCACAGGATTCAAATTAACAAGAATGTTCCACCTAATCTGATAGAAAAAATCTCCCCAAACCTATGTGTTATTCAAGTGGTCCCAATTTACAAGAGGATTATATCCTTAAATCTGTTTGTAAGTCAATTTTAGATAAAATACAAACAAATAAAAATAAAAACACTGGGACATTTTCCTAATGATATTGTTTAACCAAAATATTTAATTACCAAGTCTACACAGAACAATACATTTCAGCCATAAAAACATGTACTATGGTAAAACAAAGAAGCATTCATTCCTGACCCCTTTGCAACTGGTGGTCAGAAGGATAAGTCAAGAGAAAACTTGTACACTGCTGCTGTTTGTGAGTGTGTGTGTGAGGGATGGGGGGAGTCTTTCTAGCTTTTATTACCACTAAGATAGCATAAACAGCAATGACAGTGCTGGCTCCCTGTCTGTAAATGAGCAATCAAGTGTGAATGCATGGAGTGAATGCAGCAAGAAAACCATGGAGAGTAGTAAATACCAGCAACAAGCCCTTATTTCACAGCCCTCTGCTTAAAAGTAAAGGATAAGAGGTTTGCACTTCATTTATGACAGGGAGCTTCCACTACTAGAAATTCCTAGAAGAAAAGGGAGCCAGCTTGCATTTGTTGCACATTCTAACATCCACAAATAACTATCTCAGTCTCCTATAGTAAATGGAATAAGCCTAGCAGCTATCTTACCAAGGTGCCTGGGAAGAATATAAGGTAGAGCAATTGAGAGTTAAGAGATCACTGTCAGGCACAGCTGACCTTGGATAAATTAATTATCTCTATAAATTTGAACCTCTTGAACTGAAGTTAATGGTGATTGTCTCATAAGATTACTTACAATGAGGATAGGAGGGATTCATCTGTGGGAAAAAAAAAGGTATATTTACCACAATCCCTAAAACACAAAGTAAAAAGTCAGGAAGTATTATTGGAGAGTTGCCTGACCGACAGGCTAAGAAAAAGAACAGATTTTTGTATAATGAAACAGGCATCATTCCTCTCCCAGGTCATAAAGTAAACTTTGAGATAACCAAAGACATACATTCAGGAAATATGAAAATTATCTTACCTCCTCATGGAATAGAACCAGGATTAAGGAGCCCTTTATCTCATTTCTAGGCTGAATCACATTTCCTTTTTTCCCCCCAAATCTTAAGATATCCAAGCTTCATTAAAATGAAACATTTTATAATAATATATATCTTATTGGTAGCCAGTTATTACATTTGAAAATAAATCCCCATAAATATTCATGCAAGGTTACAGGAAAACATGAAGAATATGTCCCAAATTACATCAAATATTTCTGGTATTGTATTCACTTCGCAAAACTACTCTTCGTGCTTTTAATGATATTAAGTACTGAGAAAATCAAAGATATCTATTTTTTCCATGAGCATGCATGAGGAGAACCAAGTGCAATGGGTCTTTCACTCCCTATAGCCAGTGATCCATAAATGTATGCTAAGTACTTGGTAGATACTTCTTTAAATACAATGGAAGTGAGCTAAGCAATCCTGATGGAAACTTAGAAAACGGATTTCACATAGGTGGCACTGATGAAGAGTATAATGAATATCCCCTTGATGGCACCTCATCAAGATCAATTTCTATTCTTTGTAATAATAGGGTGATGGCCTTCGAAACCATTGAAATCTATAGTAATGCTTTTCTCTCTGCAAAATAACTAAAGACTACTATATTTTTTAATACTTCTTCCTTCTCTTGTTACCTGTCACATCTTCCTGTCAGTAGCACCTTTCACTTTTTTTCTTTTCAAAACATACGATAGCTGTGTGAAAGCTTGAGTTGACACCCACAAGTTTCTAAGACACATTAAGTGTTTTCATTTCCCCGTATTTAGTTTGGGAATGGGGAAGGCAGGTAACACTATAAATGGTTGAAAACTGGGTTCCTGATAATAAAAAGGGGTCTATGGGGGAAATGGAAGTGACATAATTGTCTTTCCCAAAGCATTAATGTAAAGCCAAAGTGAAAAACACCTTTAAAATCAGCAAACATGCAAGCACATGAAACCACATAAATCATTAATCAAAGGTGTCTTTTCTATCAGTCACCATGGAAGTGTGTGTATGTGTGTGTGTACATGTGCAGGATGTAGGATACGTGATATGTAAAATAATAATATGCCAAGACTTTCTGGAACCCTCTTTTATCTTAGCTTCTGTTATAAGAATATCCCTACTCAACAACCAAAACAAAGAAAATTGAAGTCTGAATAAAAGTCAGTATAATATTCTATGGCTTTATAAAAACTATCAAGCAAGACTATGTCTAGCTGACTATTTGCAAGAAGACATGGAGTAGAAGCAAGCATATTTTTAGGAAGCTTTAAAGCTTTTGCCAGGGCAGCAGGAAGTCAGGTATGTTCAATGTACTTATAAAGCTTAACTAAGGAATTCAGCAATAATGCAAGTCAATGAACTGGTATGTAAATCATCAAAGCATCAGGGGAGCCTCTAATAAATAAGAGAGACATCCATCAATCTGTCTGAAGATTAAAGATATTAGAGGTTAAAGTACTTTTTAAAAAATGGCATACACTACAGTTTAATTCTCCTAGCAAAGCTAGTATGCACACAAAGCCATGATGGCCTGAAAGTTCATAGAGTAACCCTAAAGCTATCTGATATAGTCTTGCTTACATTTGGCTAGAGTGTGAGAACCTGGATTTAGAGTGAATTCCTGTTTCCCTAGCTGATAAGGTAAGTGTCACTATGGCTGTTGATAGGAAATAAAATAGTTTAAGATTAAAACCAGCTTCACTTTGAATATTCTACACTTTTTCTAAATGCTACACTAAGTACCTATGTAAACAGTTTTAATTTAAAAAATAAAAACCAAAACTCAAAGCAAAACAAACAAACAAACAAACAAACAAACACCCCTGGGCACTGACTTTCTACTGGCCTGCCACGGGCCATGAAGGTCACACATGTATTGTTAATTTTTTCATTACTAGAGGAAAAGACCTTTGTATGTGACCACTCTCTCTCTACTCATGAATTCCTAGATTCCTCTGGGAGCTTTTCCCCTTGCAAATATATATATATATATATATATATATATATATACACACACAAAATGTTACAGTTAAAGCTAAATCCTCAATCTTTTTCTGTTGTTTATTTATTCACTTTACATCTTGTTCGCAGTCTCCCTCCCTCCTCTCCTCTCAGTCTGACACTTGCAAATCCCTCTCAGGATTAGCCCTCCTCTTCTCAAAGAAGCAAAAGCCCACCCCCCCCCTTTGGTACCACCCTGCCATAGGACATCCAGTCCCAGCCTCTTATTCTTATAAGTCCTTAACAAATTTCCCAAAGTGAAGACAGCCTTGGTAATTCTTTTGCCTGTGATACATGTGGGGCTGGGCTGAATACATATGAGATAATGAAAAAATATTCACACTTTGATCTGCCTCTTAAAATGCTTCCTAAAAGATATTAAAGGAAGGTTTGAAAAGGCATGCTTACAATAAATTATTGCTGACACTTCATACAAAATTTTAATAATCATCTACTACTTACAATGTTAACAATGGGCTATTGATGATATAGAAACAAATATACAGCCCTGTTACATATAGGTTTACAGTACTAAAAGAACTACATTACTAATCCCTCGCACACTGACAAACTGTGTTCTTGGAATTGTCAGATACAAAACTAGTCCTTGATAGACATTACCAGTGTCTTAGACATGTAATCTCACCTGCACAACTTACATGATTCTATTTCAATAATAACAAGGATGTTATCTTCTAACAAACTGTAAGTCATACCAGGCTCATTCACTGCATGTGGTGTGAGCCTTGCTAGAATTTATCAGCTATCAATGAAAGTATCAAAAACCGAGTGCAGAATTTATTAAGAACATGAACACAATCCTAACCTTTAATGAGATACAGTAGTAAATAAATCATTATAATTCCATATTACAAGTGTAAGAAGCTTACAGGAGGTGAAACAACAGCACAGACAATGAGGATGTGACTGATGATCTTGACAATAGATACCATAAATGTTAGAAAGCAAGTGTGTGAGAAAGTGCCAAAGACAGCAACACCTGAGAGGCAGTCTGAAAAGCATCTATATGATTACTGGTCCTATTTGTAGTTTAAAACAATCGTGCGTTTCCTTTCAGCTCTAAAATTAGAAACAACAATCTATCAAGAAAAGAGTTTCCCTGATTCAAAAGCAAGTATGACATACCCTGTGATATAAGACACTACCATCATAATCAAGACCAGAATTGATGAATAAAGTACATTAGAACAGGTATATAGCCACAAAAACATGTCATTTTACATTACCCCGAATATAAAAAGCTTCCTACCTTTAAAGATATGTTCCATTTTACTTGGAAATGGGCTTAATTTTTCAACCAATTTCCATTAGACCAACAAAAATAATATTTATAAAGGGGAAAAAATCTTAAAATTACTTTTAATCACTTCATTAAATTTAAACCTCTTTATCTTAAAAATAACAGATTTGTTCTTTACACAGAAATATTACAATCTCCTATCTTTGACGATTTCAAATATATATTAGTTCAAAAATCCATTTCTTGGTTCCCACTGAGATTTAAATTACCTGAAACTAATAGCCTCACTGCAAGAGTTCTATTCCATGGCTTGTAAGTTGAATTCACCAGCATGACATCTATGTTTTATATATGTAAATTCCACAGGTTTACTGTAAATTCACGACATTGACAACAGTGGTTTCCTAAAAGATTGGTCCTGCCACTGAAATATACAAACTGAGCCAGGAAGCACCCATAATTTTTCTTCCTTGCCTATTTTATTGTGGCAATCATGGAAAGAATAGAGACAGTCTAAACCACCAAAAAAAAAAACCCACAAAGGATCAGCTGAAAGCAGTATAAACTATATGAAAAAGAAATATTTGCATATAAATCAAAGGAAGCAATAAGGCTTACCTCATGGTACATAATAAAAAATTAGTTTATTACAGAAGCTGCTGTTTGCATTCTAGCTTCGATTATTACATTTTCCAAAATTTTGCATGGACAATATGAAAAGAAAATTTACTAGCACTAACATAGACAAAATTGACCAGGTTTCTCCTTTACCTTTTCAATTCTTCATAATTCTATAAGAATCATAGTATGCAGGACAAAACATTAAACTGTGATTGGGGTAAAGTAAGAGGATCAGTGTCATTAGATGCAAAGGCACAACCTAGGGAAAGGAGTTTCAGCTTGGAGCCTTCTCACTCGTATCTCCTCTAAGTATTTATTTCTTCTGTCAAATAACTATGCAAATAAATACCCTGAACAGGAACATTGGTATTATTTATCAGTTGTATCTGCCACTGGTTACTCTCAGAAAATCTGCTTACAATCACAGCTATTCACACAGATATAACTAATTCCAGGCTGTAATTACCTAAGGCCCCTGTCTCTGCAGTACTTTAATTACTCTCTGATAATCAGGTAGGCACTTGAAGGCAGACATCAACTTCTTCAGAGATTATCAAGGGGCTATTTAATTCATTACAGCTGCCAAATTCTTGACGACTACCACATTCAGTAACTTTTTTTTTTAATACTACGGAATGGTATAAGGTTTCACTGATGGCAACAGGAGAATTTAGAACCTTTCTGTAAAAAGGGTCCTCTGGGTAAAATGGTATCTTGGATCAATTGGTTTCTTCAACTCTGTCTTCAAAGACACACAGGTTTCTTCAAACTTGTGAAAAGTCTTCACTTGACTGTTTCCTTATTCCCTTGTAGCATTCAAGGACTTTCTCTTTGTCTCCTCTACTTGCTCCACTAATTCTAGTTCACTTTTCCACTATTTTAGATACATTATTTTAATTGATTGATTGATTGATTCTTTCTGCTCTCTCTACCAAAAGAATCTGAAACTCTCTAAAGTTTGGCTTGCACCTCCCATGTGAGGACTGCTATGCCTTGAGTATCTGCCACTCCATGCATGACCCATGCTGAATTTTGATTGTTGTTCTGATCATGTTAGGAGGTCCAACCTATGGGAGGTATGTCCAAGAGGGCTCTGCTGTGCAAACACATTTAGAAAGACTCTAGGGTTGCATTCTCAATCACTGGTACTCATCAGGTCTAAGGTCATCCATTTGACAGTGGCTCAACCAATTTACAGAAATGTTACAGACAAGGTACAGGTAACATTTCCAAAGTCTCTATCTGAAATTACTAATTTATTCCACAGTAATTCCATATCTCCTATTCTCTAAACTCGTGTCTATGGCATCTTCTTTTGACACAGACAATTCCCATTCAGAGAGCTTAGTAAAGAATGATTAGTTAAGTTTGGTTTGGATACATTATGACCTCTACTTCATTATTTTAGAACTACATGATTTTTAAAATATTAATAGGCAACAAAATTAAATTTTACTAAATTCATTTAGTTATGCATACTTATAATTACACTGTTTTATATGAGTTTTAAACATGGATGGCTTAGGAACTTCTTCCTAAATATCAAAGATAAAAAGACCAGATTTATATGCTGATCAGCATGCCATGCATCAACAACAAGAAATCAAAGAGCAAACTGTGGGTGCGTGTTTTTTGTATCTTTGTGAGGGAGGCGGGAGGGGAGAAAGAGAAGAAAAAGAGACAGAGGCAGACAGACAGACAGACAGACAGACACAGAGAGAAAGGAAGAGGCATTCCTGTGGAGCTTAAAAAGCAACTTAGTGGAGTTGCTTCTCTCTGACTACTGGACAATGAACAAATAAATTCAATAAGGCTATAAGGTTGTAATATAGATTTTAACATGTGAACAAAAACAAATTACTTACTTATATATGTACTCTTCCCATTGTTGCATTACTTTTATCAAATGAGCAAATTTTGCATCTATAATTATGGAATCTATGCCATTATTTGCAAAGAAAACTGGTTTAGAATTCTAAAGTCCAAACGCCCAGGAAGCAGACCAATAATGCAAAATATCTCCCTACCTAGATTTCAGTAGGAAGTGAGATGTTTTAGAAAAAAATTTCTAGGAAGATAAAACACTTGCATACCAACACATTTATTTTAAGGTGTTAGGTTGAAACATGTCTCTCTATACAATGTACTATTATAATTGCAAGTAATCTGAACATTTTACAGCAGGACATTCAGAAACAGATGGATGGTTGCTAGGGACAAATACCTAACCAGTGTGTGTTACAGGATCTATAATCACACAATAGCTTTCAAAATTACTATAAGTAGCTTTTATTGTTGCACAGGTATAAGATCCATAACATAGAGAAGTGCTTCCCCACATATGGAAAAGAAGGAACTATTTCCAGGTATATGTATCTGTCCTTAGAATCAAAGGTAAAAGGGCTAGGAGTCAATTTCCTCAATAGGTGCCATCCCTATAGGTTGTTAACTCTCATAGAGACTATGCCTTGTGACTTGACCTTATAAATCTCTTTGTTTCTTAAACTACTGATATACACAGCCATTTATATAAATCTTTATAACATCCCTCTCTCTTCCAGTCCATTTTCTCAGAATCAACTAGATTCTAAAAATATAATGAAAAAGTGTATTAATATAGATGGAAAATATTTAAAAATGGGCTTTAGTTAGATAGCAGTATCATATCAGTGTAAAAAAGCCTTGAATTTGATTATATGCACTGCTGATGCCAGAGAAGTTCCTTGCTCTTTGGTGATACATGCTTAAGCATGAAAGGCTGAAATACAACAAATCAGCAACAAAAACTCCAAAAACTGATAAAAGAAGAAATAAGAAAAAATGAATAAGCAAATATAATATAATATAATATAATGTAATATTTTAACAAAAGACTGAGTAGGAGCTATATGGTTATACATTACAATGACTCTCACAGTCTTAGCGCAGATAACAAAATTGGGCAGAGTTCCTTACATATTCCAAAAAACGGACTAAACAAGTAACTATAGAATGATCAATCAAGCCTTTTAATCAAAGCATTATCTACCAAAATTTCAATCTCATTTTAAGTCATTTCAAAATGGTTCATTTGTTATACACAAAAAGCTTAGAAAATATTTTGGGTGATTTTAATCAACTTCCTAAAATGCGAAACTCAAAAATAAAATTAAAATTATGCACTTGTGTACTTACATATACAATCTGATGTGACATTTTATAATTGGACTACATTAAAAACAAAAGCATGAAATTGTTTTAGAAGCTATTTCAGCCTAGTCATCTGTTTAATGCAAGCAATTTTTCCAAACAGAAACCTTGCTTCCTTTGGAATAGTAATTCAACGGTGCCCTCCCCACAAAGAATGAAAATCAAGGTTTACCAAATTTGGTGAAACTCCTTGATGCATTTATGGTCCTACTAATCAATCACATAACTTTAGATTTGCCGCCAAATTACTCATGCCTCATACATATGAAAAAATCACTATAACAGTTATTATTTTGCAAAAGTAAACACTAAGCATCGCTTCACACCTTCATGGCAATGTGTATTTTTTTATATCCAACAATGGGCTACAGAGCATGGATAATTTTTTATCAGGTTTCTCAAACTACATAAGTAGACACATTAAAAAAAAAAAACGAACCACAGCTATTCACATACTCAACTTTTCTAAAGATAAAATCCTGCTACAACCACATAAGGTGAAAATTGCTTCTGGATATTGAGTTTTCAGTAACTGTAATTAAGGAAACTAACGCTGCTTGGGTTTATTACAATATAACTTTGCTATCAAATATTTAATTTACCAAATTATCTTCATCAGTTCATGGTATTATAAATAAATTATGTATTTCTGAAAAAAAATGCATCAACAAAAATTAGTACAAGCAATTTTAACAACACAATATGCAGCAAAGAAACAACTGCATATAAACATAACAAAATATTAATAGCTCTTTATGTAAGGTGTATAACATTGTGTGTCATTTTAAATTCCTATTCCAGTTTGCTTTGTGTTATTGTGATAAACACCAGGACCAAAAGTAACTTCAGGAAAAAGAGGATTATCTCCTCTTACAGGTTACAGTCCATTCTTAAAGCAGAAACTCATTAAGAGAAGGAACCTGGAGGCAGTAGCTGATGCAGAGACCATGGAAAAGTGTTGCTTAGTGGCTTGCTCCCTATGACTTTCTCAGCCTACTTTCTTATAGAACCCAGAACCACCAAACCAAAGACAGCACTGCCCACAGTGGATGGGAAACCTTAGACATCAAGAATTAATCAAGAAAATGCCCTATAGACTTGCCTAGAGGTCATTCTGATAGTGGCATTTTCTCAATTACTATTCCCTCTTCCCAGATATGTCTATGTTGACAAACAAACAAACAAAACTAGTCAGTACTCCACTGGTCTTTTTAACCCAATCTTTGAAGTTAGTACAAAAAGTAATGAGTTTCATTACATATATGTCAGCATATTTCATATTTATTTACTTCCTTGGCTCTCTTTTCCCTCTCTCCTGGTCCCCTTCCTCTCATCACAATTGCATTGCCCTTACCAAAAAGACAAAGAGGTAAAATGTTCAAATCTTCTTTTAGATAACATATTTGAATGAATGTAAGGCTTTTTATACTTATGTTTCTTTTACAATGATGAAAAATTCTTAACTACTACCAACAATCTGAAATTACTGTGCCAGAATCTTTGTCATTGCTCAGTTTCTATAGTTCACTTTTAAAAAAATCATTAAACCCCTAATTTATAAAGTATGTATATGCAAAAGGGTTCAAAGTAAGTGAACAAATGATACCATGGCTGCACAGTTTAAATATGGATCTTTTCATATTTAGATGCAAACTAATGGATGACACCCATAGTTGCTTATGACTTTTCATAAAGAATTGACAGTAAACATAATCTTTAGCCAAGGAGCAATGTCAAAAATGCGTGATTTTCTAGAGGATAAAAGCATAATTGGCTTCTAAAGAAGACATTAAGTAATGAAATGAATGCATAAATGCATTATCAGCCAACACTTGTGGCTCGACACATTTCTTTTGAAATATGTATTAGGAGCTACCATAGGAATTATCCCTTTAACTGGTTATTACTGTAATAGCTTAAATGCACAGCATGTTTGACAGTTTACAAGCATTTTATAACTCGATCAGTATAAAAAAATTACTTATAGATATATGGGCTAAAGAAAGGTTAGTCTTTTACCCCAAGTCACTCAGGCATAAAAAGTAGAGCCATGTTCCAAATAGTAAGTCTTCAAGTCCAAGGCCTATAATATTTTCAGTCAAACATTAACTTTAATTAGTAATATTTAAATAAATGTCATTTAAGCTCTCAAAAGACAAGTGCCAGGTCATAGTGTACAATTAACATATTTTTGTACTCTAGGCTGTAACAGAAATTAAACAATTAGGCATCCCATTGTTGAACTGTTATAATTTCTGCATTAAGCATTCATATTGTATGGTAGGCTTCCTGTAAATATGATTCACTGTATACAACATGCTGTGAGCAAACACAATCAGAGCAAAATTTCAAGGGAACAATCAGGTTGCTTCTAGCTGATATGATAAACAGCTATTTTGGGAGAATGTTGGATAATGAGAAAAGAGAGAGGTGAAGGGTAGACCGTTCTCAATGATCTCCATCCCTATCTAAACTGAGGAAGGAGTGTAGTTGCATAGACACACCTTCACTCTGAGTAAAATGAGAAAAAGACATTGAGCAGGGTAGGTTATAAAGGGTGGGTAACAGTACTGAAGTCCCAGTCTATAGACTGTACCTCTACAAAGAAAAGGAAAGAAAGAAGGGAGGGAGGGAAGGAGGGAGGGAGGGAGGGAGGGAGGGAGGGAGGGAGGATGGAAGGAAGGAAGGAAGGAAGGAAGGAAGGAAGGAAGGAAGGAAGGAAGGAAGGAAGGAAAGAAGAGAGAAGCAGTGAATAAAAGACAGCTCTAGCAGGAAAACTTGTACTAGAAAAAGCTGAATAGCCACTGAAACCTACAAGTGCATCAGGGATAATGAGAAACTCAATATAGAAAAGTAATCAAGAAAAAACATACTTAAAAATTCTATTTTTATTCTAAAAAGACAAAAGATTTTTATGATGTTTGACTGCATCTCAGAAGAAAAAGGACTGTTTTGAGAAGTATTATAAACAAACTAGCAGACTTCCAATTTCAGTTCATATGCAGTTGAACTTTAGTGGAGTTATAAGAACATAGTGATTCAACAGAGGGATACTAATTATTATATTGCTGTTACCGCCTAGGGTATTTGAAAATGTCTAAGGTATACTAAGACAGGGTCCTTGCCTTCTGAGAGCTTATAAGCATTTTAATTAAATATTATTAATTAAACAAAGCCAATGTTTAATTGAAATTAATTATAAAAGTCAAGAGTGCATAGAAATGGTGAACATGTATGATATAAAACTCAAAGGAATAACGGTTTATCTCTTTAAGCATAGAAAAACTGGCTTCAAAAAATTATAGGCCAATGCTAGAAATCAAGTGTTTCCAGTATGTATTTTTGGACCCAAATGCAGCAGTATTTTTTTTCACTTTTTTCCTCCCATTAAAGTTGCACAGTGTCATTTGTTTACCTGCATGGATGCTGCCAATTTGCAAAATGATAACTCCAAAAACGCAAAGATCACTCTTGTTCAGTCCTCTGGGCCCAGAGAACAGAAGGTGCAAAGAGGTCCTGCATTGCCTAGAATGCAGCAGCTCCTCCATGATAGGAACAGATTAGAATTTGTTCTAAAATGAAGTATAGATTTAAATAATAAGATCTTACAAAATACATGCTGATATACTTGGCTTGAAATGTTAGGTTTTTTGTTTTGTTATTGTAACTCAGCTAGCCAAATGCTAGCTGAGCCTGGTTCCCAGACCCTCTACATCCTTATCTAAAACAAGCCTAACGTACAAGCCAGCTTGCATACTGTTAAAACATTAGAAGATGAGAAAGTAGCTGGTTATTGCACTAATGAATGTGAAATTAGGGAAGACTAAAATGAGTATTTTAATAGTGTTTGTGCAGTTCTTTAAAAGACCTTTTAATATATGCCACCATTCAATAGACTCGGGTCTTCTTTTCATCTTATTAACAAATGAGTTTTTCTACTTTATAGTTAAAAATAATGGCATTGATTATTTTTATTCTGATTGAATTTAGATTTTTAATAAGATTGTTACCACCATCAAAACTAAATCTTTTACAGCAGCAACTATTCTAAAATGTCTATTCGTTAGATAACCATAATCAACGTGGGGTATGAGAAAGCAATGTTTTATCACCATGAAGCGACTATTTCAAACTCCAGTAATCAATGTTTTGTCTCCCCCTTCTGGACTACCTAATTATAGAAAAGGGAAAATTGGAAAACTAAGATTTAATCTTTCATTACAGGATATATTGAAATAATTGGTGGACACAGGTATAATATTAACATGAAGTAATCTTGAGGTATTACACTGTTAATAAACTAATAAAATGCAATTTAATGATAGAATAACAACTCATGAAAATATATTGCCATGCTTAGTGTTATTTTCTGGATACTACTATTAATAGATGGTTTATAGTCAGGTGCGTAGCAAGAGCATGTTAGCTTACTTTGAAACTGGCCATAAAACAATCACTCAATCTCAGCGTCTCTTTCATATTCTTGACAAGGTTTCACAATGTGATGCAGGCCTGGCCTTGGGTTCCTATGGTTACTTTTGCCTCATTGGCATTACTTTCTTCCCATCCTGATCCTAGAAATCCACTGGGCTCTACTTTGGAATAAAAACCCTGTAGGCTACTCAGTCAGTGAAGGCAGCAGTTCTCACATCCTGATTAAGAGTAAAAGTAACACCTGTATTGAGCCTTCACTATGAAGAGTTTGTCCTATAGACTGAGATCATTTACAAAGGTTAAAATTTGGGACTGTTTAAACATTTAAGATTGCCTATCTGAAAGACAACACTCCAGACTATGAAATGTGCATCAATATTCTCTATGTCAACCCACTCAGTCATTGAGATATACACAAAGCCCGCTGACTTAGTAAAGATGGCTGGGCTTTAGTTTATGGGCTAGTGAATGATATTCAAATGGGATATGACCTCATCTCATTGGCGGGCTACAGAAAGGATATTTTAAATAGTAAAAGCAGTAATCTGCAACAGTGAATGCCATTCTAAAAATCAAACTGTTAATGCTATAAAACTAAAGAAATGTCCTCGCATGGTCAGACTTTACTTCTGTGTTTGTGATCTTAGTCATTTATCTTTGATTTACGTGTCTAACTGAACTCATCATCTCGGACTCCAAATTTGGTCTGGCTCTTGACTCTTATTTGAATGTTAGCGTCATTTTAGCTAGTCATGCTTGAAATTTCTGTCATTATCGAGGCACAGATCTCTTTTGCCCTTTTTATTCATTTACTGGGCCTGATACAGTACATATATACATACATTCAGGCCTCCTTGTTCTCTAATCTATATCCTCCAATTAGTTCCTACTAACCATACATCCCAGTTCAGACTCATATGCGACCATTGCTTGATCTCTCTTCCCTAGTCTCTAACCTCTCCAAAGTCTAATGCTATATGAGCATTCCGCAGGAGAAACCTCTGATTCTGCTATTCTAAGCCTCAAAAATGTTCAGGGCTCCCCCAATGACTATTCAAATAACACGTCCTTCATACAACTCTCCTAAAATGACCACAGCATATCTTTTCTAGTCTGGGAACTGCTAACTATGCTTAATATTTCCGTCACTGTAATTAGCTCTTGGCATTGGTTATTAAGTAGCCCTTTTTGTCCTTTGCTCATCTCAGGCTACCCAGTGCCCTACATGCTATTCTTCAAACACTCCATGCAGATTCCTGCCTCAAGGTCTTTGCACTTGACAGTGTCTATGGCTGCAAAGCTTGTTCCCAGACACCTATACGGCTCTCTCCATTTTCACTGAGTTCTCCGTCCAAATATCACTTGCTCACAGAGCTTGCCTGTTTAAAACAGCACACTGCTGATCACTCGGCTTTCTCATCTTGCTCTCTCTCTTTCTTTTTTTTTTTTTTTACTGTTTTCCTCCATAGCACTTGCCAAGGCCTGTCATAATATTTGATATGTGTCTTACTGTCTGTTTCCCCAACTAAAATGTTAGCTCCAGGAGGACTACCTGTACAGTTTATCATTCTAGCACTACAAGGAGGTCTAGAAATTAAGATATGTGTATTTAAATGGTGGTTCTGAGCTCTGGTTTCTACAGGTCCTGCCAAGAAAGATTGGAAACAGGCCATTCACCAGAAAGAATGACCTGCCAGTTCCTTAAACGGAGCCTAAAAGAAAAGCTCTATATGAATATTACTAGGCTTTTGTTTCCTTCTCTCTCTATCTTTTTTTTTTAAGTTATAAGACTGATATGA
Source organism: Grammomys surdaster (assembly GCF_004785775.1). Classification (NCBI taxonomy): domain Eukaryota; kingdom Metazoa; phylum Chordata; class Mammalia; order Rodentia; family Muridae; genus Grammomys; species Grammomys surdaster. The sequence continues at coordinate 4,754,320 of NW_021604563.1, forward strand.
GAAATGTGAAGACAGAATCAGAATGAAATTGCTTCTCTCCCCAAAATTTTAGCCTAAACAGGAAAAGAAATTCATTTTCCATCTTTCATGTATTTTATGTCTTTATCGCTGAATATGGATCTGTATTACTTATGCAAAGACATGCATTATGGTCAGGGGGATCTGGTAATAACACCAAGCATAGCACCTGACATATAACAGGTACCTAGTAACTTTGGATTTAAAAAAAAGCAGGTAAGTGTGATGGGCTATGCTTGTAACAGCAGTACTTGAGGTCATTGCAGAAAGATGAGGTGGAACATAGAACCGTGTCTCTAACAGTTACAGAGAATGAAGGCACAAAAACTATGCATTTTTTCTGCTATAGGGTCTCATTTTATACCTCTGGCTGGCCAAGGCCTCAAAGAGATTTGCTTGCCTCTGCCTCCTATTTTCTGGGATTAAAGGTCTGCACCACTATGTTTGGCCCTAAGTTAGCCATTTAAATTCTGGTCTTTTCATAGGTAAAACAAACATCTCTAAAGTTTTTGTTGCTGCCCTAGGCCCTGAATTATCATATTAAATTGTCTTCTGTTTAACCTTGTACGGTGTAGTTGTTATATTTCTACTTTTTTAATGTATCATGTACAATCATGTCAATCGTTCTTTTCCTCTAAATGCTTACTTTTATATCTGTGGATAAACTATTCCTGGCTTGCAATGAAATCAAATCAATCATTTTAACTGTTTTCTAAATCTGTTTTCTGCAATGAGTTACTAAACAATAAAAACTATTTTGGTTCACAACATTCTACCACACTTATTTAGAATTAGAACACCCCGCCCCAAAAAAGGGGGATCATTCAGTTCTCCTCTGCCTGACTTAAAATCCTTTGCTACTTTCAGATAGGTAATAGAAGACATTTTATCATTTTCACTTCACAGATAGAATCTATACAAAATCCTTAACTTTATATATGATCTGTAAATTACTCACAGTCAAGATCATACAGGTCATATGCAGCCTCAAATTGAACCCACTTGCTTATTTGACTTCTAAAAATTATGGAATCTGTCCAGTGGACATAGAAAGCTAGACCCAAACAATGACAGAGGTTACTGTTCAAGTATGGAAATTACTATAAAGTAAACTAAGAATGACATTTTTAAAAAGCTCTTAGGAATTTAGTCATAGGAATTACCAAGTAGGAAAGAAGAGCATATGTAAGAGAAAGAGCTACAGAAATTTTTGTGAGGTATCAAGTGTAAACAGAAGGTAGTTTAGGGAATCAGAATTAAGAAAGGCTTTAAACAAAACCTGTGGAGTGAGTACCAGCAGAAAAGTCACAAAGCTGGAATACATATAACCTGGAGAGAAGGTGTACCTATGTCCCAATAATAGGCAGCTTTCAGATTTGCTTTGTAAAGTAAAATTTGTAAATATGAACAGTGAAAAGCAGCACTGATAGAAGAAAGAAAGAGAGAAAGAGAGAAAGAGAGAAAGAGAGAAAGAGAGAAAGA